>NC_066581.1:418473475-418782341 GCF_024323335.1 Lathyrus oleraceus | reverse complement strand
AAAACATTTGCAAAAGGAAAAAAGGTTTGAACATGATTTTCCAGGTGAAACTTGAACTTTAAAAAGGATTTTCCAGACAAATATGGGCTTTGGCACACTCTAACAGACGAGACACACAAAAGGTAAGTGGATGACCTGATATCATGCATAAAGTGACGAAATAAACTCACAAAAGGTAAGTTGTCTCAACAAAATCTTTCCCATGCAAAAGGAAATGAGGTTGGCACAAAGAAGAAAAGGACTTACAAAAAGTAAATTATTGACAATAGGTCAAAAGGTAGTTGCAAAAGGCAATGAAGAGGAGATATTTGGGAACCCTGCGAGGAATACTATTCAAGACTTTCATGATAACATTCTTAGTCGGGGAGGAAGAATGTCTCAACGGATAATCATTTTATGATTTCGAGAAGGAGTTTTATGAAGTTATGAATGTTTAGATTTTGCATGGCGTAATGCTTCATCTTGATGGAATATGCTATACACTTCATGACGTAATCATATGTAATGATTATGTATGCAAAGGTCGAGGCATGCTCCGATTTTGGGGGTTGCCAAGTACGATTGGGCTTTTGGTTTGGGGTTTCAGGGTAAGGATATGAATTCCCAACATCATGGTCTTTTCATACATTGAGATAACGATCTAACAAGATCAGGATATTTTTAGAACATCCAATATGGATTGGAGCCACCAAGTTAATTGTTGCTTATCTCGGGGAACCTTCTGATCGGGTTATGTCCAAGAACTCATATGATTTTCATGACATTCTCGTGTACTGAATACATTGTTTGGAAACCACGGTTATCCTTTAGAAACTTTTAAAAGAAAAGTAACTTCCTATTCTATTTAAATACTTTTATTTTTATTCCCCAAAGTTTTCAAAGCATTGCTTATTAAAAAAAAATTCACACTTTTGCAAGCCAGCGGAAAAAGTAAGAATTATTGAGCACATTTGATGAAAGTACTTTTTATTGATGAAGAACCCGTAACTGGGTGATTTACAAGGGGAAACAATTACTTAAAGAGGTAATTGCAAAAAAATAGACCACTGTCATACGGTGAACTGACTTTGTGTGTTTTTGCTTTGGAAAGCAAATGTCCCGGATAGCAAGAGTCGCCACCGACTTTTCTTTTATCCAATAAGGAAAGGTGGAAAAGAACAGGAAAGACCTTAATTAGATTTTGGGTTCGGGAGGTACGTTATACAAAGGGAAGGTGTTAGCACCCTTTGTATCCATGGTTATCCATGGGCTCTTAATTGCTTGATCACTTATGTTATTTTTCTTGTCTGAAAAAGTGTTTGTGAACTGCTTAGAAAATGTTTTGAAAAAGAGAGTTTAACTTTGTAATGATTCTTATACAAATGTATACAAAGTATTTATCTCGTTTAATTTTGAAAGCTGTTTAGAAAAATATAACTTGGCAATGATTCTAGTATGAATGTATACCAAGTGGTGATTTTCTAATAGATGTTTTGCAAAGTGTGAGGTGTGAAAAGTATTTTAAGTTGTGATTCAGCATTTAAGAGTTATACCTACCCCAAGGTCTTTATGGGTATTTCCTATCCTTATGAGGGTAAAACTGTCCTTACTATTGAGAAGTAAGTAGTCTTATCCTTTGGATGTAAAGGGTCATCGTAGGGTCATCGATTGGTCATTGAAGGCAACATTTGTAAGGATACCTTAGCATTCGAAGGGACGATCATCATTTAACCGTAGGCTACGACGACGGGTCATCGAGGGACAAAAATCATATATTCGCAGGCAACATCCGAGGGACTATGATTTATCTTATAGGGACATGATGATTTAACCAAAGGGTCTTTGCTAAGTGTATCCCCACATTCGCGGGACATGACCGTAATACCGTAATACCGTAAGGCAACAAAGAGAGGTCCAAGATCACATATTCAAAGGCAATATTTTATAATCAATTAGGTAATTAGGATGAATCTCCACATTAAAATCAATTAAGTAATTAGGATGAATCTCCACAAGGGTATCCCACAAATAAAGTGGAATACTTAGCAAGCTACCTCTTCCGGGAGTATGTGAACCCTTACAAAATTCAGCAAACAGGTCAGAATACCAAATCAGGGTGCAATCGAGAATTGCACCAAACAAAAGGAATCACAACAGTACTGATGTCAGGTAAACAATGCATGGTTACAATAAAACGTGTCAGATTAGCAAAGATCAGAATAGAAAAATCAGCGACTGTCATGTTCGCTGCTGCCTCGCCTAGCGAGGGCCTGGCGAATACTCGCTACATGTTCGCTTAGCGATGTGCTAGCGAACGGCTGCGGGTTTTGAATTTAAGAACAGTACGATTTCAGCAAGCTCCAAACCCTATGGCATCCATTACATAAATTTTATGGTTAAACATTCAAGATATCCATGCATATTTAGATCCACATGCAAAACCTAAGATAGATTCATAAATTCAATCATAATACCACATGTAAATTGGAAGCATAAAGAGGTAGTGGTAGTGCAAACCTGTTGGCAATTGAATTGCAACGTTGAATTGGCGGATCACTCTTAGGGTTGGTGTCGGATTGAGTTGGGCGGAAGTAACCTTTGTGCAAATGAGTTTCCTTTAGGGTTTCCTTTAGGGTTGCTCTGAACTCTCTTGGTTAGCCTCCAGGGTTTGCTCGGTTGCTTCTGTTAGGGCTTCCTTGCTAGGGTTTCTGTCTGTCTCCTTCTGTCTCCCCTTTGTGAATGAAGCTCTGCTATTTATAATGATTTTTTGTGACCTAATGGGCTCAGAATGAAGCCCAAAATTTCTGGTATTCGCAAGCTTCGCTAGGCGAGTGTTGTAGCGAAGGGTTCGCTAGGCGAAGGATTTTGCTCGCCTAGCGAGCAAGCCATTTTAAGCCATTTTCTGGATTTGGCCACCTGTGTGCTGGGCCTTTGTTCCTGTAAGACCAGTGTCTTGAAAAATGAATTGAAGTGCCTTGAAAAATGTCTTGCAAGATTAACGGGCAAAATTTGGGGTATGACAGCTGCCCCTGTTCAATATTCTTGAACCGAGAGAGTTAGAATGGTATGTACGCCATTCGTGGTCTGGAGGTGGAAGATTATTGAACACTTAGAATGCCCCAAAAATTTGCACTTGTTAATTAGTCTTGATGGAGATGGGCTTAAAGATGCCATCCAAGAAGTTTGATGATGAGAGCTTCAGAGTGCGTCGTAGTTCAGACCAATTCGAAGACGTGGGTGTCACACCGGGTCGTACGCTAGACCGTATAGTGAGCCATCTATTAGGCTGTCGACTTCACTGGGGATAAAGGATCAGAATGGATCATACGCTAGATCACATCTGAGTTGCTGAATGAGCCGTCCATTAGGCGGGTGACTTCATTGGGGATGAAAGATCAGAATGGATCGTACGCTAGATCGTATCTGAGTTGCAGAATGAGCCGTCCATTAGGCTGTATCTGAGGAAATGAGGATCAGAATGGATCGTACGTTAGATCGTATCTGAGGAATGAAGATCAGAATAGATCGTACGTTAGATCGTATCTGAGTTGCAGAATGAGCCGTACGTTAGGCTGTATCTGAAGAAGAAAGTAGTCGTACGCTAGACTACACCCCGGAATGTACCGTACGCTAGGTAGTATCTGAGGATTGAAGATCAGAATGGATCGTACGCTAGATCGTATCTGAGGAATGAAGATCAGAATAGATCGTACGTTAGATCGTATCTGAGTTGCAGAATGAGCCGTACGTTAGGCTGTATCTGAAGAAGAAAGTAGTCGTACGCTAGACTACACCCCGGAATGTACCGTACGCTAGGTAGTATCTGAGGATTGAAGATCAGAATGGATCGTACGTTAGATCGTATCTGAGTTGCAGAATGAGCCGTACGTTAGGCTGTATCTGAAGAAATGAAGATCCAAATGGGTCGTACGCTAGACCGTATTGGAGCAGTTGAAGGAATCATATGTTGGGCTGAATCAGAATGAACCGTACGTTAGGCTATATCTGATAATATTTGTATATGTTGTATTTGCAATAAATGTCTGGGATGGGCTTAAAGATGCCATCACTAGGAGGATATCAGAATGCTTGTCAGAATGAATGTTCATATAGATTACATCTGAAAGATGTATCTGAACCTTGAATGTAATCAATAAGAGTATCCGTCTGAATGGATCTTTATTTTGACTGTACCAGGAGGATGATTAACCTGAAAAGTAAAGTTAGCTTCATGCCAGGTCATGATGCATGAGGTGTGTTATGCTTTCGAAAATAAATGCGAACATTATATGCATGCGTATGATGTGAAATGATGTAATGAATGAATTATGCGTCTAAGAATTTTCGCCAGGGGAAGATAAATCCCCATATTCTGGTTGGAGATACTTGTATTGATGACCCTTTCTTAGCTGGGGGTATTTGATTTTTGTTTGATGGTAGAAATATTCACCAGAAGCCTGGCTGGGGATGGAAGAGATGACCAGTCTGTCTAGTGATGCCAATTTCTTCTGGGGAATAACTGGCTTTGTTGGGGAATAATGCCAATTTCTTTTGGGGAATAACTGGCTTTGCTGGGGAATAGAATTAGCAACGGATTCATTGGGAAAAAGCATGGTTAGACCTTATCCTCGATCCCGAAGTCTTTTAGTAATTGTGATCTCTATTTTATGCATGTATTTTTGGTAAACATCGATCATATTCAAATGCATATCTTAATTCAAACTAAATCAATGGACGTTTATGCAAACAAAACAGAAAAAGTAAAACAAAAGCATCCTTTTTGGAAATAAAATTGTACTGATTTTGAAAGAGGGCCTATAAACAGGCAATTTGGATACAAGGAGACAGAAATCCTAGTAAGAGGAAATTGTCGAGACAATAAAGAAAAGCTATGAAGAAAAAGTCCTATTGATTCTAGTTCCACTACTGTCATTATGTCTTCAAGCCTCTCATCTCCTGCTGTCGGATAGAAGTGATTGGCTTGTTCAGTCCCTTTGACTTGGGTGAAGTTGACCGAGAACGGGACATAGTCATACGCTTTAATCCCTAGTTTTTGCCTGGCCCGCCTTTTCAGGTTTTCAGTCCACCAGGATACCCTTTTTTTCCCAAGCCGCCTTTTCAGGTTTTCGACTTGCCGGACGTACATTTTTATATGTTTTATCCCTAATTTTTGCCCGAACCCTTTTGGTTCGCCGGGATGCCCTTACTTTTGCCTAGATACGTCGACCTAGCGGGTCTCTTTTATGCGTAGTATTTTTTAACTATGTCCGCGTTCACAGGATGCGGGAAATCTTCGCCATCCATTGTAGCGAGCATCATGGCTCCACCAGAGAATACCTTCTTAACTACAAACGGCCCTTCGTATGTGGGAGTCCATTTGCCTCTAGAATCACCTTGTGGTAGAATGATACGCTTTATTACCAAGTCGCCAATTTGATACACCTGTCTCTTGACCTTTTTGTTAAATGCCTGGGTCATGCGCTTCTGATATATCTGCCCATGACAAACAGCCGCAAGTCTCTTTTCATCAATCAAATTTATCTGATCGAGTCGAGTCTGAATCCATTCATCCTCGTCTAAACCTGCGTCTTTCATGATTCTTAGAGAGGGAATCTGAGCTTCCACTGGTAAAATAGCTTCCATTCCGTAGACCAAAGAGAAAGGAGTTGCCCCCTATCGAAGTGCGCACTGAAGTGCGATAGCCGTGAAGAGCAAAGGGTAACATCTCATGCTAGTCTTTGTATGTTACTGTCATCTTTTGTATGATCTTCTTAATATTCTTATTAGCAGCTTCCACGACGCCGTTCATCTTCGGCCGGTACGGAGAAGAGTTATGGTGTTTTATTTTGAACTGCGTGTAGAGTTCAGTAATCATCTTGTTGTTCAAATTGGAGGGTGCAGGTTTTCCAAATGTATATTTGATAAGATCCATCTTAGAAATCAATAAAGTGGTATGATTCAACATATACTGTCTTTGTCGGCGAGCAGCCTAAGCCAAAGCATAGCAAGCTTTCTCGAGCTGTGAGTATCTTGTTTCACAGTCGGTACCTTTTGCTAAGGTAGTATATTGCATGCTCTTTTCGACCAGACTCGTCATGTTGCCCCAACACACACCCTATTGAATTTTCTAACACGGTCAAATACATGATTAGAGGTCTTCCTTCAACTGGTGGCATCAGATTTATAGGTTCTCGGAGATACTTCTTGATTTTGTCAAAAGCTTCTTGACATTCATCATTCCATATCATCTCTTGATTTTTCCAGCGAAAACCTCTACATAGTCACGTAACATCAGACTCAATCTTTCTTTGACACTGTTTTCCAAGCCTGCTCCTATTTTGACTTCTTTCTTGTCTACTTCAGTACCCAGATTTACAACCTCAATTGATTCCTCATGCGGCTGTATAGTCTTTTCTTCTTGTAGTAACAGTCTGGCAAGTTTTCCAGGTACTTCACAATCTTCCTCACTTCCATCCTCGGCTTGGTAGATCGGATTTTCAAAGTCATAATGAACAGTAGCATAATTATTATCAACAGGATCCAGAGTGGATATGGATCTGCAATTTGTTACGTGAGTGTGTGCAAGAAAACATAGCTTATTTGAAAGATGACAGGAAAGATAAAGAGCGCAATATTTGAATGCAAAAAGGTCCATTGATTTATTGAATGTGAATATGCTTATAAAAATGACAAAACCTTTAACAAAATTTAATACATTAAAATAAGCAATAACAATTACTCCTGACTAAAGGAAATCAGGATAGTGTCTTCAGCCTTCCAATTATTGAGTCCGTCACCAATTGTTAGGAAAATCCAACTATCCCAGTCACAATCGTTATCAGCATCTTCCACAGCATTGACAGTCTCGTCATGGTTAGGCAGAGGGGCAGTGATGTCATTAGGAGTCTCCGGAGGATCAGAGGTAGCCGCCTGTATCTTTCCACTTCGAATGCCGCGTTCAACATGCTCACCTGTTAATATAAGTTCAGTGAAACCCGATGAGGAACTTCTCAATAGATGGCTGTGAAGGTGAGAAAAACAAGAAAGGGGGGTTTGAATTGTTTGGAAAAATAAGCGCTTTTTCAAAATGAAAACCACACAATGATTTTATACTGGTTCGCTTATAACACAAAGCTACTCCAGTCCACCCGGCCAAGGTGATTTCGCCTTCAACAAGGACTTAATCCACTAATCTTGAAAGATTACAAACAACGTCTAAGAGAAAGATCTCTTAGTCCTCTCAAGTATACAGACTTTACAAAGTCACTTGAGGAAATAAACAAACAATTGATAAAAGATTTATGTAATCTAGAGTGCTTCTAAGAAAGCAAATATTACAGTATTAAGAACAAGAGTTTTTCACGTTATAAGCAAAAGCTTCGTGAAGATCTTAGAGAGCAAGAGAGTTTTCTTGAACGTTGATGTTTCAGTATAATTTTGGCTTGTTTTCTTGCTTGTATGCTGAAAGTTGATTTGCAATCCTTTATATAGATCAGTGAGGTAGTAGTTGAAACTGATGAGTAATAAGATGATTTTACGCCATAACATAAGTAGCTTCTGCAGGATAACTTTTTCTCCTTGAAATGACTACTTACCACAAGTAGTATCTTCTTTATTGAAATTGGAGATTAACGTCTCTTTCTTAATTAGGAAAACCATTTGCAAATCTTTACTTGACTTTAACGTTACTCTTTCATGATTAGCAATTCCATGCTCAGAGTATTTGTTTCTAGGGAATCTTGGAATCTTGCTTCTGATGTTAATCTCTTGTGAGTTCAGATAGTTTCTTCAGATAGCGTTGTTCAGAGTCAGAACATCTAGAACTTACTTCTTGTTCAGATGCTTCTGATACTTTGCTGTTATGCTCAGAGTTAGACTTTCTTGAACTTGTTTCCACTTCAGATGCTTCTGATCATATGATAATATGCTTCTGATCTGGTTCTGTATCTGATGACATCATCAGATTTCTTCCTTCTTTCTTTAGAACCCTGCACACTTAGAACTTTCCGTTAGGGTGCCATTTTTGGTTTCATCCTTTGTTATCATCAAAATCAAGGAATCTGTTGTAGAACAATTTTTGTTCTTACAATCTCCCCCTTTTTGATGATGACAAAACAATCTTAATTAGCAGATGAAACATGAATAATATCAGATCAGATAGATAAGAGCTCCCCCTGAGATAGTGCTAGGGAGTTCAGAAGTTCTTACCAGAGCTTCTAAGTAAAGAGGTTTCTTGATACCTTCTGCAATTTCTTAAGTCCAAGTTAGATAAATTTATTTTTAAGAAAAATATGTTGCAGAAGCTTAAGGTAATTAGACAATATTTTCATCAGAGCTATTAATGACTTCTCCCCCTTTTTGTCAGAATCAAAAAGACACAGTAAAAAAAATGAATAAGTAAAGAGAAAAACTTGTATTCAGATAAAAACACAAAGGCAACAAGAAAACATCAGATTCAGAGAAAAGCAAAAACAAAACGACAGGCAAGAAAAAATAAATCCTAAGTGCCTAAGGGTTCGGAGGCGGAGGCATTCTATGAAGCAGCATTGCAAGCATGTTCTGGATGTTGTCGTTGACAGTATCTTGCTTGTCCATTCTGGCCCGGAGTTCATTCTGATCTTGCTTAAGTTCTTTCAGAGTCTGAAGAACCATAGGGATCACAGAAGAGGACTCCCCCAGAGTCAGAGCCTGCTGAGCTTCAGCTTCAGCAGCAGCTTGTGCTTCTGCATCCGCCAGAGCCTTAGCTTCAGCTTCCTTTTCCCTTAGGATTTCAGCTTCCTTAGCAAGTCTTTCTTCTTCTAGCCTTCTTGCTTCTTCTTCAGCTTCCTTGGCCAATCTCTCTTCCTCCAGCCTTCTGGCTTCAGCTTCTCTGGCAAGTCTCTCCTGGAGTCTTGCCTCAGTATCTCTGATGTAGCCATTTCTGATTAGTTCAGATATGCTCTTCAGTCTAAAAGACTCAGAGGTCATCCAGCCAATGACTCTGTTCCAGTGTGTCCTTACAGATTTAGGATCATCACTGATTTCAGAGTTAGTGGTCAGAGACTTGACCTTTTGTACTGAAGCTTCTGCTACCTGCATGATGGCTTCCTCAAGGGTAGGTGTAGAAAGTTCAGGTTCATGTTCAGGTTCAGAGGTATGAGGTGGAGAGTTTGGAGGGCTGAGATTTAATGTGTGAGGTTCGGATTCTGATTCAGGTTGGGGTTCAGATTCTGCTTCTAGTTGAGGTTCAGATGTTTGGGGTGAAGCGTAAAGAGGGTTTAAATCTAAGGGTTCAGTTTCAGCTTCAGGTGCAGCGGAGATGTTTGGTGGGGTGATATCAGAGGTTTGGGGTTCAGAGGGTTGAGTTTCAGAAGGTATGGTGGTTGTTTGTTGTGGTGGAGGTGAAGTTGCTTCAGATTGTGTTTGTGTTTGTTGTTGTGAAACAAGTTTATGAGCATAAATTGTGGCTATGATTGGGGAATCAGGGTCAGAAAATTCTGGGTCAGAAGAGAGGGAAACATATGGGGGTGATTCTGGTTCTGAGGATGATGAAGAGGAAGTGCTTTGGTGGGTTTGTGCAGGTTTAGAGGGAGGTATGAATGTACGGGCTACATTTAGAACTGGTGAAGGTTGGGAGGTTCTGATGGTTGAAGGTGGGATTTCAGAAGTAGTAAAAATAGGTTGTGAAGAGAGAGGATTAGAAGAAGCCATCAGAGGATTAGTGGTAACAGAAGGAACAGACGTACCAGTAGATATATTCAGATGAGCTGAAGATCTGCTTCCAGAAGCTTCTTCAATTCTTGCCTTCTTTGCCGGAGGTGCTATCTTCTTCTCAGAGAGACCTCTCTTGTATCTGACGAAATCTGCTTCTGAATCTAGACAATCGTCGAGGCTGAAGTCAGAGATGTCAACACCTTCATCCAGCAGACGATTAAGATAGATGGCCACCGCATCTCTGGGTTCGTTCTTGAAGAACCTGGCAAGGCCATGAGGCATCTTCCTCTGATCTTTCAAACAATCCCAGGATGTGTCCAGAGTGGGTCTGACTTGAATCTTCTTAATTATCCCCATACTCTTGAGATTTCTGGCATTCAGAGGCTTCCCAACATCTATTGCCAGATCTAGCATCAGCTTGGTCTTCTCCAGATGATCCACCAGCCCATTCTCAATGAAGACATCAGATAGCAATCTTCCCAGAGGAATGTAGGATCTGGGCTTCATATTGTTTCTGGTTTCTCTGACAGAATCTCTCAGATATCTGAAAAGGAGAGCAGGGAGGCAGATCTTCACACCCTTCTGAATGCAGTACAGAATGCATTTCTGGTCTGCATTAATGTAGTTAGAGGAGTTAGAGGCTGGACGGTGGTGAATAGTTCCCAGAATAATCTTCAGCCACACTCTGAGGTTCTGGTGCAGCTCTTTGTTCTTTGAAGGATTTCCTTCAGTGTTGGGTTTGAAGATTGTTGGGTTGATTACATCAGTGATGCGCTTTGACCTAGGAGGGATGTTGTAAATCCTTTTTCCTCCACTTCTTTCCATGTTCAGTAGAGAGGCTATTGACCCTTCAGTGATAACAATCTTCACCCCCAGAACATATGAGACGATGAAGTGGTCATCTGCATCTGCAAACCTCCAGAACTCCTTGATGAGAAGAGGGTAAACAGGACCATAAAGCCTTTGGAAATAGTTTTCCCATCCTTGTTTACGAAGCTCTTCAGTAAGATCAACGCCATTTCTCTTCAAGTTGTCGAAATCAACTAGTGATTCACACAACACGTCCAGTCCTTCAAAAGGGGTTGAAAGGTTAATATGGCGTTCACGGTCAAGAATATGGGGTACTTTGTAAACAGGGGTTAGGGTGACGCCTGTAACCGTTGGTGTTGGAATGCTTGAGGTTTGAGCAGTAGAACTTGATTCCATTTCTTGAGAGAAGTTAAAGACTTGTTGTTGTTGAGCGTCCATGGTGAAAGAGAAGATGAAGATTGATGAAGATGAAGAACTTGCAGAGAATGCTTCAGAGAGGGTTTAGGGTTTTAGAGTGAGTGAGAGTGATAAGTGTGTGAAATGTGAGAAAAGTGTTTATATACTCTAAGTGAAACACATGCAAAACGACACATAAGATTGCGTTAGCACAACGCTCAAGTAAGCACGCTTGGGGGGAAAAATGATTACAGCTAATTAATGAATGTCTAATCCCACAGTACGCACACTGCTCAAGGAGATTTCAAACGTTCTGACCTTTGAATTTCTTTTGACAGCTGTCTAGAAGTTCTAGGGTTAGACGCTTGGTGCTCCACGTGTTGATGTATCTGATCTTCAGGAATACCAAAGGATAGGTTTCTGAAGATTTCTAACTCAGATATCTTCTTAACTTGGTAGAAGTATCAGAGTCAGAGGCAGAAATACATTTGTTTACATCAGAGTCTCACTTTACTTTTTCAGAGCCATACTTCATTCAGGACAATTTTTAATGTTCAGATGTTCTAGGATAAAAAGAAATCTATCTTCAGCTAGAGGCTTAGTAAAGATATCTGCCCATTGATGTTCAGTATCAATGAACTTCAATGTTACTATCCCTTTCTGAACATAGTCTCTGATAAAATGATGTTTTATTTCAATGTGTTTGGCTCTGGAATGTAGAATGGGATTCTTACTTAAACAAATAGCAGCAGTATTATCACAAAAGATAGGAATGTTACTCTCAAAGATTTACAGATCTTCTAACTGATGCTTCATCCAGAGCATCTGAGTTGTGCACAGTGACGCTGAGATATATTCTGCTTCTGCAGTTGATAGAGCAATTGTTGATTGTCTTTTGCTAGCCCAGGATATCAGATTGTTTCCCAGAAGCTGGCAATTTCCAGAAGTGCTTTTTCGTTCTATTCTATCCCCTGCATAATCTGCATCACAATAACCCGAGAGTCTATACTCTGATGTTTTCTCATACATCAGGCCCAGGTTAGGAGTTCCTTTCAGATACTTAAGAATTCTCTTAACTGCTGTTAAATGAGATTCTCTAGGATCTGATTGGAATCTGGCACAAAGACAGACACTAAAGAGAATATCAGGACGAGTAGCAGTCAGATAGAGAAGAGAGCCTATCATACCTCGATAGAGCTTCTGACAAACCTTGTTGCTTACCTCTTCCTTTTCCAGAATGCAAGTTGGGTGCATGGGAGTTTTTGCAGAGTTGCATTCAGTCATGTCAAACTTCTTCAGAACGTCTTTAATATATTTACTTTGATGGACGTACGTGACTTCTGAAGTTTGATTAATTTGAATTCCCAGAAAGAACTTTAGTTCTTGCATTAAACTCATCTCAAATTCTGCCTGCATTAACTTAGAAAATTCTTGGCAAACAGAGATATTAGCAGAACCAAAAATAATATCATCAACATAAATCTGGCATATCATGAGATCATTATTAAGGTTTTTACAGAAGAGTGTAGAATCAACTTTTCCTCTGATAAAATTTTGTTCCAGAAGAAAATTGCTTAATCGTTCATACCAAGCTCTAGGAGCTTGTTTAAGTCCATATAAGGATTTCTTAAGTTTAAAGACATGTTCTGGAAAATTTGAATTTTCAAAACCTGGAGGTTGGTTGACATACACTTCTTCTGATATATAACCATTAAGGAATGCACTCTTGACATCCATTTGATATAATTTGATAGAGTGATTAATAGCAAAAGATACAAGAAGACGAATAGATTCTAACCTCGCGACTGGAGCAAAGGTTTCATTATAGTCAATACCTTCTTGTTGACTGTAACCTTGAGCTACCAGTCGAGCTTTGTTTCTGACAACTTCTCCTTTCTCGTTCAGCTTGTTTCTGAAAACCCATCTGGTTCCAATGACATGAGTGCCTCTGGGTTTAGGAACGAGATCCCAGACATCATTCTTTGAGAATTGATCCAATTCTTCTTGCATAGCTGCCACCCGGTCGTTATCCTGAAGTGCTTCATCACAAGACGTAGGCTCAATCAGAGACACTAGTCCCAGAGTAGTATCTTCAGAAGTCCTGAAGGTAGATCTGGTTCTGACAGGTTCGTCCTTGTTTCCCAGAATCAAATCTTCAGATACATTGATACGACTTTTGACTTTCTTTGGGATTTCTGGAGATTTAATTTCTTCAGAGTTCTGAGTGACAGTTGCTTCTGGAGTTTTATCAGATTCTACAAGAGTGATTTCCAAATCTGCAAACTTATCAACTAGCTTTGACTTTTCAGGGTCAAGCTTATCATCAAATCTGACATGAATTGATTCTTCCACAATTTTGGTTTCTGTGTTGTATACTCTGTAGCCTTTAGAGCATTCTGAGTATCCTAACATAATACCTTTCTGTGCTTTGGAATCAAACTTGTTCAGATGTTCTTTAGTATTTAATATAAAACAAGAACATCCAAAAGGATGAAAATATGAAATGTTTGGTTTTCTTCCTTTACACAGTTCATAGGGAGTCTTTTCTAGAATAGGTCTTATAGAGATTCTATTCTGAATGTAACACGCTGTATTTACAGCTTCTGCCCAAAAGTGCTTTGCTACATTAGTTTCATTGATCATGGTTCTGGCCATCTCTTGGAGTGTCCTATTCTTCCTCTCTACAACTCCATTTTGTTGTGGAGTTCTAGGGCAGGAGAAATCATGGGATATTCCATTAGAATCAAATAATTCTTCAAAATCTTTGTTTTCAAATTCTCCACCATGATCACTTCTGACTCTAATAATTTTAGAGTCAAATTCTTTTTGCACTTTGGAACAGAAACTGGTGAATACAGAGTGAGACTCACTCTTGTGCTTTAGGAATTTTACCCATGTCCAGCGACTGTAATCATCAACAATGACTAGTCCATACTTCTTTCCATTAACTGATGCTGTTTTCACAGGACCAAATAAGTCAATGTGAAGAAGTTCCAGAGGCTTAGAGGTAGAAACAACATTTTTCTTTTTAAAAGATGTTTTTGAAAATTTTCCTTTCTGACAAGCTTCACACAGAGCATCTGAAGAAAACTTCAGTTTAGGTAGGCCTCTGACTAACTCGAGTTTAGTTAGCTGAGAAAGTTTCCTCATGCTAATGTGGCCCAAGCGTCTATGCCATACCCATTGCTCTTCGTGAACTGACATTAGACATTTAACATTTTGATCTTTTAAATCAGAAAGATTAATTTTGTAAATGTTGTTTTTCCTCTTGCCTGTGAAAAGGACAGAGCCATCGTTCTGATTAATGGCTTTACATGTTTTTTGATTGAAGATTACATCATAACCGTTATCACTTAATTGACTTATGGATAACAAGTTATGCATTAATCCTTCTACATAAAGAACATCAGATATAGAGGGAAGAGTACCATTACCAATAGTTCCGGAGCCTCTGATCCTTCCTTTCTGATCTCCTCCGAAGCCTACAAATCCAGCGTCTTTAAGTTCCAGACTTTGGAACATAGACTTTCTTCCCGTCATGTGTCGCGAGCATCCAGAGTCCAGGTACCATGACTGGTGTCTGAACTTTGCTGCATAGGATATCTGCAACATAGATAATCTTATCTTTCGGTACCCAGAATCTCTTGGGTCCTTTCAGATTAGTTTTCCCAGAGTTTCTCATAACTTTGGGTTTTCTAGCATTTTTAAATTTTTGTTCTTGTGTGTGTGTGTAATGATATGAAAAGGGAGATTTAAGTTGGTCACTGGTAGAAGTTTTATCTTCCTTAGGATCATACCCAATTCCCCTTTTCTTGTTCTGACTTACTCCATAAATCATGGATGCCATAATACTCCTATCTATCCCATTTTTCAAAAATTCTTGAAAGGCTTCTTCGTATTTATAAATTATTTTATTTGAAGTTTGTGGTGCTTGAGACAACGCTTCTTCTAATTCTAAGCTTTTTCTTTTTGCTCCATCTCTTTCTAGTGTTAAAGATCTGATTGTATCTTCTCGTGCTAGAATTGTCATCTCAAGTTCACTACATTCTTCAAATTTTGCTTTAAGACAGCCTTTAATGTTTTTAAACTTTTGTTTTAATTTCTGATATGAGCTAAGAGTTTCTGACAAACAAGATTCTAGATCAGATCGAGAAAGTTCAGAAAATACCTCTTCAGATTCTTCATTTGAGCTACTCCTGGATGTGGTAGCCATAAGTGCCACATTGGCCTGTTCATCAGAGTCAGATTCTGATGATTCAGATTCACTATCATCCCAGGTAGCCATCAGTCCTTTCTTTGTCCTGAAGGTATTCTTCTTGAAGCTTTCTTTTCTAGGGTTGTCTTTCTTTAGCTTGGGGCATTCATTTCTGTAATGACCTGTTTCTTTACATTCATAACAGGTAATATCTTTGTTAGATTTACCTTTTGAAGTTGATTGAGATCGATCCCCTCTGGGTCTTGGCCTTCTGAAGTTGTTGTTCCTCTTTTTCCAGAGTTGCTTAACTCTTCTGGTTAGTAGAGACAACTCTTCTTCATCATCAGAGTCTTCTGGTTCAGAGTCGTCAGTGTCTTCAGTTTCTGCCTGGAGAGCTTTGGTTCTGTCAGGTTTCCGTCTTTCAGATCTGGACTTTAGCGCTACGGACTTGTTCCTTTTCTGAGGCTCATCTTCTTCTAGTTCTATCTCATGGCTTCTGAGAGAACTGACAAGTTCTTCAAGGCTGATATTGTTCAGATCCTTTGACAGCTTCAGAGCAGTAACCATAGGTCTCCATTTCTTTGGCAGACTTCTGACTATCTTCTTAACATGATCTGCAGTTGTGTATCCTTTGTCTAGCACCTTGAGACCTGCAATAAGAGTTTGGAATCTAGAAAACATAGCCTCTATAGCTTCGTCATCTTCCATTTTGAAGGCTTCATATTTCTGGATAAGCGCCAGAGCCTTCGTCTCTTTGACTTGGGAGTTTCCTTCATGAGTCATCTTCAGAGAGTCAAGTATATCTTTGGCTGTCTCTCTGTTGGTGATCTTTTCATATTCGTTGTATGATATAGCATTTAGAAGTATTGTTCTGGCCTTGTGGTGATTTTTGAAGATACGTTTCTGATCTTCTGACATCTTATTTCTGGGAACTTCAGCTCCATTTTCTGAGACTGGAGGTGTGTATCCATCTGTGACAATGTCCCAGAGGTCAGCGTCATAACCAAGAAAGAAACTTTCGATTCTATCTTTCCAGTAATCAAATTTCTCTCCATCAAAAACAGGAGGCTTAGCATTGTAACTATCTCTTTCATTTGAGTGGGCCATGGTTTTTCTCGTACTGGATCTCTCTACACTGTTAAGTGTTTGATTAGAAAATCAATAACAGAGCCGGAGCTCTGATACCAATTGAAGGTGAGAAAAACAAGAAAGGGGGGTTTGAATTGTTTGGAAAAATAAGCGCTTTTTCAAAATGAAAACCACACAATGATTTTATACTGGTTCGCTTATAACACAAAGCTACTCCAGTCCACCCGACCAAGGTGATTTCGCCTTCAACAAGGACTTAATCCACTAATCTTGAAAGATTACAAACAACGTCTAAGAGAAAGATCTCTTAGTCCTCTCAAGTATACAGACTTTACAAAGTCACTTGAGGAAATAAACAAACAATTGATAAAAATTTTATGTAATCTAGAGTGCTTCTAAGAAAGCAAATATTACAGTATTAAGAACAAGAGTTTTTCACGTTATAAGCAAAAGCTTCGTGAAGATCTTAGAGAGCAAGAGAGTTTTCTTGAACGTTGATGTTTCAGTATAATTTTGGCTTGTTTTCTTGCTTGTATGCTGAAAGTTGATTTGCAATCCTTTATATAGATCAGTGAGGTAGTAGTTGAAACTGATGAGTAATAAGATGATTTTACGCCATAACATAAGTAGCTTCTGCAGGATAACTTTTTCTCCTTGAAATGACTACTTACCACAAGTAGTATCTTCTTTATTGAAATTGGAGATTAACGTCTCTTTCTTAATTAGGAAAACCATTTGCAAATCTTTACTTGACTTTAACGTTACTCTTTCATGATTAGCAATTCCATGCTCAGAGTATTTGTTTCTAGGGAATCTTGGAATCTTGCTTCTGATGTTAATCTCTTGTGAGTTCAGATAGTTTCTTCAGATAGCGTTGTTCAGAGTCAGAACATCTAGAACTTACTTCTTGTTCAGATGCTTCTGATACTTTGCTGTTATGCTCAGAGTTAGACTTTCTTGAACTTGTTTCCACTTCAGATGCTTCTGATCATATGATAATATGCTTCTGATCTGGTTCTGTATCTGATGACATCATCAGATTTCTTCCTTCTTTCTTTAGAACCCTGCACACTTAGAACTTTCCGTTAGGGTGCCATTTTTGGTTTCATCCTTTGTTATCATCAAAATCAAGGAATCTGTTGTAGAACAATTTTTGTTCTTACAGGCTGTAGAATGGGTCAGTTAGTGTGCTCATGAACATGTCCACTAATTCTCGATCAGTCATGGGGGGTTTGACTCTGCCAGCCAAATCTCTCCATTTTTGAGCATATTCTTTGAAGCTTTCTTTAGATCCCATAGTCATATTCTGCAACTGTAGCCGAGTAGGTGCTAATTCAGAATTATACTGGTAATGCTTGTAGAAAGCTGTCGCTAAATCAGTCCAGGCGCGGATGTCAGAGCTCTCAAGCTGATAGTACCATTCTAACAGTGTGCCAGACAGACTCTCTTGGAAGAAATGGATCCATAGTTTCCTATCAGTGGTATATGGCTGAATCTTTCTCACATAAGCTCTCAGATGCATATGAGGATAAGATGCCCCATCATACTTAGTGAAAGCGGGGACCTTGAATTTGTGGGGAATGATCACATCAGAGACCAGACCCAAGCTTTCGAAGTCCAGACCGGGCGCCTTCTGACCTTCCATAGCTAGCATACGTTCTTCCAGCAACTTGTACTTATCATCTCTTAGAGAGTACTGTTCATTCTCATAATCTTCATCTTCATCCTCCTGGCTGAAAGGATCAGCATTCTCATCTTCTGAATCTGTCCCCTCTTCTTGATCCTTCGGAATTCTAATCTTGACTCCTGCAGCCTGTCCTTTAAGCCTTCTTCCCGGGTTAATGTAACTCATAGGTTTCTTGTCTTTTTTCTTCTCGAGCAAGAGAGCCTTCAGCTCCTCCTGCCCCTTGGATAAGTTCAAGATCATCTCCTGGAGTTGAGCATTTTGAGCCTGGAGATCTTTGACAGTTTGTTCGAGGGCCATTTTTCTGTTTGCAATAGGAAGACCGTGAGAACATTGATCCTTTAGAATACCTGTTATGCAATGTTATGTTATGCTATGCAATGTATGAAATGTTTTCAATGTTTAAAGCCCTTGAAATGGTTAGTACAATGCCACGATGTCATGATGTTATGATGTTATGATGTTATGATGTTATGTAAATAACAAGCACAAGCAAGTCACACAACCATCATTCCTAAGTTTTTAAGGTTTGCATGAGTTCCATAGGTAAGTACCCTCCCCACTGAAGTTTGGTTGGTTCAACCTGTCCTAGAATAGTAATCGGGTTCTAAAAGGATCTCCAATCATTGACCTTCCTTTAAGTCCACTTCAGTGCAACACCAAGTGGTTGACCAAAGCTTCCCTAAAGTCCAATCTCAAAGAGTGTAGTATCGAGTCTCAACCAACCCCAGTCGGAACCGAAGTCAGTTATCTCACTATTTTCTAATGGCCAGGATGAGTCAATTAGGGTTCTAAAGGTCTGGTTAATGCTTTGATGACACCACGCAGACGCCAAATTTCTCCTCAAGTAAACATGAGGAACATCAGGACATCCAAAGTGTCACATTAACCGTAGCCATCATTTTAACCATTCCAGTATATGCCGGATAGTCGCGATGATCTATTGCTACTTACCTAAGGTACACTAGATCCGGGTGTTGGATCTTTCACTCAAGCATAGAATACCCAAGCAATCCCTTAAAAGTAAATCAGACAATTTAAATAAGTGATCTTGTTTTTTTAAGGCAACCTCTCTTTAATAGTCCCCAGCAGAGTTGCCAGTTCTGTCATACGGTGAACTGACTTTGTGTGTTTTTGCTTTGGAAAGCAAATGTCGCGGATAGCAAGAGTCGTCACCGACTTTTCTTTTATCCAATAAGGAAAGGTGGAAAAGAACAGGAAAGACCTTAATTAGATTTTGGGTTCGGGAGGTACGTTATACAAAGGGAAGGTGTTAGCACCCTTTGTATCCATGGTTATCCATGGGCTCTTAATTGCTTGATCACTTATGTTATTTTTCTTGTCTGAAAAAGTGTTTGTGAACTGCTTAGAAAATGTTTTGAAAAAGAGAGTTTAACTTTGTAATGATTCTTGTACAAATGTATACAAAGTGTTTATCTCGTTTAATTTTGAAAGCTGTTTAGAAAAATATAACTTGGCAATGATTCTAGTATGAATGTATACCAAGTGGTGATTTTCTAATAGATGTTTTGCAAAGTGTGAGGTGTGAAAAGTATTTTAAGTTGTGATTCAGCATTTAAGAGTTATACCTACCCCAAGGTCTTTATGGGTATTTCCTATCCTTATGAGGGTAAAACTGTCCTTACTATTGAGAAGTAAGTAGTCTTATCCTTTGGATGTAAAGGGTCATCGTAGGGTCATCGATTGGTCATTGAAGGCAACATTTGTAAGGATACCTTAGCATTCGAAGGGACGATCATCATTTAACCGTAGGCTACGACGACGGGTCATCGAGGGACAAAAATCATATATTCGCAGGCAACATCCGAGGGACTATGATTTATCTTATAGGGACATGATGATTTAACCGAAGGGTCTTTGCTAAGTGTATCCCCACATTCGCGGGACATGACCGTAATACCGTAATACCGTAATACCGTAAGGCAACAAAGAGAGGTCCAAGATCACATATTCAAAGGCAATATTTTATAATCAATTAGGTAATTAGGATGAATCTCCACATTAAAATTAATTAAGTAATTAGGATGAATCTCCACAAGGGTATCCCACAAATAAAGTGGAATACTTAGCAAGCTACCTTTTCCGGGAGTATGTGAACCCTTACAAAATTCAGCAAACAGGTCAGAATACCAAATCAGGGTGCAATCGAGAATTGCACCAAACAAAAGGAATCACAACAGTACTGATGTCAGGTAAACAATGCATGGTTACAATAAAACGTGTCAGATTAGCAAAGATCAGAACAGAAAAATCAGCGACTGTCATGTTCGCTGCTGCCTCGCCTAGCGAGGGCCTGGCGAATACTCGCTACATGTTCGCTTAGCGATATGCTAGCGAACGGCTGCGGGTTTTGAATTTAAGAACAATACGATTTCAGCAAGCTCCAAACCCTATGGCATCCATTACATACATTTTATGGTTAAACATTCAAGATATCCATGCATATTTAGATCCACATGCAAAACCTAAGATAGATTCATAAATTCAATCATAATACCACATGTAAATTGGAAGCATAAAGAGGTAGTGGTAGTGCAAACCTGTTGGCAATTGAATTGCAATGTTGAATTGGCGGATCACTCTTAGGGTTGGTGTCGGATTGAGTTGGGCGGAAGTAACCTTTGTGCAGATGAGTTTCCTTCAGGGTTTCCTTTAGGGTTGCTCTGAATTCTCTTGGTTAGCCTCCAGGGTTTGCTCGGTTGCTTCTGTTAGGGCTTCCTTGCTAGGGTTTCTGTCTGTCTCCTTCTGTCTCCCCTTTGTGAATGAAGCTCTGCTATTTATAATGATTTTTTGTGACCTAATGGGCTCAGAATGAAGCCCAAAATTTCTGGTATTCGCAAGCTTCGCTAGGCGAGTGTTGTAGCAAAGGGTTTGCTAGGCGAAGGATTTTGCTCGCCTAGCGAGCAATCCATTTTAAGCCATTTTCTGGATTTGGCCACCTGTGTGTTGGGCCTTTGTTCCTGTAAGACCAGTGTCTTGAAAAATGAATTGAAGTGCCTTGAAAAATGTCTTGCAAGATTAACGGGCAAATTTTGGGGTATGACAACCACATATATTTCCTTTCAAATCTTTAACTTTTTCCTAGACTGTCCTCTCAGGTTTTCAGTCTACCGGGATACCCATTTTTGCCTAAGTTTCCCCTTGGGGTAATCAACTTAGCTAGTTCTTTATTTATTTTGATTTTACCCCTAATTTTTGTGTGGACCCTTCTTTTTGTGGCCACCAGGATACCCATTTTTCCTAATTTTCCCCTTAGGGTCTTCAACTTAGTGGGTCTATTAGGCAAAGTATTTTATAACTGCATTTGCATTCACCGGGGATGGGAGATCTTCACCAACCATAGTTGATAGGATTGAAGATCCTCCATAAAAGATATTTTTCACAATGTATGAGCCTTCACAATTAGGCATCCATTTTCCTCATAGATCTGTATGAATCGGCAAAATCTTTCTTAACACCAAGTCTCCAACCTCAAGATTTCAAGGACAATCTTTCCTGTTGAATGCGCTCTTCGACCGCCTCTGATATAACTGACCATGGAAAATGGATGCTAGGTTCTTTTCATCAATGAGATTGAGCTTATCTAATCTTGCTTATATCCACTCAGCTTCATCCAACTTGACATCCTTAAATATATCCTTAAATAAGGAATCTCTACTTCAATAGGTTGTACAACGTTCATGCCATACCCAAGAGAGAACAAAGTTTCCCCAATGCAGGTGCGCATCAGAGTATGATAGCCATGCAAAGAAAATGGAAGAATTTCATGACAATCCTTGTACGTCTCTACCATCTTTTGAACGATCTTTTTGATTTTCTTATTGGCTACCTCAACAACACCATTCATCTTTGGACGATATGGCGATGAATTGTGGTGTTCAATCTTGAAGTCTTTACACAATTCCTTCATCATTTGTTATTGAGGTTAGAACCATCACCAGTAATGATTTTATTTGGGACCCTATGACGACATATAATCTTCTTCTTCAAGAAGCGAGCAACCACTTGCTTTGTAACGTTCGCATATGAGACTGCTTCCACCCATTTGGTGAAATAGTCAATAACTAAAAGGATAAAGCGATGCCCATTTGAGGCCTTCGTCTCGATGCACCCCATCACATCAATGCCCTTACATGAAAAAAGGCCAAGGTGATTTCAATACATTTAGCGGAACTAGTGGCATGTGTATCTTATTGGCATAAATCTGGCATTTATGACATATTTGCACATGACGGTGGAAATCAACCTCCATTGTCATCCAATAATAGCCCGCCCTCAAGATTGTTTTAACCATTGTGAGCCCACTGACATGCGTCCTAAAGAAGATTTCATGAATTTCAATTATGATTCGGTCTGCTTCGTGTCTATCCATCCATCTGAGCAAAACCGAGTCGTAATTCTGCTTGTAAAGTACATCTCCACTTAAGAAGAACTTAACTGAGATCCTTCGGAGGTACTTATTATCTGTGATGCATGCATTATTTGGATATTCTTACTTCTCCAGATACCTCTTGTTATCATAAAAATACATATGACTATCATATTTTTCTTCGGTTGCTAAATAGTATGTTGGTTCATCCAAGTGGTCAATGCGGATAAATGGTGCTTCATTCTTCCACTTAATCTTAAACATGGATGCCATAGTGGCTAAGGCATATTCCAATTGGTTCTCCCCTCGAGGAATATGGTGAAATGTAATATCATCAAAGTATGGGATTAGTTTCAAGACATGCTCCTTGTACAGGATCAACTTGTCATCTCGAACTTCCCAATCTCCTATAACTTGGCTGATTACGAAGGTTGAATCTCCATAAACTTCAAGGATCATGATCCCTAAACCAATGGCTTCATGTATCCCAAAGATGCATGCTTCATACTCTTCCATATTGTTAGTGCAATCTAAGCGCAACCTTGCAGTGAAAGATAAATGAAAACCAGTTAGAAAAGTGATGATTGCCCCAATTCCATTTCCTTGGGCATTGGAAGCACCGTCGAACACAATCGTCCATCGCGATCCTGGTTCAGGTCCTTCCTCATGTCCTGGAATGATGCAATCTCTAATGAACATAATTTCTTCATTAGGGAAGTAGAAATGCATAGGTTGACAATCCTCCATGGGATGATGGGCTAGATAATCAGACAAAACACTACCTTTGATGGCTTTCTGTGTGACATGTTGGATGTCATATTTTGTTAGTGCCATCTGCCAACAGACAACTCTTCCTGTGAGAGCAGGCTTTTCAAAAATGTACTTGATCATATCCATTTTTAAGATAAGAGAGTCGTAGGCATTAGCATACACTACCTTGAGCGTTTGGAAGCCCATGTAAGTGCATAACATGTCTTCTCAAGTAGTGAGTATCTTCTCTCGCAGTTGGTGAACTTTTTGCTCAGATAGTAGATTGTGTGCTCTTTTCTACCTATTCCATCTTTGATTCTTGTCGTAAAAACCTAGCTAACTCTTAAGGGATCTCACAATCTTCTTCACCATCTTTGTCAACTTGGTAAATCAGATTGTCAAAGTCATAATGGACTATAGCAGTTACGTTATCCATGGAATCCAAAGTGGATATGCATGATTTATGCTTGATTATAGAATGATGGAAAGAAAAAGATGATAAAGAAGACATTGCCATTTTTAAAAATAAAATAAAAATGAACGACAAGGAACATAATTGAATGTAAACATGCTCGTTTTATTCATTAATAAACTTTGCTTAAAAATATAGGCCCCTACAAGTTTGCCCTATGCCTTGGGCAGAGCATAAAGCTTTCAAAGAAAAATAAAGAAAATTACTCTTCCATGAAAGTGACTTCTGGTGTATCCACTACGGTCTAATTATTGAGTACTTTACCTTCAACATTTTGGTACACGAAGCACACTTTGTCAGTCATACTGTTTTTTCTTCCACAACACAAACTATATCATCTTTGAGATACCCCGTGCTGGTGAAAGTATCGGATAATGAAGGAACCTGCACTTTAACCGCACTTATAACCATCTTATTTTGGGTCAGTTGATGGGAGTGGAATCCCAATCCAGATCTATCTTGTTCATTGGTAACTCAAGTACTCCGCCCGAACCTTCAGGGTGCCCGATCTGTATCACTATTTTCATGTCTTTCCATGAGTCAATGGAAAGTTTAGTACTTCGAGTTTCCTTCACTTGAGGAGCCATTTCCATATTCACAATGAAATGAGGCCAAAGGTCTCACCACAATATCCTCTTATCCCTCTACCACAACCTGTGTATTGCCAATCTTTGGTGGAGGATTAAAGTTACCGCACCATCTGAGTGTATCCATGGTCTTCCTAGGAGACAACTGTAGGCGAGATACATGTCCATCACATAAAATATAATGAAGAAGATGGGAGGCCCAGTCTTCATGGGAAGGTCAACCTCTCCTACCACTGATAATCTTAAGCCATCAAAGACTCTCACTATTAATGAGATCAGTTTCATCATTATTCCTTTGGTGGTCAACTTGGATAGTGAGTTCTTGGATAGAACATTCAACGACAAGCTAATATCCACCAACACTCTGGATAAAACTATATCTACACATTAAATTAATATGTACAATGCCTTGTTGTGGGCCTTACCTGTAGCGGTAAAAAATTTGAGATTAAGTTATTGATTAACTTAACTCATAAAGCAAGAGTCACCACCACGCTTTTATTGTTTCTAAAGGAAAGGGAAAAAGTACGAACAAAACCCGAAGAAGTTTTAAAACAAAACTAATAATATAAGAGATAAGGGTCTGAAGGTTAGTTATGTAAAGGGAGGGTATTAGCACCCTAAACATCCATGGTACTCCATGGGAAACTCTTTACAAATGTATACATTTTGGTTTGAAAATGGTGCTGTTTGTAAAATATTGGAGAGATGGGAAAAATGTTTTTTATGATTTTTGGTGTTTGCCAAGAACTTTTGAAGTCTCATGCCTACGTACTAACAAAGTGCTATGGAGGATCAAAACCTCGTAGTTTATGGTAAAAATAACAAAGGTGTTTGTTTTGATTCATTTTTAATGAAAATACATTTTGTCACTTTAAGGAGAATACTCAACTAGTCACACAACAAGTATGAGATCTTTGCATCATCATGAGAAGGGCTCCAACTTGGATATGGATCAACAAGTATGTCAATAGCTCTCGCAGATTGAAAAGAATTGATACTAAAAGGATAAGAGAATTATATCTCAACTATTAAAATGACTCATGTCTAAACTTTGATAAAAGTTTTAAAAGAAAAAGTGCACCAAAGGCACAAAAACAATTTGAATGAGTTATGCATTTTTTAAGTCTTTTGAAATTGGTCTAAATATGCTTAAGATGAATTATCATTTATTAGGAAAGGTTTTTTAAAATCACTTGACAAAAGTCAAGGTTTATTATGAAAATAATTCAAGTTATAAAACAAGAATGTTTTTTGAAAAGAGGGAGAAGGTTTTGAAAATTAAATAAAGGGAGAAGAAAAAGAGACTATCCTAGAGCATAAAGTAAAAGCTAGGGAGAAAGGATCTAACCAAGAAATAACAAGCTTTCTAACATAAGTCAAGCAAGAATTACCTCATTTGGATTAAGCCAAACAAGCCAAATAAGCAAATAATAATCCATGCATTAGATAAAACCAAAGTAACTCAACCAATTCTCCAAAATAAGTCCAAAGTCAAAGGTACCATATGAATCCCAAGGTCTCAAATCACAAGTCCAAAGCAAAGGTCAAGATCTTAATTCTAAGTCCATAACTCCATAACATTGCTAAGGATCATAACCACAAGTCCATGAATCAAGAGAACCAAGTTTCTCTTTAGGTTTTTCTTTATTACTCTTTTCTTTACAAGGATATAAAAGAAAAGTTCAAGTGGACAAAGAACAAATGACATAATCACAAAAGTATGATATGGGATGCTAAACATAAAGTATAAAGTAAATGGCATGAAATAAAAGAGCATAAAATAAATGACTTTAAAGTAAAAGTTAATACAAGTAAATGTTAGTAAATGATGTTAGTAATAAAAAATGAAAGATGGTTTGGTCATTTTTTTTGGAGAACACTCAGCTATTCACCCCAAAGCATGAAAATATGAATCTATACATCATTATGAGAAGGGCTCCAACTTGGATAAAAATCAACAAGTATGCCACTAGCTCTCACAAATGAAATGGGAGCAATATTTTTACATCATACCATGAGGAGTAGAAGACTTACAATCTCACTTATAAAAAATGCCTTTGCTTTTGGGACAAATTTAGCGCTATGTTAAGAAATCGTAATTCGACTTATGTAGAAGTCACAACCATCTGAGGTCGGTCAATAATAATGTTAGTGTTAATACATGTTTATAGAAATGATATGTAAATCATTTTCCTAAAGTCATGCCACACAAACAAAAAGAAAGGGACGAATGATCAAGCACAAAGGCTATGAGGATGGTCCTTTACTTCAATCCATACTTCATGACACTTAGGACACACTTATGTATCAATCCAAACAACCTTAAATGATCCATGATCAATTAGGAGGTATAATTGAAATGATGAAAGTTCATCAAGTACCAATCTACACGTCATGAATAAGATGTACACAAATCATCCAATTGATCAAAGGGAAAAGAAGGAGATGAAGAAGAAGATGACAAGAGATGTCACACCCAAATTGGATCACAAGTTTGATTAAGTCATCATCAAAATCAATCACCCATTTTGGTGGATTAGGGTTTTCACCCCATCAACACCCAAGATCCGTTGAGTTTGATGAGACTTAAGGTCCAAACCATCATGACCCAAGGCCAACTGAAGTTCACAAAGGTCATACAAATATAAAATGCAATCACATGAAATAAAAATACACCAAACATATTTTTAAATGAATTTAAAAATAGAAAAAAAATATAAAAAAATCTATAAAGTCCTTAAAAACACCAAATAAATGACCAAGAAAATTATGGAAGGTTGGAAATAAAATAAGAAGCATATAATTTTTTTCCAGAATTTAAAAATGAAGAAAACTATTTTAAAACCAATTTAAACAAAGGTGAAAAGAGAAAATTCATGAAAAATAGAAAATCAGTGAAATAAAAAATGGAAAAATAAAAATCAGATGAAGAAAAATAAAAGAGAATTTTGAAAATTATTTTAGAATTTTTGGGATTAAAAATGTAATCACTATGAACTTTAAAAGAAAAAGCAATTAAAAATAATAAAATAAAAAGAATTAAAAATCAGAAAAACACGGAGCGTTGGATCACGCCTCATTAATTGACATGATAGATCCAACACTCCTCAAATTAGGATGCACGGTAGAATACGCTACAGACATCACACATGATCCAATTCAAAACCAGCCAATCAAAACATTTAGTTTGTCCAACATGTATGGCCAAACTCAGACGACCTGGAACACTCCAGTGAGCTCACACTAGAGTTTCATCGTTTGGTAAATTCAGAACACGAGATCACCACCATTGTGATCCTCTTCTCATTCTGAATTCAGCCTTATGCTCCAAATTCATATATATAAATTGAGCAAAGGGAATTTTAGAGAAGTTTCAGAAGCAAGCAAGCCATGAAATATAAAATTAAATAATTCAAACGATCAATTAACACCAATTAATTTAGGGGAAAACATTAGAGAGTGAAAGACTACATTGTGGTAACTTGTTTGAGTTTAAATAATTCTCAGAACTATCTTATCTAGATGGTGATCAGAAGTTGATGAAGCTCGATATGGTTAGAGCACTTCAGAAGGTCTCAGAGCCTGGGAATTGTTGCAAAAGTTTCAGAGGATTCCAAATATGCTAATGGAATCAAGTAATTAGATTGAAATAAGCTGAAACTCAAAACACGATAGGTCATTTTTCTTGGAAAATTTCAAGTTGCAATAAGAATTTATTGGCTCTCAAAAGCTTGGAAATGAATGCAGTAGCTTCCTCTATTTATAGGAAATGTGTTTGGATCCAAATACGTGTGGAATAATGTTAAATTCATGCAAAATGAATTTGATTCGAATGTGAGAAAAGTGTGACTTCCAACTCATCAAAACTCAGCCAAATGATGTGTTTCAAAGGTCAATTAACTTCTGGATACTTGGTTAAACATGTTTAGGTCCAAAACACATGCTAATTTGGCTTGGATTGAGATTAGTGAATTTCAAAATTCGGGCAATGGCAATTTCTTCAGTTCCAAGTCACCAAGTTCAACCCAATGGGGCATCTTACTCAAGAGGCTTTTTGGTCCCATTATTTTTGCAATGTGTTGACATCATAACAAAGATTTCAAGGTGCCAAGAAGTCTTGAATTTGGATGTTTGAGCACAAAGTTATGTCATGTTGAATTTGGCATGAAAAACTGATCATATAACTTTGAAAAATTCAAGTGTTCCATGGCTGAAAATGACCTATAATGTCTCAATGAAATTTATGGCCTTCCAAGCATATTTTGACCTTGATCCTTTAAGAAACCTTGTAGAGGGAATCATAAATGACATTTTGCAAAAAGAATCAGGCTCAAATGTTGAAAATTGAGGAAGTTATGATCTTTGAAAGTTGAGAAAAAGTTACTTGAAAATATGTCAAATTTCACTAAGTTCACAAATGACCTATAATGTCTCCAAACTTCTGATGATCCTCCAAGCATAATTGGTTCTTGTCATGTAAAGAGAAGTTGTAGAGGATGTTTAGAAGAGTCATATGAAAATATAAGCATTCAAAAATGTTGAGAATTGAAGGAGTTGTGATCCTTGGAACCTTGACTTCAAATGTTGACTTTTTGGTCAAACCACTTGGAACAAACTTGTGTACTTTGACTTTCCTTACATTTCAAAGCACATGGGTGATCATATGAACTAAAAAGAATGTGTCCTTGAACGTTTGTTGATTAATTTGCTCAAAGTTTGAAGTTCTTGTTGAAGAAGGCATGGAAATAAACACATGGGAAGAAACCAAAGTATAGTTAGAGGATGACCACAACAAAGACCCAACGGGGAAAACTTAACAAGGAAAGACTCCACCAGGGAAATAAAATCATCAAATGGGAAAAACACAACTCCAATAGGGGAGGAATATGCCAAGTGGTAACTTAACAAAGGCAACCAATCAAAGGTAAGAGGAACTATTACCCAATATCAGACAAGTGATAGATTAACAAAGGTAATAATCTCAAACATAATGATTACCAACTATCGACCGAGTGATAACTTAATAAAGGCGACCAATCAAAGATAAGAGGAACTATTACATACTATTATCCAAGTGATAGCTTAACGAAGGTAATAAGCTCAAACATAATGATTACCAACTACCAGCCGAGTGATAGCTTAACAAAGGTAATCGATCAAAGGTAAGAGGAACTATCACCTGCTATCAGACAAGTGATAGCTTAACAAAGGTAATAAGATCAAACAAAATGCTTACCAACTACCAGTCGAGTGATAGCTTAACAAAGGTAATCAATCAAAGGTAAGAGGAACTATTACCTATTATCAGCCAAGTGATAGCCTAACAAAGGTAATCAATCAAAGGTAAGAGGAACTATTACCTATTATCAGCCAAGTGATAGCTTAACAAAGGTAATAAGCTCAAACATAATGATTACCAACTACCAGCCGAGTGATAACTTAACAAAGGTAATCAATCAAAGGTAAGAGGAACTTGTAGCGGTAAATTCATGACCATTAAGCTATGGATAAACTTAACGCCAATTAAACCAGAGTCGCCACAACACTTTTTATTGTTTCCAAAGGAAAATGGAAAAGTACGAACAAAACCCAAAGATAAGAAGTTTTCAAATCAAAACTAATAAAATACCAGAGAGGTAAGGGGGTTGGTTACATAGAGGGAAGATGTTAGCACCCAAATTGTTCTAGGTACTCCTAGGGAGCCCTTTTTTATGTGTGTATGTGTTTTTGGTATAAAAGATGTTTGCAACAAATAGAGTGTAGGGGTGAGAAAAGAATATGTTAATTATATGTTTGTGTTTGACAAGACCTTCGGACTTGTGCCTACGTACCAATATAAAAATGAGGGATCAAAACCTCGTAGTTTGTGGTAACAATTTTAAAATGAGTGGATTGCTTTTAATCAAAATTTAAGTTTAAAAGAGGCACAAGGGGCCCAAACGTTTGAATGACTGTTAGTTCTTTTTGTCTTTTGAAATTTTAAGTTAATATGATTAGATTTATTTACATATTTGATTTAAGAAGAGAGTTTAAAAATGCATTAGCATGAGGCAAAAGTGTCTAATTTGAAATAAAGTCTAAGTTTTAAAATCACAAGCAAAGAAGGTTTCTGAAAAAGGGGGAGAGATTTTGAAATTTAAGAAGTGGGAGGAGATGAAGAGACTAACCTAAGCATAGAATTAAAAGTTAAGAGTTCAAAAGATTTGACAAATGGGATGCAATCCAACAGACAAGAATGTCATATAGAAAATCGACTTTCCCTTTGGACTTTGAATCAAGCAATAATTAGCAAGCAATTAGCAATATCAGAAATTATGAAGATCAATGCATCAAATAAAGATGGCCATATCCAAGCAAGCAAATCCCATAGCTAGCAGTCTTCTTTGTCTTCTCATGTATCAGATGAAATACTCCTTGATTAACTCAGAATAAGGAATTAGACACAAGATCAAAATAACAGTTGCATCAAGACCATGTAGCAGATGAATTCCAGTGAATCCTAATACTTGCATCAGATGAAAACTCAAATCTCAATAACTTGGTCTCAGAAATGTTGGCATTGGCCAAGTCCTTTTGCATATGGAATGTTGCCTAATTCTAAGTCCAAAAGCTCATATCAAATCGACCAGTCCACACAAACATTTTTTAGGATTTTTGTTGTTTATTAAGTATTTTAAGGTCCTAAGACCACAAACACAAACAAAATACACACAAAAAATATATACAATCACAATATATGACTCAAATGAGCAAAGTGAAAATGACATAAACATAAACAATTTAAATGTTATGTAAATGACAAATGAATGGTAAATGACATGAATTTAAATTGCGTAAAGTAAAATGACTTGAAGATAAAAGCAATATTAATACAAGTTAGTCAAATGTTAGTGGATTAGATGTTAGTGGAGTTTTGCTTTTCAATTGATCAAGTCATTCTTTGGAGAACACTCAACCCTCTATTCACAAGCATGGATCCTTGAACCAAGACATCTTCCATAGGAAGGAAAAAAAGCCAAGTTTCCACAAAATACCATGAAAGGGGGGGGGGGGGGGAGACTTACAATCTCACTTACTAGAATGCTATGCCTTTAGGGTCAAATTTAGCTCTATGTTAAACAATCATAATTGGACTTATGTAGAAGTCACAACTATCTTAGGTCGGGCAATAAATTTTTGGGTGTTGATAAATTTTTAGGCCGGGCAAACTCCTAAAACATACCACACACAAAAAGAAAAAAAAATCAAAGGGTGGACCTATCTCATCCATACTTATATTGGTTCATCTAACACAAGGTTATTGATGAACCAATTAGCCTTAGGATATTAAGAATTCATTGGTCAATGAAAAGGATGGGAGAGAATGGGATTGAAGATAAAGAGAGAAGGGAGATGAGAGAAACACAAATTGGTCATGGGAGGAATTTTATCAAATTAAAATCATTCATTCATTTTGGGAGATGAAATGGACATTTCATCAATCCCCTAAACCCAATGATTTTAACTTAACAAAAGTCAAATCAACCTTGACCAAGGCCCAAACACATAGTCAAACATCACAAGTCAATAAAATGGCTCAATATAATTTCTATACAATTAATCAATTAAAAATCAAATAAAAAATGCATTTAAATTAAATTTAGTTTGGTCAAAACCTAAAACCTCTTTAAAACACCAAATAAATGGCCAATAGATTTTTCCTAGGTCAAACAAGGTCAAAGGACCTTCGACAAAAAATTTCATGATTTTTGAAAAGCCAGAAGTATTTTTAAACAATTAAAAATATGCACAAAAACAATTAATTCATGAAAACTATCAAAATTAGTCCCAAAAATAATTTTAATTCAGAAAATGAAAGAGGAAAATATTTAAAGATTTTTGGTGAAAGTCCCGTATTTTTTGGATTAAAAATGAAATTAATATGAATTAATCAACACAACACAATTAAATGAAAAATTAGAAAATATGGGAAATCAGGGGCCATCAGATGTCCCTCATTAATTGTGGTGGCAGATCTGATGGCCACACGCGCGTGTTCCACCATGCACCAAGTCAAATGCGTTGTACGCATGATAATCAGAACCAAGGGCCGAGATTAAAAGATTTTTAATGGATATTGTGGCTGAGAGGTCAGACAACACATCACCAGAGCTAGGGCTCCAGTCTTCTTCTCCGGTGGACCTCACCGGACTGGTCCACCATCAACCACCACCAACATAAAAAACAAAGACGTGGATTTAAAAAAAAATGCTCAGAAGCTCGAATCTGGCCTCAATTTTCTCCAATTCCAAGTATATAAAAAGATACAAGGATTTGAATTTTGAGGATCATGAACTAAGTTGCTTCGATTTGAACTCAAAGCAACTCAATCTTGTTGCCTACATTGGTGGCATTTTAGCCAACCTAAAATCACAAAGAATGGTGAAGAATTGAGAGAGAATCGAAGAGATGAAGTTTCTGAAAAATCACCTTCGAGTTGATCCAATTTCACTTGATCTTGATCTGGATTTGCTTGCTTTCTCTTCCTCTTGCTTGTAGAAGCCAAGTGAGATGAAAAGGGAAGTGAATTTCTGGAGTTTGGATTTCCAAACAGAAGATGAAGTTCAAGCTCGATTTCAAGAGAAATCTTCAGAAATTTTATGGCAGTGAGGGTTTGGATCAGTCTAACAAAGCTTAGGCATGGTGTGTGTGAAGTTATGATCACAATGCACTTCTATTTATAGCCAATGCAATTGATTTCTACACACTTTCTTTTTAATGTTCAAAAATAGCAATGATCAACATGAGCTTTCATGGGAGTGTACAAAGCCCAAAGAATAATTGACAAAGGTCCAAAAGTTTGCACATGTCATGCTGAAGGTGTTGCATTAAGCCATGTTGAATTGAATTGGATCATGAGATTTCTCCAAATGGTACCTCACATTGCACCCATGCGCAAGTCCTTTAATTTTGATCCAAATGAGATGATCTAGGACTTTTTGGAAAGGTTCGATCAAGGGGAACAACTTTCATGTTGAACACTTTTTAATTTTAATCTTGGATAATGATGAATTTTGAGGTGGAAGTTTGGGAAATCAAACATATTTGAAAATTTTCTAAGTCCCAAGTCAAATGTTCACTTCTTCCAACTTGAATAACTTTTTCTATGGACTTCAAATGAAACACGTTCGTTCATAAAAGTTGTAGCTATTTCAAACATATTCAATTTAGTCATAAATTTGACCTCATTTGGATTTGGCATGAAGGAGTTATGCATTTTAGAAGTTGAGGAAAATCACTTGTTAAATGGTAGTGGCCCAAAATGACCTATAATGTTTCCTCTTGGAACATGTATTTTAAAGTTGAATTTAAACTTCCTCCAAACATCAAAGTTGAAGTAGACAACTTGAATTTGATCATGGAATTTTAATGGATTTCATATCATAAAGATTGAGAAAGTTATGATCTTGGGAATTTGACCTCCAAACTAGGGTTCAGACAAAGTGACCTATAATGTTTCACCATGAAAAATGACTTTCCAAGAAAAACTAGCTCTTTACCTCAACATGAAAGTTTTTTGTAATGTCATTTTGAGTAACTTTGATCTTGGAATAATTTTCATATGACAAAAAGTGTAGGAGATAGGGTCTAGGGAACTTCAGTTTTGACGAGTTGACTTTCTCATGTCAACCACCATGAACCATCTTGCTATCTTGACATTCTCTTGACTTTTGGGCCTCATGGAGGATCTTATATGCATAAGAGGATGTAATATAAAGTATCCCTTGAAATATCTAATCAATTGATGAAGAAACGTGCTGAGGAAGTCACACAAGATATCCAAATGAATTAGGGTATCTAAGGCAAACAAGCTTCAAACTCTTGATGATTTATTGATCAAACTGACATATGAAGTTCAAGGGGATCCATATATGATGCCTAGAACCAATGTGAACCAGTTCTTGATTGAACTCCTTGCATTGAGGGTCCTAAACCCTAGATATGAGCTTGATGGAGCATAGGTGAGCACACACACTACCTACAAAAGAGTTAAACTATACATTAGCATATTTTTGGTATTTTGGTTAGTAAAAAATGAAAAATACAAAGTATTATACAATCAAAAGTGCTTGGTGATCTCTCCCAATGCACACCCAATGAAAGAGGGGTAAGGAAGATGCCAAGGTGTGATCCCAAAGCCAATGCATATGATGAGATGGCATGAGGCATCTTAGGGTCAAAATTCGGGTCTTACAAATGCCCCTATTTAAGGACATTCTAACTGAGGAGTCGAAGGTTAAAATCTTCGTGTCAATTTAGTAGAATGGACTTAAATAACAACATAAAGGAACAAAGTTTGGTCCCTAAGAGACCTCATGATGCCTATGATATATCTGTTAAAAGTAATCTTTGTGGGGAAAATGTTGCCACAAAGGAAAAGAATCCGGAGAGACCTGAAAGTTATAAGGAGCATAATGCATTCCATAAGGAAAACTCACTGGGAAGACAGTGACTCTGGGGATTAGAAGTTGTGAGTAAGTAAGGCTACGACTTAAAACTGTTGGAGACATGAGGTAATTCCATGAAAATAAATCAATCGAAGGACTCAACTGGGGATAAAGGGAAAATCTGCAGGGGAAACGGGTAAATCAAAACAAAACTGAAATACTCGAACCAAACAGGGGATTGGCGACTTCACTAAGGAAATATGCACTCAAACTCAACTGGGGAAGAATGAACTTCAACACAAGAATATCAGAAGTATTGGCGACTTCACTAAGGAAATACGCACTCAAACTAACAAATTAACCTATCATCGCATTCTCACCTTCATTTTAGATATCATTGCAGCATAATTCAACATCAACATTCAAAGAAGGTAGAAGAGCATACGACATTTAGTCTTAAACTTCAATTTTAAAAACATCATAAAGAGTCGTAAATAGTTCAACTAGACAACTTAAAATATTCAACATAATATGATTCATCATAAAAAATTATAATTTAATCCAAACATTCGACCCCAACCCGGTGTTACATGATCAGAGCAGAATTCCACTACATAACGACAACTAATGGACGTCACTACAAAATTGCCTTCCACTTACTTCAATAGGGTCTACTCCTGGGTATCTGCACGATGTCCACGTAGAGGCAACATTCAAACAAAAGGGGTGAGAAATCACAATCAATTATAAAAGGCATAACATGAAAGATAAATTACACTCAACATAATCATTCACAACAACATATTGTAATTCTCACACCCAAATCATCATCAACGTCATACACAACAACTTTTCAATTATCATCTACATCATGCAAACCAACTTCTCAATTATCATCAACATCATGATTTGATATTTTGATTTTAGAGAAGTGAATTGTGACCAAATATTATGCAGATGGACAATTATTATTTATTTATTTATGTTTTTTATGATTACCATTTTCATAAAAGCAAAAAAAAGTAAAAATAAAACATCATAGATGTGGATGAATAGAATTGCATTTTATTAATGATAATTAAAAATGCCCAACAATGTTCACTTCTCCCTTAGGCATAGGAGAAGGATTTTTCTTAAAACATGAAAAACAAATTACTTAGAGCGGTGAACAATAACGAGAACATCAACAACAACCCAATTATTGAAAGTCTTGCCATGCCTCACAAAGTTGGTGCAATCTTCATTTTCATCACCCTCAATGACAACAACTGAGTGTTGTTCATTACCATGGATGAACCCTCCATTGCGGAAACTCAGTTGAACTTATTCAGCTTTGACGTTGAACGACCTTGCTGAAATCCCAATCCGGCTCTATTTTTGTTCTCGGCAACTTCTACCATACGACCCCACTGATTTGTACTGCCTGCCTCAATAGCTTTTTGAGCATCCTTGAAAGAAGATATGGGTGCCCCAGTTTTCTTCACTTCAGCAACAGATAAGGCTTGGGACGGAGTTCCAGCCTCCTCATCAGCTTCAACGAATGTAAAATATGACATATGGGTCACCAAAAGCGCTTTCTCTCTAGTAACAACGATGACCTTGCCGTTCTTTACAAATTTAAGCTTCTGGTGCAGAGTGGACGTTGCAGCTCCAACTTCATGAATGCATGGCCTTCCCAATAAACAGCTATAGGTCGGGTGGATATCCATTACTTGAAAAGTAATTTGAAAATCACTCGGACCTATCTTCACTCGAAGGTTCACTTCTCCAATGACGGTTTTGCAAGAACCATCAAACGCTTTGACAATCACGCCACTATACCTCATCGGGGCGCCTTGATAGGATAGTCTGGACAGAGTTGATTTCGGAAGTAAATTCAGGGAAGGACCGGTATCAACCAACACATTGGACAGTGCATCCTCTTTACAGTTCATCAAAATATGTAGTTCCAAATTGTGATTTCTGCCTTCCTCAGAAAGCTCTTCATCACAAAAACTCAGGTTATTGCAAGAGGTAATGTTGGCAACTATATGGTCCAACTGGTCCACAGTAACGTCGTGCTCGACATAGGCTTGCTCCAACATTTTTTGCAATGCTTCTCTGTGCACTTCAGAATTCATTAGCAGAGATAGCACTGAAATCTCTTGACAGACTGACACACTGGAGCACTAACTAGATTCACCACTGGCACATTCACCTTATTACTGATTGAAACCTCCTCTACCTCCTTCGGAAAGACCGTACCTAAGACACGACCTCTATGGGTCATCTTCGCTATATCATCTATATTCACAACAAAATTTGTCGTAGGAAACAAAACCTCTTGACCCTTCTCCACTATTGTGGTATTATACTAATAAGGAACAACTTTATCGGATGCATACGGGACAAGGCCCGCTAACCGTATTACCATTGGTTATATCGATCTGTTGAAATTGTTGCCGCTGCTACCATTAAATTGAATTACTACCCGCTCAGGGGTCTTAAACACCGGCACAATTACATTCACATCATCTACTTCCCTTAACTAAAAAATTTGGATAAGCCCTTCTTCCATCAATCTCTGAATGTCCCTATTGACAATGACACATCCTCGAGGGTTCACACTGCATATCACACAACCTTCATGGTTATGCTCACAATCACTGACCAAACAGATATCTCTATGGAATGCAACCAAAGACTATCTAATATGGCGAACATCATAAACCTTATATTCTACAAGACAACGATCTACCATGTTGACGGAGAAGTTACCATGGGCAGGCAACATATTAGCTTTCACATTCGGGGCACGGTCCTCAACGGACACCATCCCACTCTTCACAACCTTTTGTACCTCATACTTCAACGGGAAACAGTTCTCAATATCATGGTCGGGGGCTCCTTGGTGAAAGACACAGTGAAGTTCAGGCTTGTACCACCATGGAAGTGGCTCAGGAATTTGAGGTGGATTTATGGGTTGAAGTAGGTTCTTGAGAACCAAAGATGGATACAGTTCGGCATATGACATAGGAATAGGGTCAAAAGAGACCTTCTTTCTCTCGTAGTTTTGTTGTTAATTTTTGTTTTTGTTGTTGTAGTTAGTTCTTTGTCGCGGTTGTTGTTTACGTTGTTGTTGAATTGGCACTGATTGATTGTTGGAATTGTTTGAAAACACTGGAATTACTGATAAAACTTGATGTTGATGCTGACGTGGTTGAGGATTTCTTCTGGCATTAGGCCTTCTCTGCCTCCCTACAGACACCGAGTTGGTTTCCCCTTCCTTCCTTTTGGAAAAACCACTTCCATACTTCTTACTGGATGACACTTCTTCCTTGGACAGACGTCCTTCACGGACTCCCTCTTCTAACCTCATCCCCAGGTTTACCATTTCGGTAAAGCCATTGGGGGCACTAGCAATCATGCGTTCGTAATAGAACAAACTCAGGGTCTTCAGGAAAATCTTCGTCATCTCCTTCTCTTCCAATGGAGGATTAATCTGGGCGGCAAGTTCTATCCATCTTTAAGCATATTCTTTAAACGTAACTTTTTCCTTTTGAGATATAGACCTCAGTTGGTCTCTATCAGGCCCCATATCAACATTGTATTTGTACTACTTAACAAAAGCTTTACCTAAATCGTTGAAAGTACGGACACTTGCATTGTCTAACCCCATATACCGTCTCAGAGCAGCACCAGACAAACTGTCTTGGAAGTAGTGAATCAATAACTGATCATTATCAGTTTGAGTTGACACTTTTCTGGAGTACATAACAAGGTGGCTAAGTGGACAAGTATTTCCCTTATACTTTTCAAAGTCAGGGACTTTGAACTTCATTGGGATCTTCACATTTGGTACCAAGCAGAGTTCAGCAACACTCTTACCAAACAGGTCCTTTCCTCTCAATGTTTTCAACTCCTTCTACAACTCAAGGAACTGATCCTTCATTTCATCCATTTTCTCATAAACATCTGGGCCCTTAGATGGCTCAGAATGGTAGATGGTGTCCTCAACATGAGGCAAGGTATGAACAATCGGAGGTGGCACAGACATGACCAAGCTAGATGCCGACTTAGAAGCAAATGTAGGCACAAACCCTTCAGGCATGGTTGGATCAGATTGAGTAGCAGCAACAAGCATGGTTGAGGTAGCAACCTTAGAGATGACAGTCCTCTAGGGAGGAGTTGAGGGAGTTGGTGAAAACTGATTATGTGCAGCAAGAACAAACTTTATCATGGCAGTCAGTCGAGCAATCTCATCCTCCAACTCTCTATTCTCTTGTTCCAAATGTTCCATGATTCTGGGTTGATTGACACAAGTGTTATATCAATGAGTCAGCTTCGCTGAAGCACAGAAGAATAACTGATAAGATATCTGGCAGTAGAAAACCTGCTATGCAAATGATGCATGAAATGCAATGTTTTTATTCGTTTAATTTCAAGGAATATACGAAGTTCTATTTGCAAATATTAAATAACAATAGTAACAATATGATTGACCATTAAAAATCTCTTTTATTCATAAAAAATTGGAAGGATTACACTGAGTACAATTTCAGAAAGCAAAATACAAATATAAGAGAAAAGGAACTAATCATCCTAAGGATCCCTTAGCAACAATGTCATATGATCTGGTTACGGGCATGTACTTCCTTCGGATGCGTCGAATCTCGGACTCAAAAGATGTCTTCATCCGAGCCTTCTTAAAGACAAGCTGATCAACAATCTTCTTCCAAGCACAAGAAGGATGAGGCATACTAAAGGAAGGTGAACCTTATGGCTCTCTCTATCTCTTCACTGCTCGGTCCTCAAGAAGTTCAATAAGTGCGTCTTTGTCCTTTGACTCAAGCTGTAACTCCTCATGCTTTCGGCTCAAAGCATGGAACCACTCTTCCCACATATCTTTCTCTTATTTCATCTTGAAGAATGTGTCTTCCAACTCCTCTATATCTTGGTTAGGGAGATTTGATGGCTCAGCCACAACCAAAGACATAGGTCTTTCACAAGCGTATAACATCTTTAATTCCAAATCTCTCTTCTTCACCCAAGTAGTGTAAGCTTCCAAAGCTACACAGTTGCACGGACCAAGCTCGGATCTTCCTTTCCTATGCACGTTACGCCAAGAATGTACGATCTTCTGCTTCAAATGTTGGGGATCTTTACCCTCTTGATAGAAAAGACCTTCTGACTGAGTGTTATTAGGTTGATTCCTCAAGGGGAACCCAATTTGACGACGAGCAAAGCAGGGTTATAGTTGATTCCTTCTTGTGTACCAATGAGAGACACATTAGAGAATTCACCACAACAGTCAATAATAGCAACACTACTCAATGCAGAATCATACCAAACGATATCATAATTAGTGAGGGACATAAGTCTCTGAGACCACCGTAGACATTGTTTGTTCTCCAAGAAATCATACGTCAGAGGCAAGTGCGAAATAAACCACTTATATAGAAGAGGAACATAACACACAATAGTCCCACCACCTTTAGAATTCCTCAAATTCAAAGAGAAGTACATATCACCCAACAGAGTAGGCACATGATTCCCAATCAAGAAGATTCTAATGGTGTTAACATCAACAAAACCGTCAATGTTAGAGAACAAAGCTAAACCATAGATGAGCAACACAAAGATGGCTTCAAAAGCATCCATACTACCGGCTTGAGCAAAGACAATTGCTTTCCCTATAAGAAACTCAGAAGTCAACCCAGACATTCCTCCTTTCTTCACCCATTGAGCCTCAATCTCAGACTTCTTCAGATGAAGAGCGTCAGCTTTAATATGAGATCTAGGGATCTCCTCCAATCCACTAAAAGGCACCTTGCTAGAAACAAGTATTCCCAAGAGATGGGCATACTCCTCCAACATAGGCATAAGCCGATAATCAGGAAAAGGGAAGCAACAATAGAGAGGGTCATAAAACTGAACCAACACACTCAAGAGTCCTTCAACCATATAAGTAGGTAACACAAATAAAATCTTCCCATGACGTTGCTTGAAGTCCAAGGGATCTAATACAAAGGATGATAACTTCCTTATCTCTTTCAAATCAGGACATATGGAATTGTACTTCTTAGTGTTCCTTCGTCCACAATCCATGGTCTGAAAATATTTGCAAATAAAACCTCAGTTCCTTGAAGTTGTTTCTCGTGTGATGAATGCCATGATGCGCATGAATGCATGAATGCAACAATCACAAATAAGGGATCACACACAAGGAAAACAAACAAAGGTCAAGGGATGAACCAAGTCATTATCAAGATCAATCATCCTTTTTGATGGATTATGGTTTTCACCTTATCAACACCCAAGTTCCATTGATATTAACATGAATTGATTGGATCAACTGAGAATCAAGGGGTTTGTTGTGAGTCACGAGCATGGAGTCAGGTTAAAAACCATCCCAAAGGAGTGTACTAAGGATAAAAACCCATGGATCATGTTCTAAAAAGTTCCCAGAGTCTTAATTCCATCTATCGGATATTACAGGTTAGGATGACTGACTCATCAACCCATAATATTCTCAAGAGAAACTCGTCTGAGTGTAGTATCGTGTAACCACTATCATCAGGTCTACACCTGAACAATCTCCGCACTACGTCCTAAATAGGCCAAGATGGGTTAAATGTTCTACGGTCCTCAGCTTCTCGGACCCCAAATCCGAGAAAGTAATGTCTAACCACAAATAACTTGTGTGACATCAATAACTCCAAAAGGGTCTCCACTAAGTAGATGGGTATCAAGAGAACTTGTTAAGGACTACTCCACACAAGTCGAACATGACTATATCATCCTCCTATCTTAACTTCACTAAAGTTTGGGTTAGAACTTATCTCACCACTCAGAGATCATCTAGCACAACAAGCAGATTATATCACACAAATAAGTATACAAACATCAAATATACAATTATATACACATAAAAAGTAGGCTAAACCCACTGAGGACTACTCCCCAACAGAGTCGCCACTTAATTTCTATAGCGGTATATTCATGACCATAAAGCTATGGATAAACTTAACGTCAATAAAACCAGCGTCGCCACCGCACTTTTATTGTTTCCAAAGGAAAAGGGAAAAAGTGCGAACAAAACCCAAAGATAAGAAGTTTTTAAATCAAAACTAATAAAATTCCAGAGATTACAGGTAAGGGGGTTGGTTATTGTAAGACCCTAATTTTGACCCTAAGATCCCTCATGTCATCATATCATTGCATATTGAATTGCCTCAAGGATCATAGCCTCTTGGCTCCTGACCCTAGGGTAGGAACTTTTGTGAGTTGGTTTGAGTTCACCAAGCATGCTTGAATTGTATATTATTACTTTTTTTTACTTTATTTACTAACCAAAAGCACAAAAATATGTCACTAACATCTTTTGGTTTGTAGCTTGAGCAGTCACAAGATCCAAAGCTTCTAGGAGATTCTATGATCATTGATGTGGCTAGGTGAAAATGAAAGCAAGCATGACAATGGTTCCCAAATCTCCCATTCATCAAATATGCCTCCCAAGTACCTTAATTCATCATTTTGATCAAAGCAAACCAAAGGGTTTAAGGCTTGTTTCCCTCAACCCATGATCAAATACAATCAAGGGAAGTTCTTTAATTCATTATTTCATGCATATTTGAACTTATGTGAGTGTCCTCAATCATCAATTCAGCAAGATATGAGGTGTGGACTTGAGAAGTTGATCAGTCAATTCATCTGACTATTTTGAAGTACACTGAGACCTAACTTTTGATGTGTTTGTCAAATGAAGATGACCCTAAGAGAAAAAATGTTCTTAAGAACCACATAAACAACGTTCATGTTCATCAAAAATTGATTTGAATCTTAGAAGGTCATCATTCATTTCAAAATATTATAGGTCATTTTGACTGAAACCCTAATTTTGGGTCAACTTCCCAAGAACATAACTCATTCATTTTTCATAATTTTGAGTTGGGATCAAATGAATTGAAAGGTTTAAGGTGTCTACTTCAATTGCTATTTTGAACAATTTTTCATAATCCTAAAAGAAATACATTCGATAATGCAAAACATTGTAGGTCACTTTGGACCAAAGGCATTGAAATGTGAAAAAGTCCAAATTCAAGTGCCCATAAGGCAGAGTGGAGTGGTGGTAAAAGCTTTTGATGGATCCCGCAAAATGGTGATTGGTGAGGTTAAACTCCCAGTCAAGATTGGACCGAGTGATTTCTAGATCACTTTTCAGGTCATGGATATCCACCCATCATATAGCTGTCTGTTGGGCAAACCATGGATTCACGAGGCAGGCGCCGTGACATCCACCCTACACCAGAAATTAAAATTTGTCAAGAACAAAAAGCTGGTGGTGGTAGGGGGAGAGAAGGCTCTCCTGGTTAACCATCTGTCTTCCTTTTCTTACATAGATGCTGGGGATGAAGTTGGAATGTCGTTCCAAGCTTTATCTATTGCCGAGCCTACCAAGAGAGTAACTTCTTCGTTTGCATCCTACAATGATGCTAACTTGGCCATTGAGCATGGCACAACTATCGGTTTAGGACAAATGATCAAGCTGGAAGACAACAAATCCCGGGATGGCATAGGATATTCTTCTAGAACTTTCAACAAGCATGTGTTGTTTCAGAGTTGTGGGTTCATCCATACCGTCCAAGACAAGGAAGCTGCTGCTATTATGGAAGAGGATGTAGAGGAAGATTCTGGCAACTTTGTGATCCCTGGAGGGGTCTGCAATAACTGGGTCGTTGTTGATGTTCCAATAATTGTCCATAAGTCAACGTAATGTTCATTTTGTTTAAAAACCCTCCTCCCATGCCAAAAGGAGGAGTGATGACATTGTTAGCTCATAAATACAATGATATTTTCGTTCACTAAATTCATGTTAAATGTTTGTTTCTCCAATTATTTTCACTTTTTGCTTTCTGCATGAAATTGGTGATCACATAAAACCTTAAAAATAGAATAAAACCAATCTTTTCATCTTCATAATGATTTGCCTTGTTTGAATTCTAAAATCTCTTTATATCCAAAATCATTATGCAGGTTGATCAAACCCATTGAACATAATGATCCAACACCATCTCCCAACTTTGAGTTCCCTGTATTTGAGGCTGAAGAAGATGATGTTGAAGAGATTCCTGACGAGATTACCAGTCTACTTGAGCATGAAGAGAAGATCATTCAGCCACATCTTGAGAATCTGGAAACAGTCAACTTGGGGTCTGAGGATTGTGTGCGAGAAGTGAAGATTGGAGCACTCCTGGAAGAATCTGTTAAGAAGGGGTTGATTGAGTTGCTACGAGAATACGTCGACGTCTTTGCTTGGTCAGATGAAGACATGCATGGTCTGGATACTGATATCGTGCAACATTTCCTGCCTTTGAAGCCTGAGTGTGTGCCTGTGAAGCAGAAGCTCAGAAGAACTCATCCCGACATGGCAGTGAAGATTAAAGAAGAAGTTCAGAAGCAAATTGATACGGGGTTTCTGGTGACTTCTACATATCCTCAATGGGTGGCCAATATTGTGCTCGTGCCTAAGAAAGATGGAAAAGTCCGAATGTGCATGGACTATAGAGACTTGAATAAAGCTAGTCCAAAAGATAAATTTCCTCTACCACACATTGATATGTTGGTAGACAATACAACTAAATTCAATGTCTTCTCATTTATGGACGGATTTTCCGGATATAACCAGATTAAGATGGCACCCGAGGATATGGAGAAGACAACATTCATCACACCTTAGGGAATATTCTATTATCGAGTGATGCCCTTCGGTTTAAAGAACGCCGGAGCCACGTATCAATGAGCTATGACTACCTTGTTTCACGACATGATGCACAAGGAGATCGAGGTGTATGTTGATGATATGATTGCGAAGTCAAGAACCGAAGTTGAACATGTAGAGCACTTGTTTAAGCTTTTTCAGCGTTTGAGGAAGTATAAGCTTCGTCTGAATCCTAACAAGTGCACATTTGGGGTCCGTTCCGGCAAGCTATTGGGCTTCATTGTCAGTGAGAGAGGTATTGAGGTTGATCCTGCAAAGGTCAAAGCAATACAAGAGATGCATGCGCCCAAAACTGAGAAGCAAGTCCGAGGTTTTCTTGGCCACTTGAATTATATCTCCAGATTTATATCCCATATGACTGCCACATGTGCGCCGATATTCAAGCTTCTCCGGAAAGATCGGCGTCATGATTGGACCGAGGATTGCCAAAAAGCCTTTGACAGTATTAAAGAGTATCTGTCCGAGCCTCCGATTCTGTCTCCACCTGTGAAGGGAGACCCTTTATTATGTATCTGACAGTTCTTGAAGACTTAATAGGTTGTGTCCTTGGTCAGCAAGATGAATCAGGGAAGAAAGAATATGCTATCTACTACCTGAGTAAGAAGTTCACCGATTGTGAGTCTCGATACTCGATGCTTGAGAAGACATGTTGTGCTTTGGCTTGGGCCGCTAAGCGCTTACGCCAGTACATGTTGAATCATACGACTTGGTTGATATCCAAAATGGATCCAATCAAGTATATCTTTGAGAAGCCTACTTTAACTGGGAGGATTGCCTGTTGGTAGATGTTGATATCTGAGTATGATATTGAGTATCGAGCTCAGAAGGCTATTAAAGGTAGTATCTTGGCTGACCACTTGGCACATCAACCAATTGAGAATTATCAGTCAGTTCAGTATGACTTCCCAAACGAGGAGATTATGTATTTGAAAATGAAAGATTGCGGTGAGCCTACACTCGATGAAGGGCCATAGCCTGGTTCCCGATGGAGCATGGTATTTGATGGCGCTGTAAATCAATATGGAAATGGTATTGGGGCAGTGATTATTACTCCTCAGGGCACCCATTTTCCTTTTATAGAAAGGCTAACTTTCAAATGCACGAATAATATGGCTGAGTATGAGGCTTGTATCATGGGATTGGAAGAATGTATTGATCTTAGGATCAAGCATCTTGATGTTTATGGTGATTCGACCCTTGTTGTTAATCAGATTAAGAATGAATGGGAGACGAATCAGCCTGGCCTCATCCCATATAGAGACTATGCGAGGAGGATATCAACATTCTTTACTGAGGTTGACTTCCATCATATTCCTCGAGATGAGAATCAGATGGCAGATGCGCTTGTTACACTTGTTTCGATGATTGTGGTGAGACTCTGGAATGAGGTTCCCAATATCACTGTGATGCGCTTGGATAGACCAACTCATGTATTTGCAGTTGAAGAAGTAAAGGATGATAAGCCATGGTATTATGATATCAAGTGTTTTCTCCAAAGTCAGATTTACCCGCCTGGGGCATCTGTGAAAGATAGAAAGACTTTGAGGAGATTATCTGGCAATTTCTACCTCAATGGCGATGTGCTTTATAAAAGGAATTTTGACATGGTTCTTCTCAGATGCGTGGATAGACACGAAGCAAACCTGTTAATGACTGAGGTCCATGAGGGTTCATTTGGTACTCATTCCAATGGACATGCCATGGCTAGAAAAATGTTGAGGGCAGGCTTCTATTGGCTGACAATGGAGTCTGACTGCTGCAAATACGTGAAGAAATGCCATAAGTGTCAGATTTATGCGGATAAGATTCATATTCCCCCGACACTTCTGAATATGATTTCATCACCATGGCCTTTCTCCATGTGGGGAATCGACATGATTGGCATGATAGAGCCAAAAGCGTCCAACAATCACAGATTTATTCTCGTAGCAATTGATTACTTCACCAAGTGGGTTGAAGCAACATCATACGCAAACGTGACCAGGCAGGTAGTTGTGAAGTTTATCAATAATCAACTCATATGCCGTTATGGTGTGCCAGATAAGATCATTACTGATAATGGATATAACTTGAAGAACAAGATGATGAAAGAGTTGTGTAGCGAGTTCAAGATTGCACATCATAATTCTTCCCCTTATAGACCCAAGATGAATGGGGTTGTTGAAGCCGCTAATAAGAATATCAAGAAGATTGTCCAGAAGATGGTTGTTACGTACAAAGATTGGCATGAGATGCTGCCATCTGCTTTGCATGGATATCGTACATCTGTCCGCACTTCAATAGGGGAAACCCCTTTCTCCCTTGTTTATGGCATGGAGGCCGTGCTCCCAGTAGAGGTGGAGATCCCATCAATGCGAGTCTTGATGGAAGCCAAGTTGACTGATGCTGAATGGGTTCAGAGTCGTTATGACCAACTGAATTTGATAGAAGAGAAGAGATTAACTGCCATGTGCCATGGTCAGTTATATCAGAGAGGATGAAGAAAGCCTTTGATAAGAAGGTCAAGCCTCGTGTGTTCTGAGAAGGCGACCTCGTGCTCAAGAAAGTCTTGTCTTTCGCGCCCGATTCCAAAGGCAAGTGGACTCCAAACTATGAAGGTCCATATGTTGTCAAGAGAGCCTTTTCAGGCGGTGCTTTGATACTTACAACTATGGATGGGGAGGATTTCACTCGTCCTGTGAATTCATATGCAGTCAAGAAATACTTTGCCTAAAATAAAAACAGAATAGCTCGCTAAGTTGAAAACCCGAAAGGGCGGCTTAGGCAAAAATGAGCATCTCGGTGGATTGAAAACCCGAAAGGGCGATCCAGGCAAAAGTTAGAGACATAAAAAATTTGAATACGTATCCCGCTAGATTGAGTACCTCACCCTGGGGCAATCTAGGCAAAAAATTAGGGATTTGGCAAGTAATTGCATCCTGACAAGACTTTGTTTTTCAACTGTCATCTGTCAAAGATTCTCGCTCAGTCATCGTCAATTGAAGCTTCAAATACATTGGATTCAGAATTGGTGGAGAAATGGTCATTATGTTCAATGTAGCCCTTTTCCAATATATATCACTAATTTCAAATTTGTAAAGATCTATGGAGTCTCGCCATTTGCAGACTACCATTCCATCAAATAAATTTGAACCTTTATCCAATTCTTTGCACTCTTATTTGTTTCTGTTCAACAAATGTTTTGCATGTTTTAATTGAAAAATATCATTGTTTTAAATAAATAAAATTTTCATAAATTGTTTTTAAAACAAAGTGAACATTCATAATGACAAAAAGGATACTTGGGACGTCTTCAGTGCTCTCCCAAGGATGGTATGATCTCCAAAAGGGTAAGACATTTGTTCATATTCCTAGCATACTTGTATCCTCTTTATTATCTTCCAGGTTGTCTCCTCCGCAAGTACAAAAGAAGATTATGCATCACCAAATCCCCCGAGAGTTTGGGAGTCTGGTCCTAATCTTCTAGCTCCCCAGTTAGGCTGGATTTAGCATTTGTGTTATCAATTATATGGTTGTCATCCCTTGTGTGGATTGACCTAAAATCCCTTATAGATTGATAAATTGAATATGCTAATCTTTTCGAAGAAGTTGGTTTTCCCTCACTTCAAGTTAGAAATCTCTCCGCCAGGGTGAACAGGAGATCCCCGGCATAAGTGGAATTATCATCAAGTTTGGTTTGTAGCTTTGCCCCTGCGGACTTGTCCATTGTGATCCCCAGCAGATTTGCTCCTCGACCATCCTCAGCAGAATTGATCCCACCTTTACTCCCCAGTTTGGTCACCAGCAGGCTATCCCTAGTGGATTTCTTGCAGGTAATCCCCGATTCAGTCATCAACACTGTTTCCCTAGTGGAATTGTCTGATCAAAGCCCGTTTGTTGTTTCCTCCCGAGCAGAGTGGTTGATGAAGATGTTTATCTTTCCATCCCCAGCGGAGTAGTATTCTCTCCTTCTCGGCAGATATGATTTATCCAGCAGTACAAGGAAATGTGTTGGTTTTGAAACTTTTTGATTGGTGGTTATTCCCCACAAAGTTTCATTTTTATCTTTGATAATTTCCCCAGTAGAGTTGCTTCTACGGCGGATTTTATCCGTGTGTAGATTCCCCAGCCAAGACTTTACCTAATTGTAGAGTGGCGTGGAAACTTCTGAGGAAGATGTGTTGATCCCTTCCCCAGCAGAGAGACTGGTTCTCCTTTCCCTGCAGAGATCTTTGTTTCCTGGTATCTGTTGCCCCTATCAGATTGGGTGTTCTCCAGTGGGCCTGGCTTTCTCTTTTGAGATGTAGTACCAGATGATTGTTCATTGATTCTTGGACCTGGTTGTGTTATATATGTCTGTTTGTCAGCATCAATCATACATAAACCCCGCATATATGCATAATCTTAACATTCAGATATTCATGTTGCATTTCTTTGCCACATATCTTTGTTTGTTGTCTCCTGCTATATGGTGATACATATTTCCCCAAGCAGATGGTTGTGTCTGATCTCTCCATATAGAGTCAGCCCCATAGGCAGAAAGTGTTTATCCTTTCTTCCGTACTCCCCACTGAGTTGTCTCCTCGTGGATGATTGTTATTTCAGTTTCCTCCCAAAACATGTATTGGGATGGAGTTTCTCCCCTGAGTTATATCCTCATTGGGTTGAGTCTTGTTTCATTGTGTCTCTCTAGCTTGTTCCTAGACTGACTGCTCTTGTTATTCTCCCTGCACTTCCCCGCAGTATAGATGAACGATTTCTCAATAACCAGTAATCGTCCATCTTTTCCCCGGCGGAGCCTGTGGCCTTCTACCTAGTAGCCGGTGGTCGTAAGTCCTATTTCTGTGGTTTTCTACCCTCATACCGGTAGTTGTAAACCCCTTTTTATCCCATGGCAGAGTTAACTTTGATTTTGTTCATCCTAACTGATGGCGGTTACTCTTCTGTGGTTTTCTACCCAGTATCTGGTATTTGTAATCCCCTCCTTGTCGGTTATCTTTATCCAATATTCGGTATCGATTTTCCTTCACTGGTGATATGTCTCTTGGATGATTGCTCAGATAAAGCAATTTATTCCCCAGCGAGTCATCTTTCATTTACCCTTGTTTGGTAATGATTGTTTCCCCATTTGATTGGTCATCATTTTATACCCAGTAGCCAGTACCCCGATGTCCTTTCTTTTCGGTCGATTTATCCTTTATTAACCCAGTAACCGGTTGTGGATAATCTTCCATGCGAGTATGTTATCTACGTTCTGACGGTAATAGATATTATATATCATGCGCTCTTTGGTTGAAGTCTTTTGTTCTTCCCCAGTCAAATAAGATTTGTTTTTCCTTATGGAACTGAATGTCCATCCTGTAATCGAGTTTGCTTTTTAGCCCTCCTTTTGGGATGATGAGTGTCTTGGAAATATTCCCCAATTCACGTCTGGTTGGTCACCTATTATATACTCAGTAACCGGTATCCCTGGTGTTCCTTCCCTTCTGCTCCCCATTATGACTTTTTGTCTCCTGTGGAGTCAGATTTCCTGAGTCGAAGTATACCTTTTTTATGTCTTCCTCAAATGATTTTGGATGTTTGATATCTCTCACCCTTATACCGGTCTTAGATATTCATTCTCCCCGAGCGTGTTGTTCTCTCACCCTCATACCGGTGTTTGGATCACATGTCTCTTTGGGCTTATTACCCAGTAACCGGTAATACCTCATTTGTTTCCTCAGTTGAGTCTTCTTTGGATATTCCCCATCGGAGTCCCTTAGTGGATTGTCCCAGCCTGAGTCCGGATTTTCATCCGAAGTATCCTATATGGATAGTTTTTGTTGTATTGACATATTCCCCAATACATGCATCTTTGAGTCAGCTCGAGACTGTCCATTGATTTATATTCGTGGAATCCCTCTCGTGTCTCGCAGCAAGTTTTAAGTCGTGACCTGCTCACGCATTTTATTCCCTTTATTCCCCATTAGAGTCCCTAGAGTCTCTGTCCCATTGAGTGTATTACTCATATGGATTTTCAGTTTCTTTTGATTTCTTCTCCCTTTGTAGACATATATCCCCACAAAGTATTACCCTTGTGCATACATACATTCGCATCATGAGGTCTCTTAGGGACTAAAATTCGTCTCTTTATTATTATTTAAGCCCATTCTACCTCGTCAAGACGAAGATTTTAAACTTCACTTCTTCGGCTAGAATGACCTTAAATAGGGGCATCTGTAAGACCCTAATTTTGTCCCTAAGATTCCTCATGGCATCATATCATTGCACATTGCATTGCCTCAAGGATCATAGCCTCTTGGCTCCTGACCCTATGGTAGGAACTTTTGTGAGTTGGTTTGAGATCACCAAGCATGCTTGAATTGTATATTATTACTTTTTTTACTTTATTTACTAACCAAAAGCACAAAAATATGTCACTAACATCTTCTGGTTTGTAGCTTGAGTAGTCACAAGATCCAAAGCTTCTAGGAGATTCTATGATCATATATGTGGCTAGGTGAAAATGAAAGTAAGCATGACAATGGTTCCCAAAGCTCCCATTCATCAAATATGCCTCCCAAGTACCTCAATTCATCATTTTGATCAAAGAAAACCAAAGGGTTTGAGGCTTGTTTCCTAAGGAAACCCTAATTCATATGTTCATCAACTGTGCCTTGCTCTTGAAGCAACCTCAACCCATGATCAAATACAATCAAGGGAAGTTCTTTAATTCATCATTTCATGCATATTTGAACTTATGTGAGTGTCCTCAATCATCAATTCATCAAGATATGAGGTGTGGACTTGAGAAGTTGATCAGTCAATTCATCTGACTATTGTGAAGTACACGGAGGCCTAACTTTTGATGTGTTTGTTAAATTAAGATGGAACCAAGAGAAAATATGTTCTTAATCACCATATGAACAACTTTTATGTTCATCAAAAATTGATTTGAAGCTTGGAAGGTCATCATCCATTTCAAAACATTATAGGTCATTTTGACTAAAACCCTAATTTTGGGTCAACTTCCCAAGAACATAACTCATTCATTTTTCATAATTTTGAGATGGGATCAAATGAATTGGAACGTTTAAGGTGTCTAATTCAATTTTTATGTTGAATAATTTTTCATAATCCTAAAAGAAATACATTCGATAATGCAAAACATTATAGGTCACTTTGGACCAAAGGCATTGAAATGTGAAAAAGTCCAACTTCAAGTGCCCATAACTTCTTCCTAAAAAATCCAAATGATTCAAACTTTAAGTCCAAATGTATGTTCTTGAAAAGATCTACAACTTTGATGTTGAAGGTGTTTTCATTTGGAGCTTGCATCATTGAAACAGAAGGGCTTGAAGTTTGGCCATTTTTTGGAATTTTCACATGTACATGTTTTGCACCATACACTTCATGATCAATTTTCACCAATTTCCAAGTTTCAAATAAAGTTTTGGTCAACATAACAATTGATCCTCATGAAAAAGGATTTCCAACCATTACCCATAAGGTTATGCTTCAGTTTTGGAAATGCCATTTTCGAAGGGATGAACAATTTGGTACAATTTTGGAAACTCATTAAAATTGCTTTGCATGAGTTGATTACACACCATCTGCACGTCCAAATTATATCTGCTGATGTTAAGCTTGCAAATCCAAGTGGAATTGGGCCCTCCATGCGCCTGTACAGGCCCATGCATGGAGGCCCTTTCCATCCATGCAATGCTTTGTTCATGCATATTAGCCATCAGTTGTTATAAATAAAGGGCCAATGCTTCTCATTTCCACAACCTAAGGGCACCTGTTATGCTGCACGAATCACACCTTAACCACACTCAAAGGAACTCACCATTTCTTTCAAAAAAATTCAGATCTAAACTTCAATTTCCTTGATTGATTTTTAGATCTACAGTTCCTAAGCCTTGCTCACCTTGATCCATAGAACATACTGCAAGCATAAGCATCAAGAGATCGTGCTCTCAAGCTCTCCATTTCAGAGGTTTACATCAGATTTTGTTTTCTTCGAATCTACTTATATATTGCATATTTCTTGTTGTTGTTGGGTTGTCTGAAGTCCTCTACATAGAGGCAATCATTTTGAGTTTTGAATTTTCAAATTACATCAAGTTCCAGTTGAACACCACAAAATTCAAGTTCTTATTCCTCCTTCTATGGAAACCTAGAGTGAATTTGGTTGGTACATGGGTGATGTACATCACCCCAGCTTTCATTTGATACATGGATCGTGTCATTTGGTAGAGTTTGGATCTCTGCAACTTTTGGCCGACGTCGGAGGACTGGCCGGAGAAGACGGTGGTGTACACCACCGTCTGGTTTGCCAGATTGAATAATAGCCACACGATTTGTTTTCCAGATTTGATCATGGCCACTCAATGTTATGACTCAATTAAAGGATGTGTGTGATGCATTGACTCACGTGTTTGGTAGGCGCGCGCTCAGGAGCCATGTGATGTGCCAGCTCAATTAATGAGCTTCATCCAACGCTCCATGTTTTTTTGCCATTTTTAATTTCTGATTTCAATTTTATTTTTATTTTTTTAAATTCCATTTCATTTCAAAAAATCATATCTCCTTCATTATTGGTCCAAAAAATGTGAGACCAATAATTGCATTTTTCTCCTTTTAAATTCTAGTTTCTGAAAATGATTTTTAATTTTTTTATTTTATCATTTGATATTTTTTGGAATTTTCTCTTTTATGGTTATTTTTAATTCATTTAAAATAGTTTTTGATATTAAAAAAAATACAAAAATATTTTTCCAACCTCTTTGAATGATGATGGATTTATGAAAAATATTCTCATCAATTTATTAATTGATTTGAGATTTATTTGAGATTTATTTGAGATTTTAATTCAATTAGGTTATTTTTATGCATTTTTAATTGATTAAAAATAGTTTCTGACTTCTAAAAATGCTGAATTTTTTTGTCAAACTTTGTTTGGCCTTGTTGAACTTAGGATAATTCACTTGGACTTTTCAAAGTTGATTTGAAGTGAATTTGAAGTTTGATCTTTCTTTATTATTTTAATTCAAGTATTATTTTACTTTTGAAAAATACCAAAAATATTTTATTTGTTTCTTGACTTCTAATCTTCATCTTGCTTCTGTTTACTATTGTTTGACATTGATCTCATCTATCTATGGTCAATGCTTGTTGATTACTTCATTCCATTTCCATTAATGCACTTTAATATTCATCTTCTTCTTCTTCTCCTTCTTTTTCTTTTTTGATCAATGAGTTAAAGATTCGTGGTTAGCCTTGATGTATGGGAGGTTTAACCTTCCTTGATTCAAATCTAATTTATCTTGATCATGCATCATTTCTCATCTTCTTTTGGCATGGCAAGTTATAGGAGCTTGATTCACTAATCAAGATCTCTAACTTGTGTTGTTGCCTACATTATTATTGACCAACCTCAGATAGTTGTGATTTCTACATAATTCCAATTACGATTGCTTAACATAGCGCTAAATTTCCTTATGGGACACTAATACTAACCATTAATCATTAACCATTAACATTTAATTCTTGCACTTTACATTTATGCAATTTACTATTCTTGTACATATTATTCATTTGCTTTTGCCCTTTGCTCATTTGAGTACATGTTTATGTTAATGCAATTTTCCTTTTGCTCACTTGAGCATATAATTGTGTATATATTATTGTGCTTGTATTTTGTTTTGATTGTTGTGGACCAAATGCAATAAATGGACAAAAAGGACTTAGATTCTAGGACATTCCCTATGCAAAATGGAGTAAAAAGGCCTTAATGTTGAAGATGGATTAGAAGGACCAAATCTCTAAACTCACTCTTGTCCATTCTTAATTTGCTTCATGGAACTTTTTGATGTGTGTGCTTTTGTGCTAGGGATTCCTATTTGAGCCAAGTTGAAGAACCATTGCCATGTTCATCTAAAGAGAGAGATCTAAGAGCCATTGGAAGATTCCTAAGAGCTTTGCTTAATTGATTGATTGCTTGAGTATACACTTATTTGCTTGCTTATTCCAAAGGATGGGAGCTACTTGGATCATCAATATAATCTCAATAGAGGAACTCCATTTGTGGTCTTGTTTCTTCTCCTTCATCTCTTGTATGCTTAGGACTTATCCATTCTTCTTCTTCCCTCCACTCTAACCCAAGCCAAAAAATTTGTGCAAACATTAACAATTGTTTTCAAACATTAGAAACCTAAGCATCATGCTTTTGATTTTCAAACTTTCTTTTCATAACACTTATTTTGAATTGAATCTTTAAGCCAACTTTGACCATATTTTATAAATACTTTTCATTGGTAAATATAACTCATTCAAATGTTTTGTGGTTTCAATGGCCACTTTCTTATCAAAAACTTTTCATAACCTTTAGCTATTAGGTTTGAGTTATCCTTAAGGTAGATATAATACTCACCTATATCCTTAGTGATGGACAATGAGTCTTCCATGCTTATTATAGGGTTAACCCCTCACTAGCATGTTGAAGCTATCCTCACATAGTGGATTTGTGGTTTTAGGTTGAGTTTTCTCCCTTGGATAACAAAAGACCTTAAGGCTTTTGGACCAATCAATTCACCAACTTGTTTTGAGATTCTTACCCCTAACTACAAGGTTTTGATCCTAATTTTTTTTAAGATGGTACGTAGGCAATGGGTTTATCCATTCAAACACAAAATTGTAAATAACTTGTATATTCTCTTCTCATCTCCCCAATCATGTTTGCACAAACAAATTTTCACAAAAATACCAACCTTATAACAAGTGTGAAAAGGGCTCCCTAGGAGTACCTAGGATGTTTTGGGTGCTTAAAACCTTCCCATTGTATAACCAACCTCCTTACCCATATCTCTGACATTTTTATTAGTTTTTGCTTCGATAAAACTTCTCGGTTTTTGTTCGCTTTCTAACCTTTCCTTTGGATAAATAGAAGTGCGGTGGCGACTCGATTTGCATGGTTTACTTTTGATTTAGTCCAGAAATCTAAAGGTAACGAATACCCCGCTACAGTTATATAGAGGAAAGGTGTTGGCACCCAAAGTATCCTAGGTACTCCTATGGAGCCCTTTTATGTGTGTATGTGTTTTTTTGTATAAAATATGTTTGCAACAAATAGAGTGTGGGGGTGAGAAAAGAATTTGTTAATTATATTGTTGTGTGTGACAAGACCTTCGAACTTGTGCCTACGTACCAACATAAAAATGAGGGATCAAAACCTCGTAGTTCGTGGTAACAATTTCAAAATGAGTGGATTGGTTTTAATCAAAACTTAAGTTTAAAAGAGGCACAATGGGCCCAAAAGTTTGAATGAGTGTTAGTTCTTTTTGTCTTTTGAAATTTTAAGTCAATATGATTAGATTTAATTACATATTTGATTTAAAAGGGAGTTTAAAAATGAAATGGCATGAGGCCAGAGTTTCTAATTTGAAATAAAGTCTAAGTTTTGAAATCACAAGAAAAGAAGGTTTTTGAAAAAGGGGGAGAGATTTTGAAATTTAAGAAGTGGGAGGAGATGAAGAGACTAACCTAAGCATAAAATTAAAAGTTAAGAGTTGAAAAGATCTGACCTATGTGATGCAATCCAACAACCAAGAATGTCATATAGAAAACCAACTTTCCCTTTGGACTTTGAATCAAGCAATTAGAAATATCAAACATTATGAAAATCAAGACATCAAATAAAGATGGCCATATCCAAGCAAGCAAATCCCATAGGTAGCAGTCTTCTTTGTCTTCTCATGTATCAGATGAAATTCTCATAATAAAGCATTAGACACAAGATCAAAATAACAGTTGCATCAAGACCATGTAGAAAATGAATTCCAGTGGATCCTAATACTTCCATAAGATGAAAAATCAAATCTCAATAACTTGGTCTCAGAAATGTTGGCATTGGCCAAGTCCTTTTGCATATGGAATGTTGCCTAATTCTAAGTCCAAAAGCTCAACTTAAATCCAACAGTCCACACAAACATTTTTTAGGGTTTTTGTTGTTTATTAAGTATTTTAAGGTCCTAAGACCACAAACATAAACAAAATACACAAACAAATATATACAATCACAATATATGGCTCAAATGAGCAAATTGCAAATGACATAAACATAAACAATTTAAATGCTATATAAATGATAAATGAATGGTAAATGACTTGAATTTAAATTGCATAAAGTAAAATGACTTGAAGATAAAAGCAATATTAATACAAGTTAGTCAAATGTTAGTGGATTAGATGTTAGTGGAGTTTTGCTTTTCAATTGATCAAGTCATTCTTTGGAGAACACTCAACCCTGTATTCACAAGCATGTATCCTTTAACCAAGACATCTCCCATAGGAAGGAAAAAAGGCCAAGTTTCCAGACAATACTATGAAGGGGGGAGGGGATTACAATCTCACTTACTAGAATGCTATGCCTTTAGGGTCAAATTTAGCTCTATGTTAAGCAATCGTAATTGGACTTATGTAGAAGTCACAACTATATGAGGTCGGGCAATAAAAATTTAGGTGCTAATGCATGTTAGAGATTTTGTATAATGAACCAAACTCCTAAAACATACTACACACTAAAAGAAAAAGATCTTAGGATGGACCTATCTCATCAATACTTGTATTGGTTCATCTAACACAAGGTTATTCATGAACCAATTTGCCTTAGGATCTTGAGATTTCATAGTCCAATGAAAGGGATGGGAGAGAATATGATTGGAGATGAAGAGGGGGGGGGGAGATGAGAGAAACACAAATTGGTAAATTGGTCATGGGAGGAACTTTATCAAATTAAAATCATTCATTCATTTTGGGAGATGAAATGTACAATTCATCAATCCCCTAAATCCAATGATTTTAATCCAACAAAATTCAAATCAACCTTGACCAAGGCCTAAACAAATAGTCAAACATCACAAGTCAATAAAAATGACTCAACATAATTTTTACACAATTAATCAATTAAAAATGCATTTTAATTCAATTCAATTTGGTCAAAACCTAAAATCTCTTCAAAAAAACCAAATAAATGGCCAAAAGATTTATCCTACGTCAACAAGGTCAAAGGACCTTAGACGAACAATTTAATGATTTTTGAAAAGTCAGAAGTATCTGTAAGCAATTAAAAATATACGCAAAAACATTTAATTCATGAAAAATATAAAAATTTATCCAAAAAATAATTTAAATTCAGAAAATGAAAGAGGAAAATATTTAAAGATTTTTGGTGAAAGTCCCCTATTTTTTAGATTAAAAATGAATTTAATATGAATTAAACAAAATAAGCTAATTAAAGTATAAAATTGAAACTTAATAAAAATGAGAAAAAACAAGGGCCAGTATATCTCCCTCATTAGTTGAAGTGGAAGATCTGATGGCCACGCGCGTGTCATCCATGGTATACCCCAGTCAATGTGTTGCAACAATGGTAATTAAAACCAATGGCCATGATTAAAACATTTTAACACAATCAGATGGATGGATGGACGCCAACGCACCACCGGAACCCTAGCTCCAGTGGACCTCACCGGACTGGTCCACCACCAACCACCATGAAAATAAAAAACAAGGACATGGATTCAAAGAAAAAATTCTAGGAGCTCGAATCTGGCCTCAATTTTCTCCAATTCCAAGTATATAAAAAGATACATGGATTTGAATTTTGAGGATCCTGAATTGAGTTGCTTCGATTTGACCTCAAAGCAACTCAATCTCATTGCCTACATTGGTAGGACTTCAACCAACCAAAAATCACAAGGAATGGTGAAGAATTGAGACAGAGTAAAAGAGATGAAGTTTCTGAAAAGTCATCTTCGAATTGCTTCAAATTCACTTGATCTTGATCTGGATTTTCTTGTTTTCTCTTCCTCTTGCTTGCAGTGATCAATTTAAATGGAAAGGGAAATGAATTCTTGGAGTTTGAATTTCCAAAACAGAAGATGAAATTCAACTCGATTTCAAATGAAACCTTCAAGAAGTCTATGAAATTGAGGGTTTCGATTGTCTAAGAGTAGCCTGGGCAAGGTGTTCATGAAGTTTTGAGCTCATTCACTTGTATTTTTAGGCTTGGAAATTTATTTTCACACACTTCCTATCAAATGCCAAAAATAGCAATTCAATTGTGCATGCTTGCATGGGCGTGTACAAAGCCTAAAGAATCATTTGAAAAGGTCCAAAATCATGCATATGTCATGCTGAAAGCAATGCATTAATCCATGCAATGTTGAAATGAGTTTGATCATGAAATCCTTCCAAATGGTACCATGCATTGCACCCATGCTCAAGTCCTTCATATCATAAATAATGAGAAAGTTATGGTCTTGGGAATTTGAGCTTCTAACTAGGGTTTAGACAAAATGACCTATAATCTTTCACCATACAAAATGACTTTCCAAGAAAAAATAGCTCTTGACTTCAACATGAAAGTTGTTTGGAATGTCATTTTGAGTAAATTTTATCTTGTAATAATTTTCATATGAAAAATATTGTAGGGGATAGGGTCTAGGGAACCCCAGTTTTGAGTAGTTGACTTTCTCTTGTCAACCACCATGAACCACCTTGCTAGCTTGACATTCTCTTGACTTTTGGGACTCATGGAGGATCATATAGGCATAAGATGATGTAATATGAAGTATACCTTAAAATATTTGATCAAATGATGAAGAAACTTGCTGAGGAAGTCACATAAGATACCTAGATGAATTAGGGTTTCCAAGGCAAACAAGCTTCAAACTCTTGATGATTTCTTGATCAAAATGATATGTGAAGACCATAGAGATCCATATATGATGTCTAACATCAATGTGAACCATTTCTTGATTGATCTCCTTGCATTGAGGGTCTTAAACTCTATATATGAGCTTGATGGAGCATAGGTGAGCACACACACTACCTACAAAAGAGTTAAACTATACATTGACATATTTTTGGTATTTTGGTTAGTACATAATAAAACAAAGTATGATACAATCAAAATTTGCTTGGTGATCTCTACCAATGCAAATCCAATGAATGAGGGGTAAGGAGGATGTCAAGGTGTGATCCCAATGCTAATGCATATGATGAGATAGCATGAGGGATCTTAGGGTCAAAATTGGGGTCTTACAGCTGCCCCTATTTAAGGACATTCTAACTGAGGATGTGAAGGTAAAATATTTGTATCAACTCAATAGAATGGACTTAAATAACAACATATAGAAACAAATTTTGGTCCCTAAGAGACCTCATGATGCATATGATATGAAAATGCTAAAAATGGTCTCTATGGGTAAAATATTGCCACAAAGGAAAAGAATATGGAGAGACTGAAAATCACAGGATCATAATGCATTCCATGAGAAAAAATCACCAGGGAAAAAGAGACTCTAGGCTAGGCTACGACTTAAAAATTGCTGGAGACACGAGGGAATTCCATGAAAATAAATCAATGGAAGGACTCGGTTGGGGATAAAGGAAAATATGCAGGGAAAAGGGTAAATCAGAACAAAGCTGAAATACCTGAACCAAACAGGGGATTGGCGATTTCACTGGGGAAATACGCACTTAAACTCAATTAGGGAGGAATAAACTCCAATGCAGGAGTACCAAAAGTATATTATCTATTATCGGTTATTGGGTAGGAAGATAATGTACTCTGATAGAGGGACATCCATTACCGATCAGGGTAAACATATCAAGGATGACTCGCTGAGAAACAAGAGATGCATTCGTTACCCATTACTGGGTAAGAATAACCTACTGAGAAGAATATGTCAAATAGGATTTACAACTACCAGTTACTGGGCAGAAGACCGAAGAGAGAGAATATCCGTCACTAGTTAAAGTGAACATATCAAGGATAGACTCAGAGGAAGAATATCCGTCATCGGTCAGGATGAACATATCAAGGATAAACTACCTAGGTAAATGGGAATAATATCTATTATCGGCTAGGGTAAACATATCAAGGATAGAAGACCAAAGAGAGAGAATATCTGTTACTAGTTAAAATGAACATATCAGAATAGACTCAAGTAATATTTACAACTACCAGTTACTGGACAAAAGACCATAGAGGGAATATCTGTCACCGGTTAAAGTGAACATATCAAGGAAAAACACAGAGGAAGAATATCCGTCATCGGTTAGGATGAACATATCAAGGATAAACCACCTGGTTAAATGGGAAGAATATCCGTTACCGGCTAGGATAAACATATCAAGGATAATCTACCTAAAAAAGTAGGAATTATATCTATCGGCTACTGGATAGAAGACCAAAGAGAGAGAATATCCTTCACTGGTTAAAGTGAACATATCAAGGATAGACTCAGAAGGATTTATAACTACCTGTTACTGGACAGAAGACCACAGAGAGAATATCCGTCACCAGTTAAAGTGAACATATCAAGGATAGACTCAGAGGAAGAATATCTGTCATCGGTTAGGATGAACATATCAAGGATAAACCACCTGGTAAATGGGAAGAATATCCGTTACCGGTTAGGATGAACATATCAAGGATAGACTACCTGGGGAAACGTAAAACGAATCCGCTGGGAAAATACTGGAAGTAGATTACTATTACCAAGTATTGCGTAAAAATAAAGTACTCGCAAATCGAAAATAATATTACCGGTTACTGGGTAATACTCTTTCGGGGCACCAAAAATATCTATCTAGGTAAAAGCTGGAAAGAAGCGGTCAAACAAAGACTTATCCCGATGAGGATGTAACTCAAGGGGAGCGGTTCCATCCAGATAAATAACTAGGGAGGAAACTGAAGTGATAGTCATCCATGAGGAAATAACTCAGTGGGAACTGTGAAAGGTTAAATTCTTTCTGCTTAAGGGGCTGACACTCTACCATTGAAAGAGGACAGACGCACCAAGTCTGCATAGAGAAACAAAATCACCGTAGCATAGGATCAAAAATAAGGAATCAAATGCAATAAAAAATGCATAGTTAAATGTATGATGTATGAATGTGTATGTATATGATTGATGACTATGCTGACAAAACAATCTCAAAGGATATAAATGTCACCGATTTGAATCATCGCTATAAGACTTGGCTAATCTCGATAAGATGGAAACACCAACTGGAGAAAGATGCTAGGGATGGATGTAAACCAAATGGCTCTGACCATCCCAACCTGACTGGGGAAAGAGAGAAAATTTGTCGAGGATTTGAACTGTCAACTTTGTGGGGAATTTTAGGTCAACACCATGTCAAATGGGGGACAACCTCGCAAGGGACCAAATCAACTGCTGCTCAAGAACCAACACTGTCGGGGGTCAAAAATAAATTCCGCTAGGGACTTACAAGAGATAAAACTTTGTGTTGGGTCCATGCAAACCGTTTGAGGATGTGAGCCTCCAACACACCTGAGGATGTGATTAAAAACTTAGCTAAGGAAACTGACTTGTCGTTGGAGAGGAAAAGGTTACCAAACTAACCGCTTGGAGAAGACCAACGATGCTTCGCACTTCAGGACTTACCTGTTCTCAAATTGCCATTGATATTTCTTACCAAAATTGATTGCTTAAAAGTAATTGCTCTTATTATTTAAGAAAAAATGATTTTGATTTTATTATTTCAAATTTCAAAATTATCATCGTAAAATCCAATTATATTTTGTTTGAAAAATAAAAGAAGAAATAATTGGACAAAAAGCTCAACTTTATCAAATAGAATGGTAGTCTGTAAATGACAAGACTCCACAAATCCTTTTACAAAAGTTGAAAAATGGTAATTTACATGGAAAAGGGTTACATTGAATACAATGATCACTAATCCTTCTACCAACTTCAATATCCACTATGCTCTTGGCTTTTGTTGAGAATGATGAATTAGAATCGACTAGCTTGTTCAAAATTGTTCTCATGATTGGGGGATCAACCGAATGCAGTTACTTCCCATAACCCCTAATTTTGCATAGATTTCCCCAAGGTGGAGTACTCAATCTATCGGGATGAATTTTCCTTTTTATGTCTCTATTTTTTTCCTGGATCGCTCTTTCGGGTTTTCAATCCACCGAGACGCTCATATTTGTCTAAGTCGCCCTTTCAGGCTTTCAACTTAGCGGGTTGTTCTTTTCTTTTTAGGCGAAGTATCTCTTGATTGCATCGGCATTCATGGGACGTGTGAACTCTTTACCATCCATAGTTGTAAGAATCAAAGCACCGCCTGAAAAGGCTCTCTTAACAACATATGAGCCTTTATAATTAGGAGTCCATTTTCCCCTAGCGTCAGGTTTAAAAGATAGAATCTTGAGCACGAGGTCACCTTCTCGGGACACACGAGGCTTGACCTTCTTATCGAATGCCTTATTTGTTCTCTATTGATACAACTGACCATGACACATGGCAGTCAATGTTTTCTCTTTAATTAAATTCAGCTGATCATACTTGGTCTGACACCATTCAACCTCTGTTAACTTGGCTTCCATCAAAACACATAGTGATGGGATCTCAACCTCTACTGGGAGCATAGCTTCCATGCCATAAACAAGTGAGAAAGGGGTTGCCCCTGTTGAAGTGCGGATGGATGTACGGTACCCATGAAAAGCAAATGGGAGCATGTCATGCTAGTCTTTATATGTCACAACCATTTTCCGAATGATCTTCTTGATGTTCTTGTTCGCAACTTCAACATCCCCATTCATCTTAGGTCTGTAGGGGGGCGAATTATGATGTGCAATCTTGAAGTCTTTGCAAAGAGCTTTCAACATATTATTATTCAAGTTTGATCCATTATCAGTAATGATCTTACTTGGCAAACCATATCGGCATATAATTCGATTCTTGATAAACCTTACAATAACTTGCTTGGTTACATTTGCATACGATGCCGCTTTAACCCATTTTGTGAAGTAATCAATAGCCACCAAAATGAAACGATGTCCGTTCGAAGCTTTGGGCTCAATCATACCAATCATATCAATTCCCCACATGGAGACGGGTCATGAAGAGGAAAGTACATTCAACAGTGTCGGAGGAACATGAATTTTATCTTCATAAATTTAACACTTGTGGCATTTCTTCACAAACTTGCAACAGTTAAATTCCATTGCCGACCAATAATAGCCTGCTCTCAACATCTTCTTCGCCATAACATGTCCATTGGAATGAGTACCAAAGGAACCTTTATGGACTTCAATCATCAACAGGTCTGCTTGATGTCTATCCACGCATCTGAGCAGAACCATATCAAAGTTTCTCTTGTAAAGCACATCACCATTCAGGTAGAAGTTACCAATTAATTTTCTCAAAGTCTTCTTATCTTTCAAAGATGCCCCAGGCGGGTAGGCCATACTTTGGAGAAAACTCTTGATATCAAAATACCACAACTTTTCATCTTTGACCACTTCAATAGCAAACACATGAGTTGGCCTATCAAGACGCATCACAGTCAGATTGTGAACTTCATTCCAGAACTTCACCACAATCATGGAAGCCAACGTTGCAAGAGCATCTGCCATCCGGTTTTCATCTTGAGGGATACGATGAAATTCAACCTTTGTAAAGAAGGTTGAAATCCTCCTCGCATAATCTCTATATGGTATCACCGCCCCAATTCCATTACCATACTGTTTAACAACTCCACCAAATACCATGCTCCAACCGGAACCAGGCTCTGGCCCTTCTTCAAGCAATGGTTCATCAAAAGCTTTCATTTTTAACTACAAGATCTCTTCATCAGGAAAATCATATTGCACTGACTGATAATCTTCAATAGGTTGGTGAGCCAAATGGTTAGCCAAGACACTACCTTTGATAGCTTTTTGAGATCGGTATTCTATATCATACTCGGATAATAACATCTTCCAACGGGAAATACTCCCAGTTAAAGCAGGCTTCTCAAAAATATACTTGATTGGATCCATTTTGGATATCAACCAAGTAGTATGATTCAACATATACAGGCGCAGACGCTTAGCAGCCCAAGCCAGTGCGCAACAAGTTTTTTCTAGCATAGAATAATGAGTCTCAGAATCGGTAAACTTCTCACTAAGATAGTAAGTTGTATATTCTTTCTTTCCAGTTTCATCTTGCTGACCAAGAACACAACCCATACTTTCTTAAAGCACAGTCAAATACATGATCAAGGGTCTTCCTTCAATAGGTGAAGACAGAATCAGAGGCTTAAGCAGATACTCTTTGATAATGTCAAAAGCTTTCTGGAAATCCTCGGTCCAATCACAAGACTTATATTTCCGAAGAAGCTTGAAACTTGGAGCACATGTGGCAGTCATATGCGATATAAATCTTGAGATATAATTCAAATGGCCAAGAAAACCTCTGACTTGCTTCTCCGTTTTGGGCGCAGTCATTTCTTGTATTGCTTTGACCTTTGCAGGATCAACTTCAATACCCTTCTCACTGACAATGAAGCCCAACAACTTACCAGAACAAACACCAAAAGTACATTTATTGGGATTCAAGCGTAGTTTGTACTTCCTCAAATGCTGAATAGCTTCAACAAATTCTCAACATATTCTTCTTTATCACATGATTTGGCAATCATATCATCAACATAGACTTCAATCTCTTTATGCATCATATCATGAAAAAGAGTGTAATGAACGTTGCACCAGCATTCTTTAAACTGAAAGTCATCACTCTATAACAAAATGTTCCCCAGGGTGTAATGAACGTGGTCTTCTCCATATCTTCGGGTTCCATCTTGATCTGATTATAACCGGAAAATCCATCCATAAATGAAAAGACTTTGAAATTAGTTGTATTATCTACCAACATGTCAATATGTGTTAGAGGGAAATCATCTTTCGGACTAGCTTTGTTTAAATCTCTGTAATCAACACACATACGGAGTTTTCCATCTTTCTTAGGAACAGGCACAATGATGGCCACCCACCATGGATATTCGGAGGTTACCAGAAAACCAATATCAATTTGTTTCTGCACTTCCTCTTTGACCTTCACTGCCATATCAAGATGAGTTCTCCTCAACTTCCGCTTAACCGGCGGGAATTATGACTTCAACGACAATCTATGCTCCACAATTTTAGAATCTAACCCAGACATGTCTTGATAGGACCAAGCAAACACATATGAATATTCTCGAAGAAGATCAATCAAACTCTTCTTAGCCTCTGAACACAGTTGAGACCCAATCTTGACTTCCTTCACATCATCCTCGGAACCCAAGTTGACTAGTTCAATTTGCTCTTTAAACGACTGAATGGCTTTTTCCTCATGCTCAAGTAGACGAGATAATTCATCAGATACTTCTTCATCATCAGTCTCTTCCTCAGCCTCAAACACAAGGAAATCAAAGTTTGAAGAAGGAGTAACATCATTGTATTCAATGGGTTTGGGAACCAACCTGCATAATGATTTGATATTTTGATTTTAGAGAAGTGAATTGTGACCAAATATTATGCAGATGGGCATTTATTATTTATTTATTTATGTTTTTTGTGATTACCATTTTCAGAAAAGCAAAAAGTAAAAATAAAACATCATAGATGTGGATGAATAAAATTGCATTTTATTAATGATAATTGAAATGCCTAACAATGTTCACTTCTCCCTCAGGCATAGGAGAAGGATTTTTTCTTTAAAATGAAAACAATTACTTAAAGAGGTGAACAACAATAGGAATATCGACAGCAACCCAATTGTTGCAAGTCTGGCCATGCGTCACAAAGTTGGCGTAAGCTTCGTCTTCATCATCCTCGATCATAGAAGCTGAGTGTTGTTCATTACCATGAATGAATCCTCCACTACGAAAACTCGGTTATACATCTTCAGCTTTGATGTTGAACAACCCTAGTTTAAATCCCAATCCGTCCCTATTCTTGTTCTTGGCAATTTCTATCACACGACCCCACTGATCAATGCTGCCAGTTTCAATAGCTTTTTGAGCATCCTTCAAAGAAGACATGGGTGCCCCAGTTTTTTCACTGCAGCAATAGACAAGGCTTGGAATGGAGTTCCAACCTCCTCCTCAGCTTCAACATAATAAAAGGATGATAGATGGCTCACTGAAAGCGCCTTCTCTCCACCAACAACGACAAGCTTGTTGTTCTTCACAAATTTAAGCTTCTGGTGCAGGGTAGATGTCACAACTCCAACTTCATGAATCCATGGCCTTCCCAATAAACAGCTATAGGCCGGGTGGACATCCATTACCTGGAAAGTAATCTAGAAATCACTCGGACATATCTTAAATAGAAGGTCCACTTCACTAATGACAATTTTACGGGAACCGTCGAACGCATTGACAATCATGCCATTATACCTCATAGGGGCACCTTGATAAGAAAGTATGGACAAAGTTGACTTTGGAAGCACATTCAAAGAAGAACCAGTATCGACCAACACATTGGACAATGCATCCTCCTTACAGTTCATCAAAATATGGAGTGCTAGGTTGTGATTTTTTCCTTCATCAAGAAGCTCTTCATCACAAAAGCTCATATTATTGTAGGAAGTGTTGTTAGCAAAAATATGGTCAAATTGATCCACAATGTAAGACCCCAATTTTGACTAAGATCCCTCATGCAATTTCATCATATGCATTAGCATTGGGATCATACCTTGGCATCCTCCTTACCCCTCTTTCATTGGGTTTGTTTTGGGATAGATCACCAGGCACCATGTGATTGTATCATACTTGTATATTATCATTTTTACTAACCAAAATACCAAAAATATATCTTTGTATTTGCCTATCTCTTTTGTAGGTAGGGCGTGATCACCATTGATCTATCAAGTTCATATCTTGGGTTTGAGACCCTCATGACAAAGAGCACAACCATGAATTGATCCAAGAATGGTTATAAGCATCATATATGAGTCCCAATGATTTCTACATGTCATATTGAGGGTGATTTGCCTTGGAAACCCTAGTTTGACTAGGTACCTTGAGTAACTTCTCCAACAAGCTTTCTCACCAATTGATAAAAAATTTCAAGGGACACTTAAAAATTCATCATGTTATCCATATATGATCTATCATGAGCCAAGAAACTCAAGAGAATTGAAAGTTAGCAAGTTGGTTGATGGTGGTTGGCCAGATGAATTCATCTAATAAAAACTAGGTCTCCCTAGACCCTATCTCCTACAATTTTCACCATATGAAAATTATTACAAGAGAAACGTTATTCTAAATTACATTCCAAATAATTTTCATGTTGAGACCTACAACTATTTTTGCTTGGAAAATCATTTTCTATATTGAAACATTATAGGTCATTTTGTCTAAACCCTACTTTCAAAGTCAACTTCCCAAGGCCATAACTTGCTCAATTTGTATGAGATTAAATATTTCCAAGTTGCATAATCAAGTTCAATATGTCTACTTCATCTTTGATGTTTGTAGTGAGAGCTAATTCAACTTTTTTGAGCATCTGATATGAGGATACATTATAGGTCATTTTTTACCTATACCATTGAACAAGTGATTTTTCCAAACTTCAAAAATGCATAACTCTATCATTCTAAATCCAAATGACATGAAATTGGTGACCATTTTTAAGGTATTTGAAATATATACAACTTTAATGAAGACACGTTTCTCATTTAAAGCTCACATAAAATGTTAAGTAAGGTGGAATATTGAGATATATGACTTTACACTTAGGAAAATTTTCAACATGTTGAAATTTCCAAATTTCCACCTCAAAATTCACCATGAACCAAGCTCCAAATGAAAAAGTGTTCAACATAAAACTTGTTTCCCTTGATCCAAGCTTTCGAAAGAACCCAAGTTTATGCATTTTGATTGAGGATTTCTAGGGTTGCGCATGGCTTTAACAGAGCTTCATTATTGGAGGAAATCAAATGTACAAACTTCATTTCACCTTGCCTTGCCATTCAAGCTTCATTCAGACTTCAACATGATTGATTTAGGACCTTAATGCATTGCCTCATGGGCCTATACATGCCCATGCAATCGTGCTATTCACATTGCTAAATTTGGACAAAATTTCAAGTGTTCAAATATCACTCCCTCATGCTATAAATACATGACCTCTGTGCTCAATTCAGGGACATCTTGCGCGCCAGCTTTGCCCCCCAATTCAAACCCTCTCATTCTAAAGGAAAACCTGAGAAATTTCAATTTGAAAATTGAGTTTGAATCTCAATTGTTGGAGATTCAAAAACTCCAGGATCCAAAGCCTTGCACCCTTGATAATCACTTCCTACAAGCTTCTCAAGTGTGATCAGATCGTGTTTGAAGCAAGCAACATCAAGTTCTGCACAACATTGAAGGTAATTTTCAGAAAACTTCATCTCTTCGATTCTCACTCAATTCTCATCAATTCTCTTGGATCTTTGGTTGTATGAAGTCCTAGCAATGTAGGCAAGAAGATCGAGTTGCTTAGAGGTCAAATCGAAGCAACTCAGTTGACACACCTCAAAATTCAATTCCTCATATCTTTTTATATATGTGGAGTTAGTTAAAATTGAGGTGATATTCATGATCTACACCATTTTATCTTTCATCTCATGTCCTCTTTTGTCATTTATGATGTGGTGATGACTGAACCAATCCGGCCAGGGTCATTAGAGAAGATGACTGGCCTTTGGCTTTGGCGATGAGCTGAAAGTGTTCAGAGCCATTAGATGAGTTTAAAATGTTTTAATCTCGTGCGTTGCTTTTAAATACCAAGTCTATGCCGCGTTGACTGCAGTGCACCATGGAACGCGCGCGCGGATCCACTTGATATGCCACGTCAATTAATGAGGGAGATCAAGTGGTCGACGTTTTTTGCTATTTTCTGATTTTTATGTTAATTAGCTTATTTTCATTAAATCATATTAATTTTAATATTGATCCAAAAAATATGAGAGTTTCACCAAAAATATTCAAATAATTTCCTCTTTCATATTTTGAATTAAAAATATTTTTTGGACCATTATTAATATTTTTCATGATTTAATTGATTTTGTGATTGTTTTTAATTGTTTAAAAATGATTTTAAATCTTTAAAAATTCTGAAATTTTTTCTCCAAGGTCCTTTGACCTTGTTTGAACTATGATAAATCTCATGGCCATCTCTTTGGTGTTTTGATGAGGTTTTAGGAATTTGACAAACCATATTTGATTTAAATATATTATTTTAGTATTTTTAATTTGAATAAATGCCAATTAATTGTGTTGACCTATTGTGATGACTTGTATAAGTTTGACTCTTGTTGTTGGGCCTTGGTCAAGGTTGATTTGACTTTGTCAAGTTAATATCATTGAATTTAGGGGATTGATGGAATGTACATTTCATCTCCCAAAATGAATGAATGATATTGATTTGGTAAAAGTACTCCTTTGATCAATTTCAGTTTTGATCAATTCCCCTCCCTCTTCATCTCATTCCCATTCTTTATGCATTCATCTCATTTGGCCTATGATATCTCTAAGTCCTAAGGCTAGTTGATTGCAAAATCAAGATAAGTATGGATGAGATTAGGCCAACCCTTTTGCATATTCTATTTGTGTGTGGTATGGTTCATGAGCATAGTCCATTATACTATGTCTCTAACATGCATTAACACCAAAAGTCTTTTGCCCAACCTCAAATAGTTGTGACTTCTACATAAGTCCAATTACGATTAATTAACATAGCGCTAAATTTGTGACACAAAAAGGCATAGCATTCTAGTTAGTGAGATTGTAAGTCTCCCCTCTTTCATGGTATTGTGTGGAAACTTGGCCTTTTTTTCCTTCCTTTGGAAGATTTCTTGGTTCAAGGATCCATGTTGTGATAAGTGGGTTGAGCGTTCTCAAAAGAATGATTTCAAATAAAAAGCAAAAGCAAAACAATACTAACTTTTAAATCATTAACAACTAACATTTAATTTCAAGTCCTTTACTTTAATGTACTTTAATTTTTAAGTTCTACTCATTTGCCATTATTTGTACCATTCTAATTGTTCATGTTAATGCAATTTTCACTTTGTCCACTTGGACCATATGGTGTGATATATCTTGTTTGTGTATATTTTGTTTATTTGTGTGGTCTTTGACCATTAATATACATAATAAGAACAAAAACCCTAAAAGACTTTTGTGTGGATTGTTGACTTGATCTTGGATCAATTGGACTTAGAATTTAGGCAACCTTCATATGCTAAAGGACTTGGCCAATGCCAACGTTCTATGAAACCAAGTGCTTGCAATTTGAAACTTCGTCTGATACATCATCCAAGATCCCTTTAAGTTCATCTGCTACATGATCATTGTGAAGCTGTTATTTTGAACCTGTGACTTATGGAATTCATCTGCTACATGGGCTAATTTGAAGAAGATCATGGAGTGGCTAAGCTTGGATGTGGCTATCTTTATTTGATGCCTTTCTCTTCAAGATTGATATAATTGTGCATTTGTGTGTTGCTTAATTCTAAATGTCCAAGGGAACTTGGGTTTCTATTAAAATTCTTGTATATTGGATTGCTACCCATTGGTCAGATCTTTTCAACCATTAACTTTTAATTTTGTGCATAGCATTAGTCTCTTCGTCTTCTCCCCATTTCTATAATTTCAAAATCTCCTCCCCTATTTAAAAATCTTCTTTGATTGAACTTATTTTGTTCTAAACTTTGACCATTTTGAAAACTAGAAACTTTGGACTTATGCCATTGCATTTTCCAACTTCTTTTCTTAATCAAACTTGTAAATCAACTTAATTATACTTGACTTAAAATTTCAAAAAGCCAAAAATAACTAACTCATTCAAACCATTTTTTAGGCCTTTATGCCTTTCAAACTTAAATTTTGTTAAAAGCATTGCATCCACTTTGAAATTTGTATCACGAACTACGAGGTTTTGGTCCCTCATTTTATGTTGGTACGTAGGCACAAGTTCGAAGGTCTTGTCAAACACAAAAATATAATTAATGAATTCTTTTCTAATCCCTCCATTCTATTTGTTTGTAAACATCACTTTGTACAAAATGAATATGCACACAAGAAAGGGCTCCCTAGGAGTACCTAGGACACTTTGGGTGCTAACACCTTCCCTCTGTGTAACCAACCCCCTTACCTGTAATCTCTGACATTTTATTAGTTTTGATTTGAAAACTTCTTACTTTTGGGTTTTATTCATACTTTTTCCCTTTTCCCTTGGAAATAATAAAAGTGCGGTGGCGACTCTGGTTTTATTAATCTCCAGCTTATCCATAGTTTGATGATCATGAATTTACCGCTATAGGAATTAAGTGGCGACTCTGCTGGGGAGTAGTCTCCAGTGAGTTTAGCCTACTTTTTTGTATGTATATAATTGTATATAGGTGATGTTTGTATATTTGTTTGTTTGATATAATTTTCTTGTTGTGCTTGGTGATCTCTGAATGGTGAGATAAGTTCTAACCCGAACTTGAGTGCAATTAAGATAGAAGGATGGTATAGTCATGTTCGACTGTGTGGAGTAGTCATTAACAAGTTGGCTTGAGACCCGTCTGCTCAGTGGAGACACTTTTGGATTTGGAAATGTCACACGAGTATTTGTGGTTAGGCATTACTATCTCTAATTTGGGTCCGAGAAGCTGATGACCATAGAACATTTAACCCCTCTTGGCCTATTTAGGACGTAGTGCGGAGACTGTTCAAGTGTAGACTTGATAATTGTTGTTACACGATACTACACTCAGACGAGTTTCTCTTGAGAATATTATGGGTCGATGACTCAGTCATCTTAACATGTAATATCCGATAGATGGAATTAAGACTCTGGGAACTTTTAGAACATTATCTACAGGTTTTTATCCTTAGCTTACTCCTTTGGGATGCTTCTTACCCAGACTCCATACTCGTGACTCACAACAAACCCTTGATTCTTGGTTGTCCAATCAAGTCTTGTCAACATCAATGGAACTTGGGTGTCGATAAGATGTAAACCATAATCCACCAAAATGGATGATTTATCTTGACAATGACTTGATTCATCCCTTGACCTTTGTTTGTTTGCCTTGTGTGTGATCCCTTATTTGTGATTGTTGCATTCATGCATTCATGCGCATCATAACATTCATCACACGAAAATTTCAAGCAACTGAGGTATTATTTGCAAAAAAAATTCAGACCATGGATTATGGACGAAGGAACAATAAGAAGTACAATTTCAGATGTCCCGACTTGAAAGAGTTAAGGAAGCTAGCATCTTTTGTATTAGATCCCTTGGACTTCAAAAAACATCATGGGAAGCTTCTATCTATCTTGTCTGCTGATGTGGTTGAAGGACTTTTGAGTGTGTTGGTGTAGTTATATGATCCTCTCTACCGCTGTTTCAGTTTCCCAGATTTTCAGCTTGTGCCTACCTTGGAGGAGTATTCTCATCTTTTGGGGATACCTGTTTCTAGTAGAGTACCTTTTAGTGGATTGGAGGAGATTCCCCGATCTAATCTTGTTGCTGAAGCTCTTCACTTGAAGAAATCTAAGATATAGGCTCGTTGGGTGAAGAAAGGAGGATTATTTGGGTTGCCATTTGATTTCCTCATCAAGGAAGCTATTGCTTTTCCTCAAGCCGGTAGTGTGGATGCTTTTGAAGCTATCTTTGTGTTGCTCATTTATGGATTAGATTTGTTCCCTAACATTGGCGGTTTTGTTGATGTTAACACCATTAGACTTTTCTTGATTGGGAATCATGTGCCTACTTTGTTGGGTGATATGTATTTCTCTTTGTATCTAAGGAATTCTAAGGGTGGAGGAACTATTATCTGTTGCATTCCTCTTCTGTACAAGTGGTTTATTTCGCACTTGCCTCAGACACCTGCTTTTATGGAGAACAAACAATATCTATGGTGGTCTTAGAGACTTATGTCTCCCAATAATGATGATATAGTTTGGTATGATCCTTCTTTGAGCAGTTTGGAGATTATAGTTGTGGGGAATTCTCTAATGTGCCTCTCATTGGTACACAAGGAGGAATTAACTATAACCCTGCTTTGGCTCGTCGTCAACTTCGGTTCCCCTTGAGAGACAAACCTAATAACACTTTGTGAGAAGGTCTTTTCTATCAAGAGGGTAAAGATCCCCAACATTTGAAGCAGAAGATTGTGCATGCTTAGCATAATGTGCATAGGAAAAGAAGATCCGAGATTGATCCATGCAATTGTGTAGCTTTGGAAGCTTACACTCTTTGGGTGAAGAAGAGAGCTTTGGAGTTGAAGATGCCTTATCCTTGTGAAAGACCTATGTCCATGGTTGTGGTTGAGTCATTTACTCTCCCTAACCAAGATGTAGAGGAGTTGGAAGACGCGCTCGCCAAGATGAAGCAAGAGAAAGATATGTGGGAAGAGCGTTTCCGTGCTTTGAGCAAGAAACATAAAGACTTGTAGTTGGAGTCTAAGGACAAAGATGCACTTATCGAGCTACTTGAAGACCGAGTAACAAAGAGACAGAGAGAGCCAGAGGTTTTATATTCTAGCATGCCTCAGTCTTTCGTTGCTTGGAAGAAGATTGTTGATCAGCTTGTCCTCGAGAAGACTCAGATGAAGGCTTCTTTTGAGACCGAGATCCGTCGCATTCGGAGGAACTATGCACCTTCAGCTAGGTCTTCTGACATTGTTGTTAGGGATCCTTAGGATGACTAGTCTCCTTTTCTCTTATATTTTTCATTTGGTTTCTGAAATTGTACACAGTGTAATCCTTCCAATTGTATAAATAAAATGAGATTTTTGGTCATATCAAATGGTTGCAATAATTGTTATATATATATATATATATATATTTGCGAATGATATAGTAAGTTCCTTGAAAATAAAAAATGAATAAACAAGCATTGCATTTCATGCATCATTTGTATAAGCAGGTTTCTCTTTCGCTAGATGTCTCATTGGTGTTTCTTCTGTGCTTTAGCCAAGCTGACTCATCGGTATAATACTCGCGCCAATCATATTAGAATCATGGAACATCTGGAGCAAGAGAACAGAGAACTGAAGGACGAGATCTCCCGACTGACTGCCATGATGGAGTCGCTCCTAGTTGCTCAGAGCCAGTCTTCTCCAACACCTGTAACTCCTCCTTAGAGGACTGTTATTTCAGAGGTGGCTACCTCTAGCATGCCTACTGCTTCCGCTCATTTCGCGCCTGCCATGTCTGCCAGATTCCCGTGGAGAATGCCGCCAAACTTTATGCCTGAAGGCTCTGCGCCTACTTTTGCTTCCATGTCGGCATCTTCCCCGGTCATGTCTGTGCCACCTCCCGTTGTGCACACCTTACCTCGTGTAGAGGACACCATTTATAACTCCGATCCGTCTGAGGGTCCGGATGTCTACGAGAAAATGGATGAAATGAAGGATCAGTTTCTTGAGCTGCGCAAGGAATTGAAGACACTAAGGGGTAAGGATTTGTTTGGGAAAAGTGTTGTTGAGTTCTGTTTAGTGCCAAATATGAAGATCCCAATGAAGTTCAAAGTGTCTGACTTTGAAAAGTAAAAAAGGGAACACATGTCCGCTCAGTCATCTAGTGATGTATGCTTGCAATATGTCTACCCAGACTGATAATGATCAACTATTGATTCCCTACTTCCAAGACAGTCTGACCGGTGTTGCGCTCAGATGGTATATGGGGTTGGACAGTGCAAGCATTCGGACCTTCAATGACTTGGGAGAGGCTTTTGTCAAGAAGAATAAGTACAACGTGGATATGGTGCCTGATAGAGACCAACTGAGGTCTATGTCTCAGAAGGATAAGGAGACATTCAAAGAGTACGCGTAGAGATAGGGAATTGGTTGCTCAGATCACTTCCCCCTTAGAGGAAAAAGAGATGACAAAGATCTTTCTAAAGACCCTGAGTTCATTTTATTATGAACGTATGATTGCTAGTGCCCCCAGTGACTTTACCGAAATGGTAAACATGGGGATGAGGCTTGAGGAAGGAGTCCGAGAGGGACATTTGTCAAAATATGAAGCATCGTCAAGTAAGAGGTACAACAGTATCTTTGGGAAGAAAAAGGACAATGAAGCTAATGCAGTAATCAGTGGGAGGCAGGGAAGGCCTCAGATCAGGAGGAGTCAACCACCCCGTCAACATCATCACCAAGTATCTTCAGTCATTCCAGTATTCTCTAATAATCAATCAACACTAGTTCAACAATAACAACGTCAACAATAAAAACCGCAACAACGAACAAACACCTACAACAACAACAATACCAACAACAATCATCATCAACAAAACTTTGAGAGGAAGAAGGTCTCTTTCGACCCGATTCCTATGTGTTATGCCGAGCTGTACCTGTCTTTGGTTCTCAAGAACCTACTTCAACCAAGAAACCCGCCGCAGATTCCAGAACCACTTCGTTGGTGGTACAAACCTGAACTCTGTTGTGCTTTTCATCAAGGGGCACCTGAACATGATATAGAAAATTGCTATCCACTCAAATATGAGGTTCAAAAGCTAATGAAGAGTGGAATGGTTTCCTTTGACGACCGAGCGCCGAATGTGAAAGCAAATCCATTGCCCGCTCATGGAAATTCTTCTGTGAATATGGTGGATGGTTGTCCTGGCGAGTTTAAGGTTTTTGACGTTCTCTTTATCTGGAGGTCCTTGGTGCAGATGCATAAGGACATTTGTTTGGTGAGTGATTGTGAGCATGACCATGATGTTGTGTTGTTTATAGTGTTAATTCAAGGGGTTGCAAAGTTGTGAAAATCGACATCCAACGACTGATGGATGAAGGCATGACTCAGATTGTTCAAACCCGTCATATAGATGATGATGTCAATGTCATAGTGCCCATTTTCAAGCAACCAGAAAGATTGGTAATTCAGTACGACAACAACAACAGTAACAATGTCAGCAATAGATCAGTATCGTCATTGGTTATACGGTTAGCGGGTCCAGTCCCGTATTCATCTGATAAAGTTGTCCTGTATCAGTATAATGCTACAATGATGAAGGATGGTCAAGAGGTCCTGTTGCCTACGACTAGTTCTGTGGTGAGCATTGCTGATGTTACCAAGGTGACCCGCAGTGGTCGTGTGTTTGGGCCGGTATTCCCAAAAGATAAAGAAGAATCAGTTGTTGGTAAGAAGGTGGAAGTGCCTGTTGTAGATTCGATTAGTGCTTCAAATGGTATGTCTGGTGAATCCAGCGACTTGAAGGATAATGATAATGATGAGGGACTTCGATTGATCAAGAGAAGCGAGTTCAATATGGTTGAGCAGCTGGTCTAAACCCCCTCGAAGATTTCAGTGTTGTCTCTACTAATTAATTCTGAAGCGCACAGAGAAGCACTGCAGAGACTTCTAGAGCAAGCATTTGTAGAACATGATGTTACAGTAGATCAATTCGATCATATTGTGGCTAACATCACTTCCTGCAACAATCTCAGCTTTTGTGATAAAGAACTCCCTGAGGAGGGCAGAGATCATAACTTGGCTTTTCATATCTCCATGAATTGCAAAGAGGATGCTTTGTCAAATGTGCTTGTTGACATCGGGTCGTCACTTAATGTGCTGCCGAAGTCAATTCTGTCAAAGCTATCGTACCAAGGAGTGCCTATGAGGTATAGCGGGGAGAAGGCGGTGTTGGTTAGCCACTTGTCATATTTCTCTTATGTTGAAGCTGAGGATGAGGTTGGAAGTCCGTTCCAAGCCTTATCTATTTTTGCTGAAAAGAGAGTTGGGGCACCTATGTCTTCATTGAAAGATGCAAAGAAGATTGTAGAAGAAGGCAATGTTGATCAGTCGGGGCGCATGGTAGAGGTCTCCGACAACAAAGGCAAAACCGGTTTGGGATTCCCGCAAGGTTCATCAACTGCAAGGTCTGAAGATATCCAACTTAGCTTCCATAGTGGATGGTTCATTCATGGCAATGAACAACACTTAGCTGTTGTGCTAGAGGATGACGAAGAGGAAGACTGCACCAATTTTGTGACGCATGGAAAGGCTTGCAACAGTTGGACTGCTGTTGATATTCCTGTTATTTTGCATCGATCTAAGTAATTTCTTTTATATGTTTTCAAAATCCTTCTCCAATGCCTAAGGGAGAAGTGAGCATTGTTGGGCATTTCTAAATTGATCATTAATAAAATTTATTCTATTCATCCACATCTATGATGTTTGTTTTTACTTTTTGCTTTATTCTGAAAATGGTAATCACAGAAAACATAAATAAATTATATAATTTTCCATCTGCATAATATTTGGTCACAAATCCACTTCTCTAAAATCAAAATATCAAATCATTATGCAGGTTGGTTTCTAACCCCATTGAATACAATGATCCTTCTCCTTCTCCAAATTTTGAATTCCATGTGTTTGAGGCCGATGAGGAAAGTGATGAAGAAGTGAGTGATGAATTTTCTCGTCTTCTTGGGCATGATGAAAAATCCATTCAGTCGTTCAAAGAGCAGATTGAGTTAGTCAACTTGGGTTCCGAGGATGATGTGAAAGAAGTCAAGATTGGGCCTCGACTGTGTCTAGATGCCAAAAAGGGGTTAATTGATCTTCTTCGAGAGTATTCAGATGTGTTTGCTTGGTCCTATCAAGACATGCCTGGTTTGGATTCTGAGATTGTGGAGCATAGATTGTCGTTGAAGCCAGAATGCCCGCCAGTCAAGAAGAAATTGAGAAGAACGCATCCTGATATGGCTGTGAAGATCAAAGAAGAAGTGCAGAAGCAGATTGACGTCGGTTTCCTTGTGACCGCTGAGTATCCACAATGGGTGGCCAATATTGTGCTTGTACCGAAGAAAGATGGAAAAGTATGCATGTGTGTCGATTATAGATATTTGAATAAAGCCAGTCCGAAAGCTGATTTCCCTCTGCCACACATTGATATATTGGTAGACAATACTGTTAAATTCAAATTCTTTTCGTTTATGGATGGATTTTCCGAATATAATCAGATCAAGATGGCACCCGAAGATATGGAGAAGACCACATTCATTACGCCTTAGGGAACATTCTGTTATAGAGTGATGCCATTCAATTTAAAGAATGCTGGTGCAACTAACCAAAGAGCAATGACTACTCTTTTTCATGATATGATGCACAAAGAGATTGAATTATATGTCGATGACATGATTGCTAAATCAATTGATGAAGAGGAACATGTTGAGCATTTGTTGAAGCTATTCCAGTGTTTGAGGAAGTATAAACTCCTCTTGAATCCCAATAAATGTACTTTTGGTGTTCGTTCTGGTAAGTTGTTGGGCTTTATTGTCAGCGAGAAGGGTATTGAAGTTGATCCTGTCAAGGTCAAAGAAATACAAGAGATGCCTGCGCCCAAAACTGATAAGCAATTTAGAGGTTTTCTCGGCCGCTTGAATTTAATTTCCAGATTTATTTCGCACATGACTGCCACATGTGCACCTATATTCAAGCTTCTTCGGAAAGATCAGTCTTGTGATTGGACCGAAGATATCCAGAAAGCTTTTGACAGTATCAAGGAATATCTGCTTGAACCTCTGATTTTGTCTCCACCTGTTGAAGGAAGACCCTTGATCATGTATTTGATTGTGCTCGAAGATAGAATGGGTTGTGTTCTTGGTCAGCAAGATAAGACTGGAAAGAAAGAATTTGCAATTTACTACCTCAGTAAGAAGTTCACCGACTGTGAGACTCGGTATTCTATGCTTGAGAAGACTTGTTACGCATTGGCTTGGGCTGCTAAGCGTCTGCATCATTATATGTTGAATCATACCACTTGGTTGATATCCAAAATGAATCCGATCAAGTGTATATTTGAGAAGCCTACTTTAACTGGGAGAATTGCCCATTGGCAGATGTTGTTATCAGAGTATGATATTGAATACCGATCTCAGAAAGCGATCAAAGGTAGTATCTTGGCTGACCGTTTGGCTCACGAACCGATTGAAAATTACCAGTCAGTGCAATATGATTTTCCTGATGAGGAGATCTTGTACTTGAAAATGAAAGATTGTGATGAACCATTGCTTGGAGAAGGGCCAGAACCTGGTTCAAGTTGGGGCATGGTATTTGATGGAGCTGTTAATCAATATGGTAATGGTATTGGGGCAGTGATTATTACTCCTCAAGGCATGCATTTTCCATTTACAGCTAAATTGACTTTCAAGTGTACAAATAATATGGCAGAATATGAAGCTTGCATTTTGGGGCTCGAAGAGGTCATTGATCTCAGAATGAAGCATCTAGATGTCTTCAGAGATTCAACTTTGGTTGTGAATCAAATCAAAGGTGAATGGGAGAAGAATCAACCCAGTTTAATACCATATCGAGATTATGCAAGAATCAACCCGGATGGAAGATGCTCTTGCATCGTTGGCGTCAATGATTGTAGTGAAGTATTGGAATGAGGTTCCCAATTTATCTGTGATGCGTCTTGATAGGCCAGCTCATGTGTTTGATGTTGAAGAAGTCAAAGACGAGAAGTCGTGGTATTACTGTAGCGGTGTATTCGTCGCTATATGATTTATTGATTAAATCATAAGCAAAGCATACAAAGAATTCGAGTCGCCACCGCACTTTTATTTATCCAAAGGACTGGCTAAAAAGCGAACAAAAGCCTAAGAAGTTTTACGCGTAGAAAACTAATGAAAAGATCAGAGAGTCTGGGTAAGGGGTAAATTACGCAATGGGAAGGGGTTAGGCACCCATCACGTCCTAGGTACTCCTAGGGAGCCCTTTTCACACTTGTTGTATAAAATTGTTATTTGTTATGAAATATTTATTGTGCAAACATGAATGGGATGATGAGAAAAGAATATACAAGTTAATTATTTTTGTGTTCGAACGGATGAACCCGTTGCCTACGTACCTTCCATCAAAGGTAAGGATCAAAACGCCGTAGTTCGGCTAAAAGATTTCCAAAAGTTAGTGGATTCAACTTTAAACATAAGCCCTAAGGTCTTACGTTATCCACGGGAGAAAACTCAACCTTATACAAACAACAAGTCCACCATGTGAGAAAAGCTTCAACTTGCTAGTGAGGGGTTAACCTATAATAAGCAAGGAAGACTTACAATTCAATCAACTAAGGACAAATAGGTGAGATTAACATCAACCAACTAGGATAAATCAAACCTATGACTAATGTATGAAAACTTAACAAGAATGGACAAAGCCACAAAACAATTGAATGGGTGAAGTTAACTGATTATGAATATTCATGAAAGGGGGGTCAAAGTATGATTAAGAATGATTCAAAAGAAGTATTATGAAATGGATTTTGAAAAAAGTCAAGGACTTGGGGTCCAGGTTTTTAATTTGAAAGCATGAAGATGTTTGCACAATATCTATCTCAAGTTTTGAAAGCAAAGTGTGAAAAAGTTTAGGACAAAATGGGATGAATGGATGAAGATGGAGTGTAAAACTTCCTAGAAGGTTCACCTCTTGAAATCATATAGAAGATGATTCAAGTGTGTCCTTTGGAATAGGCAATGAGCAATAATAAACAAGCAAAACAAAGGAAGAAAGTCAACAAAAGCGGATACCGGATGCCAATCACTGGACTTATACCAATCTCCTAAAACAGAACTGGATATCAGAGGCCACTCTATGGACTTATACCAATCTCCTCAACAAAGAAATAAAAAATGGATACCGGATGCCAATCTATCTGGGCTTATACCAATCTCCAACAACAAAGCAAACACATGGATGTCAGATGCCAATCTATCTGGGCTTACTCTAACCTCTAACATATGATCATGGGAAAACAAATGCCAAATTACACGGACTTACAATTGCATCCTCACATAAAACAGACAAATGCATCAAGCAAAGAGATGATGAGTGGCCAATGAAATGGTCTTATACTCACTTCCATATCATAGGAACAAAGGCCAATGAATGGTCTTACAATTGTCCTCAATGGGCAAACAACAAAGATATGTCACAAAGACAAATGAAATGATCATGCACTAATGAGCAATTAATGATGATAAATGCATAAAGCATGCAAGCAAACATGTGCATATGAAGTAAGCAATCAATCAATCAAAGGCATTCAGCACACTCTATAACCAAACAATGAGGCTCATACAAAGGGTTAGGCATTAAAGCCAACTGGAATAGGGTTAATGGTGCTCTTAACCTTGACATTGAGAGCCAAGGTGAAGCAGATGAAAGGATATGAGGGTTGTGCCTCATGCTCTTATCCCTGATCAGGGAGAGCTTCAAATGATAGAAGGTGTGGGAGTTCAGAAAGATGGAACTCTCTCCACAAGTTAGACTCTATAGATATTGGGTTTTTACTCACTATGCATCAACACAAGTGGTGTGAGCAAGGTGAGTGACTCACAGAATAGTAGGAGATAGGCTACATATCTCTTTTGTCTACCAATTGCCTCACATGAGGTCTTTTCCTGCTTGGGACAAAAGTAAAAAAGCACAGACATTGCCTCTTAAGGAGGACTTCAGACAGTTGCCTGGCCAAGTAACAGGCCAGGTCTTCCAGACTACATGAAGAAAAGAGATTCTACCTCAATGCAAATGCTATCAAGCAAAGCAAAGCAAGTTCTTAAAAGAAATGAGCAACTAATGGTACCTGAAATCAATCAAGTAAAATCAGTATACAATTCAAACTCAAAACCAATATAAGATAAGGATCACAGTCAGTCAAATGTGCAATGCACAAAGCTCAAAGCATATGAGCTAAGCATCCTACAAAATAAACAAGTTAGTTCATGATAATCAATCAAACATAATCAACTTGCATAAGTCTCCTTAAGGCATTTGCTTCTTAACCTGAAAAGCAAACTTAAACATGAGAAACAAGACCACTAGGACAAGCCTAGGGTCAAAAAGAGATAAGAAATCCAAAACAGCAAGTGAAAGATATCCAAAATCAAGTTCAAACAATTAAGAAACAAACCCAAGTGGTTTCATGTTCATATCATTCATCATTATCATTTCACAAACAAATTAGGTCAAAACATGTCATATGGAACCTCAAAGAAGTCAACAGAAAGATTCAAGTCAAATCCAATCACAAACATTTTAAAAAAATCTCAAATAATTCATGATCAAACATAATCCATAACATGATAAGCATACCAAATTTCAGCTCATTTGGATCAAAGGAAGTAGGCCAATGAAAATCAGAAAGTCAAAGCAAGTTCAAGCAAACTCAAACAAAGCAACAAAACATGCACCAACTTCAATAAATCATAAAACAGTGACAACATATGATAAATGAATGGGACTAAAACCATGACAAACTTTAAGATGTCTACAATGCACATGTCAAATTTCAAGTCCATCCAATTAAGCATTAGAATTTCACAAATCAAAAGAAATCATGTATCACAAAAAGTCAACAAATGACCAAACAGGGGAGAAAATTCCAATCAAATAGGAAATGCCATCAATAATTCCAGAAACATTCACATGTATTCTCAACATCCACAAGTATGTTCATGCAAAAATCCAGACCAATTTGAGTTCAATAAGCATGGTAATAAAAATCATGAAGTTGGACATGAATGGTGTGACACAAATTGTCACACCCCTATTCAAAAATTCATATCTCAATAACCATCAATGATAAATTCACAAACTCTATACCAAAATCACCATGAACATGTCTAGTTTAAGCACAAAAAATTTCAGAGGCATTGAATCATGTATCATCATTTCACAAGCAATTTGGCAAGGCATACATAAAATGGACCACATGAACAAACCCTAGCACATTTTAAAATCCACACGTGCAAAAAAATCTGGAAAAATCATCATAAAAAACTAGAGATCAAGAGAAGCAATCCAAAAAAAATCCCATCAAAATTGGATTAAAATTGAAGAACTTATGATTTTTCTAAGTTGCCATGTCAAAATGAAATAAATATGCAAAATGAAATGATTTAATTAAAATATTAAAACGGGAATGGCAGTTTGGTAATATTGTGACTCACTAAGTGAAACGCTGCGTTTCACTTAGTGAGGTGGCGTGCAGTGATACGCTTCATGGCAATGGAATAGTGATAAACATGCAAAAAAGAAAAAACAAAACGCGCCTGGGTTTACAGAATTATGGTTTGGCTACTGTTCATCATCATCAACAATCGGGATGAACTTTTGGTTCAGTTTTTGAAAACAAACACACCATTCAAACCAGCAAACCATGTACATCAATAATCCAACATTGATTTTCATTAACTCATGCTAACAAGAATGAATCGAGCAAGAACACATTTGAATGTCAAACTTCAAATCCATGTTTCTCTCTCAATACACAACCATTTTTCACGATTCAAAGTTCAAAATAATCAGCATGGCAAGATCTTTATAAGGCATAGCATGATTTTAAGAATAGTGTGATTCGAATTTTTACCAGATTTGCAGAACAGTGATGATTTGGTAGTTGTTTGGCTGTGTATGCACGAAACAGATGTCCAATGATGCTCCAGATGATGAATGTATGAGTATTGAAAGCCCAGTTACCTCAATTCCAGCTCAAAGATCCAACTGCCATGTGAGATGCTTGGAAGTAACAGTCACGATTCTTGCTCTACAGTGATGAAATGATGTTTGTTACAGCTCCAAAAATGTTGGTAGATGATGGCACAAAGAACCAAGGCACGAATTCTTTGAAGGTTTTTTCAGAAAAAAGTTCAGATGAGGAAAAAGAGAGTTTGAGAGAAAATGAAATTTTGATCTGTTTTGTGAAAGTGTGGCTAGGGTTTCTCTGCAGAAAATGTGAAATATATATTCTGTTTAGCATTGCTTAAGTTTGGTTAATTAAGTGGTAATTGGAATTAACTTAAATGAAGTGTTTTGGTTAATTGATGAATTTCACTTAAGTTGCATGGGCATGGCTCTACAGTGCGAAATTGGGCTTTAAGAACATCCAAAACATGATTTCTGAACATTTTCAATTGGTAGAAAGCATTGGAAATGGTTAATTTAAAAGTTCATTTTTTTTACCTCCCTCATTTTAATTCAAGCCACTTAAAAAAGGCCATTTTGATTGGTTGATTTTTGGTGAATTGTGATGAAAGATTTGGATAGAGCACATCAAATATGACTTGTAGCAAAAAACCTCACTCAATTTGGCCAAATGGTTTGGAAGATATGCCACTTTGAAGTTCAAAATTTTTTGAGAATGATTTGATCATAACTTGCCAACCACACATGAGAAATGAGTGTTCTTGGACTTTTTGGAAATGGGAGAACAAGATCTTCAACTTTCATGTTGGACAAAAATTCATTTGAAGCTTTTATGATGAAGTAATTTGGAGGAGAAGAACTTTCCATTTTTGGCAAATTCCAATTACAGGTCAACTTTCTATTTTTGGAAATTTCTTGTCTGACTTCAAATTCTTCACTGTGGATGTTTGACATGTTATATGAGGCTTATATGGACATGAATGAGATCTCTCAAACCAATTCCCACCATCAAATCACTGATTAAATGCACAGTCGACCACAGTTGACTTCAGTTGACTTTGCTAGGGTTTTGGTTGACTGAACCATGTTCTGATGAATTCCAAGCCCTAATCACTTGATATCTTGATTCAAAATGATGTCACAACTCAAATGAACTCTTGATGAATGATCATGGTGCCCAAATTCTTCAAGAATGGCCACCATCTATCTCAATGACTACTTTGACTGATTTGACCTAATTGGCTTCATCTGCAAGTAACATGGTTAGATGACAATATTTTTGTACTTTTGGTTAATAGACAGATGAAAAGCAATGATATACAAATGCAACACATGCTTGGTGATCAAGAACCACACTCACAAGATAACCCACCCACTAGGAGGGAAGCAAAGGTGCACAAAGATCCTTGAGGCAATGATATGATATGATATGATGCCATGAGGGATCTTAGGGACAAAATTGGGGTCTTACAATTACGCCAACAAATGTTTCCCCCAAAGTCAGATTTACCCGTCTGGGGCATCTTTGAAAGATAAGAAGACTTTGAGAAGATTAGCTGGCAATTTCTACTTGAATGGTGATGTATTGTACAAGAGAAACTTCGACATGGTTTTTCTCAGATGCGTGGATAGACATGAAGCAAACTTGTTGATGACTGAAGTGCATGAAGGTTTTTTGGGTACTCATTCCAATGGACATGCAATGGCGAAAAAGATGTTGCGAGCAGGTTACTATTGGCTGACAATGAAATCTGACTGTTGCAAGTTTGTGAGGAAATGCCACAAGTGTCAAATTTATGTAGATAAGATTCATGTTCCTCCGACACTATTGAATGTTATTTCCTCCCCATGGCCCTTCTCCATGTGGGGAATTGATATGATTGGGATGATTGAGCCCAAAGCTTCAAATGGACATTGTTTCATTTTAGTGGCAATTGACTACTTCACAAAATGGGTTGAAGCGGCATCGTATGCAAATGTAACAAAGCAAGTTGTTGTAAGGTTTATCAAGAATCAGATCATTAGCCGTTATGGTGTGCCAAGTAAGATCGTTACTGATAATGGATTGAACTTGAATAACAATATGGTGGAAGCTCTTTGTAAAGACTTCAATATTGCACATCCATCCGCACCTCAAGAAGATTATTCAGAAGATGGTTGTGACATATAAAGATTGGCATGAGATGCTCCCATTTGCTTTGTACGGGTATCAGACATCCATCCGCACCTCAACAGGGGCAACCCCTTTTTCTCTTGTATACAACATGGAAGCAGCACTCCACGTAGAGGTTGAGATTCCTTCATTACGTGTGCTCATGGAAGCCAAGTTGACTGAGGCTGAATGGTGCCAGACCAGGTTTGATCAGCTGAATTTGATTGAAGAGAAGAGATTAACTACCATGTGTCATGGTCAGTTATATCAGCAAAGGATGAAGAAAGCTTTTGATAAGAAGGTCAGACCTCGTGTATTCAGAGAAGGTGACCTTGTGCTCAAGAAGATTGTACCATTCAAACTAGATTCTAGGGGAATATGAACTCCTAATTATGAAGGCTCAAATGTTGTCAAGAGAGCCTTTTTAGGCGGTGCCTTGATTCTTACAACTATGGATGGTGAAGAGTTCACTCGTCCTATGAACGCAAATGTAGTCAAGAAATACTTCGCCTAAAAAAAATAGCCCGCTAAGTTGAAAACCCGAAAGGGAGACTTAGGCAAAAATGAGCATCTTGGTGGTTTGAAAGCCCGAAAGGGCCATCCAAGCAAAAATTAGAGACATAAAAACAGAAAGAATTTCCCGATAAGTTGAGTACCCCACCTTGGGGAAACTTATGGAAAAATTAAGGACTATGACAAGTAACTGCAGTCTGTTGATCGTCCAATTTTGGAGAAACTTTGAGCACAAGGGTTAACATCGATTCATCATCCCGGTAGCGGTCAAGAGTATAACAGACATCAAAAGTTGGTAGAAGGATTAAGGATCATTTGTATTCAATGTAACCCTTTTCCATGTAAATTACCATTTTCAACTTTGTAAAAATCTATGGAGACTTGTCATTTACAGACTACCATTCAATTAAATAAAATTGAGCTTTTATCCAATTATTTATACTCTTATTTACTTCAGCCAATACTTTTAAATTTTATTATGATCACTTTTGAAATTAAAATCTTTAATCAAAATCATCTTCTTAAACATATAAAAGCAAGTATTTTTCAAAGCAATTAAAAAGAAGTATCAACAAACTTTCAAAGAGCAGCAAGTCTTAAGTGTGAAGCATTAAGGGTTCCCAAAGCAGTTAACCCTTCGGGTATCCTTAGCCGAGTTTGTTGACCCGATTCCCCTGCGGAGTTGTGTTTGATCCCCAGTGGAGCTTCATTTCTTTTCCAACTGAGTTGGTTGATTCAGTGCCCTGCGGCGTGTTATTTCCCCGATAGAGTTTCTGCTTCCCCCGACTGAATTTGTGTATTCCTCAGCAGTTTTGATCCTCAAAAGAGTAATTAGACTCCCCAGTAGACCACGTTGGTTTATCCACCAGTCTCCATCCGACTTGCTCCCAGTCAGAGTTTCCTCCTTGTTTTTGAGCAGCTACTTGTTTTATCCTCTGTATGGTTGTCTCCCATTTTGATATGGTGTTGACCTAAAATTCCTTGCATATTTGATAAAATTTCCTCTCCTCAATGGATCTCCTCCTTCCTCAGCTAGAGTTGAGCCTTTGGGTCGTTGATCTCTCTCTCTCTATTTTCCAGCAATTGTCTCCCTCTTTTTATGGATTGCCTGAGGATTGTATCGATGATTCAAATTCTTTACGACACCTTTGTATCCTTTGTGATTGTTTCGTCAGCATAATCATCATATATACATACACACTCATATAATTTCATAATTTCATAATTGCATCATAATATTTTATTGATTTATTTGAGATTCTTATTCTCTGTTATGGCGATACTTTATCCCCATACAAATTCGGTGTCTGTCCTCCTTCAATTGTAGAATGTCAGCCCCTTAGGCAGAAAGACTTTAACCTTTCTCCTTTTCCCCACTGAGTTATTTCCTCATGGATGATTATTACTTCAGCTTCCTCCCTAGTTGATTATCTGGATGGAATTGCTCCCCTTGAGTTATATCCTCATTGGGTTGAGTCTTGATTGACCGTTTCTTTCTAGCTCTTGCCTAGATAGATCCTTTGAGTCTCCTAAAACCTTATTACCCAGTAACAGATAATATTCTTCTTAGTTTGCAGTTTGTTACTTCTTGCCCAATACACGACAAAAGTATCCCTGTTTTTCCAGTAGTAGAGTCCCTAGTGGATTCGTTTTTCCTGATTCCCCAGGAAGTATATCCTTGATATGTTCATCCTAACCGGTGAGAGATATCTTTATTTCCCCTGCGTGAGTTTATCCTTGATATGTTCATCCTAACTGATGACGGATACTCTCATCTTTTGGTATTCTACCCAGTAAAAAGGTAGTTGTAATCCCTATTTTGTTCCCCAGAGAGTTAATCCTTGATATGATCATTTTAACCAATGACGAATTTCCTTCTCTTTGCGGTCTTCTACCCAGCAACTGGTAGTTGTAAATCCTACTTTCTACCGCAGAGTTTATCCTTGATATATTCACTCAAACCAGTGACGGATACTCTCTCTTGGTATTTTATCCAGTAACTGATAGATGTAATTCCTATTTTTCTCCTCACAAAGTCTATCCTTGATATGTTCATCCTAACCGATGACATATTTTCTCTTTGATGGTATCCTATCCAGCATTCGGTAGATGTAATTCCTACTTTTTGTTCAGTTGGTATATCCTTGATATGTTCATCTTAACCGATGACGGGTATCCTCCTTGACATTCCCAGGCAAGTTTATCCTTGATATGTTCATCCTAACCGATGACGAATTTTCTTTCCTGTTGAGTTTATCCTTGATATGTTCATCCTAACCAATGACGGATACTCTCACCTTTGGTCTTCTTCCCAGTAACTGGTAGTTGTAAATCCTATTTTTTTGCAGTTTCCTCAGCAAGGCTATTCTTACCCAGTAACCGGTAATGAATGCTCCCTCCTGGTGGTTCCCCAGTGAGTCATCCTTGATATGTTCATCCTAACCGATGACAGGTGTCTTCTCTGTCATATCTTTATTATCTCCTTACCCAGTAACAGGTAGTGGATAATAAATTTCTTCTCCTCCCACGTTGAAGTTTATCTTCCCCAGTCGAGTTGAGTGTGCATTTCCTTAGTGAAATCGCTTTTCCTGCATGATCCAAGTACTTTAGTGTTATCCGGATCTACTCGTATCCTCTGCAGATGTTTTGTTTCCCCGACTGAGTCTTTCCATTTTGTGTGGAATTCCTCTAGTCCCCCAGAAGTTGTAAGTCGTAGTCTAGCCTACGCGTAACTCCTTTCCCCCTCAGAGTCTTTGTCTCCCCAGTGAGTTTTCCTGATGGAATGCATCATGCTCCTGCAGATTTTTGGTGTCTCTGATTTCTTTTCCTTTGTGGCAATATTTCCCCACAGAGAATTAACTTTTACATTCATATCATATGCATCATGAGGTCTCTTAGGGACCAAAATTTGTTTCTGTTTTGTTATTTAAGCCCATTCTACTGAGTCGACATGAAGATTTTAACCTTCGCCTCCTCAATTAGAATATCCTTAAATAGGGGCAGCTATAAAACCCCAATTTTGACCCTAAGATCCCTCATGCAATTTCATCATATGCATTAGCATTGGGATCATACCTTGGCATCCTCCTTACCCCTCTTTCATTGGGTTTGTTTGGAGAGAGATCACCAAGCACCATGTGATTGTATCATACTTGTATATTATCATTTTTACTAACCAAAATACCAAAAATATATCTTTGTATTTGCCTAACTCTTTTGTAGGTAGGGCATGATCACCATTGATCTATCAAGTTCATATCTAGGGTTTGAGACCCTCATGACAAAGACCACAACCATGAATTGATCCAAGAATGGTTATAAGCATCATATACGAGTCCCAATTATTTCTACATGTCATATTGATCAAGTTTTCTTCAAGAGTTTGAGGGTGACTTGCCTTGGAAACCCTAGTTTGACTGGGTACCTTGAGTAACTTCTTCAACAAGATATCTAACCAATTGATCAAATTTTTCAAGGGAAACTTCAAAATTCATAATATTATGCATAGATGATCTACCATGAGCCAATAAAATCAAGATAATTAATAGTTAGCCAGTTGGTTGATGGTGGTTGTCCAGATGAATTCCTCTGATCAAAACTGGGTCTCCCTAGACCCTATCTCCTACAATTTTCACCATATGAAAATGATTCCAAGAGAAATGTTACTCTAAATGACATTAAAAACAACTTTTATGTTGAGACCTAGATCTATTCTTTCATCTCATAAAAATGGAGCAAGTTATGGCCTTGGGAAGTTGACTTTCAAATTAGGGTTTAGACAAAATGACCTATAATGATTTTCAAGTTGTAAAATCAAATTCAAGATGTATAATTCAACTTTGATGTTTGGAGTGAGAGCTAATTCAACTTTTATGAGCATGTGATATGAGGATACATTATAGGTCATTTTTGACCTATACCATTGAACAAGTGATTTTTCCAAACTTCAAAAATGCATAACTCTATCATTCTAAATCCAAATGACATGAAATTGGTGACTATTTTGAAGGTGTTTGAAAGAGCGACAAGGTTGATGAAGACACTTTTCTCATTTGAAGCTTACATAAAAAGTTAAGTAAGGGGGAATATTGAGATATATGACTTTACACTTAGGAAAATTTTCAACATGTTGAAATTTCCAAACTTCCACCTCAAAATTCACCATGATCCAGAATCCAAATGAAAAAGTGTTCAACATCAAACTTGTTCCCCTTGATCCAAGCTTTCCAAAGAACCCAAGTTCATGCCATTTCGATGAGGTTTCTTAGGGCTGCACATGGCTTTAACAGAGCTGCATCATTGGAGGAAATCAAATGTACAAACTTCATTTCACCTTGCCTTGCCATTAAAGCTTCATACAGACTTTAACATGATTGATTTTGGACCTTAATTCATTGCCTCATGGGCCTGTACATGCCCATGCACTCGTGCCATTCACATAGCTAAATTTGGACAAAATTTCAAGTGTGCAAATATCACTCCCTCATGCTATAAATACATGACCTATGTGCTCAATTCAGGGACACCTTGCGCGCCAACTTTGCCCCCCAATTCAAACCCTCTCATTCTAAAGGAAAACCTGAGAATTTTCAATTTGAAAATTGATTTTGAATCTCAACTGTTGGAGATTCAAAAACTCCAGGATCCAAAGCCTTGCACCCATGCTAATCATTTCCTACAAACTTCTAAAGTGTGATCAGATCGTGTTTAAAGCAAGCAACATCAAGTTCTGCACAACATTGAAGGTGATTTTCATAAAACTTCATCTCTTCGATTCTCACTCAATTCTCTTGGATCTTTGGTTGTCTGAAGTCCTACCAATGTAGGCAAGAAGATTGAGTTGCTTAGAGGTCAAATCGAAGCAACTCAGTTGACACACCTCAAAATTCAACTCCTCATATCTTTCTATATATGTGGAGTTAGATAAAATTGAGGTGATATTCGTGATCCACACCATTTTATCTTTCAGATCATGTCCTCTTTTGTCATTTATGATATGGTGATGACTGAACCAGTCCGGCCATGGTCATCGGAGAAGATGACCGACCTTTGGCTCCGGTGATGAGCTAGAACTATTCAAGCCATTAGATGAGTTTGGAATGTTTTAAATACCAAGCCTATGCCGCGTTGACTGCAGGGCACGATGGAACGCGCACGCTGATCCACTTGATCTACCACCCCAATTAATGAGGGAGTTCAAGTGGTCCACGTTTTTTTTCTATTTTCTGATTTTTATTTTAATTAGCTTATTTTCATTAATTCATATTAATTTTAATATTGATCCAAAAAGTATGAGAGTTTCACCAAACTTTTCAAATAATTTCCTCTTTCATATTTTGAATTAAAATTATTTTTTGGATCATTATTAATATTTTTCATGATTTAATTGATTTTGTGATTGCTTTTAATTGTTTAAAAATGCTTTTAAGTCTTTAAAAATTCTGAAATTTTTTCTCCAAGGTCCTTTGACCTTGTTTGACCTTTGATAAATCTCGTGGCCATTTCTTTGGTGTTTTGATGAGGTTTTAGGAATTTGAGAAACCATATTTGATTTAAATGTATTATTTTAGTATTTTTAATTTGAATAAATTCCAATTAATTGTGTTGACCTATAGTGATGACTTGTATAAGTTTGACTCTTGTTGTTGGGCCTTGGTCAAGGTTGATTTGACTTTATAAAATTAATATCATTGGATTTAGGGGGTTGGTGGAATGTACATTCCATCTCCCAAAATGAATGGATGATATTAATTTGGTAAAAGTCCTCCTTTGATCAATTTGAGTTTTGATCCATTCCCCCCCCCCCCCCCCCCTCTTCATCTCATTCTCATTCTTTATGCATTCATCTCATTTGGCATATGATATCTCTAAGTCCTAAGGCTAGTTGATTGCAAAATCAACATAAGTATGGATGAGATTAGGCCACCCCTTTTGCATATTCTTTTTGTGTGTGGTATGTTTCATGAGCATAGTCCATTACACTATGTCTCTCACATGTATTAACACCAAAATTCTTTTGCCCGACCTCAAATAGTTGTGACTTTTACATAAATCCAATTACGATTGCTTAACATGGTGCTAAATTTATGACAAAAAAAGGCATAGCATTCTAGTTAGTGAGATTGTAAGTCTCCCCTCTTTCATGGTATTGTGTGGAAACTTGGCCTTTTTTCCTTCCTTTCGAAGATGTATTGGTTCAAGGATCCATGCTTGTGATAAGTGGGTTGAGTGTTCTCCAAAGAATGACTTCAAATAAAAAGCAAAAGCAAAACAATACTAAATTCTAACTCATTAACAACTCACATTTAATTTCAAGTCCTTTTCTTTAATGCACTTTAATTTTTAATTTCTATTCGTTTGCCATTATTTATGCCATTCTAATTGTTCATGTTAATGCAATTTTCACTTTGTCCACTTGGACCATATAGTGTGATATATCTATTTTGTGTATATTTTGTTTGTTTGTGTGGTCTTTGACCATTAATATACATAATAAGAACAAAAACCCTAAAAGACTTTTGTGTGGATTGTTGACTTAATCTTGGAACAATTGGACTTAGAATTTAGGCAACCTTCCTATGCTAAAGGACTTGGCCAATGTCAACTTTCTATGAAACCAAGTGCTTGCAATTTGAAACTTCATCTGATACATCATCCAAGATCCCTTTGAGTTCATCTGCTACATGATCATTGTGAAGTTTTTATTTTGAGCCTGTGACTTGTGGAATTCATCTGTTATATGGGCTAATTTGAAGAAGATCATGGAGTGGCTAATCTTGGATGTAGCTATCTTTATTTGATGCCTTGCTCTTCGAGATTGATATAATTGTGCATTTGTGTGTTGCTTGATTCTAAATTTTCAAGGGAATTTGGGTTTCTATTGACATTCTTGTCTATTGGATTGCTACCCATTGGTCAGATCTTTTCAACCCTTAACTTTTAATTTTGTGCAAAAGATTAGTCTCTTCATCTTCTCCCCATTTCTTTAATTTCAAAATCTCTTCCCCTTTTTAAAAATCTTCTTTGATTGAACTTACTTTGTTCTAAACTTTGACCATTTTGAAAACTAGAAACTTTGGCCTTATGCCATTGTATTTTCAAACTTCTTTTCTTAATCAAACTTGTAAATGAACTTAATTATACTTGACTTAAACTTTCAAAAAGCCAAAAAGAACTAACTCATTCAAATCATTTTTTAGGCCTTTGTGCCTTTCAAACTTAAATTTTGTTAAAAGCAATGCATCCACTTTGAATTTTGTATCACGAACTACGAGGTTTTGATCCCTCATTTTATGTTGGTACGTGTAGCGGGGTATTCGTTACCATTAGTGATATTGACTAAATCCAAGGTAAACCATACAAGTCGAGTCGTCACCGCACTTCTATTTATCCAAAGGAATCGTTAGAAAGCGAACAAAAACCTAAAAGTTTTATCGAATCAAAAACTAGTAAAAATGTCAGAGATCGGGGTAAGGGGGTTGGTTATGCAATGGGATGGTTTTAAGCACCCAAAACATCCTAGGTACTCCTAGGGAGCCCTTTTCATACTTGTTGTAAGGTTGGTATTTTGTGAAAATTTGTTTGTGCAAACATGATTGAAGAGATGAGAAGAGAATATACAAGTTATTTACATTTTGTGTTTGGATGGATAAACCCATTGCCTACGTACCATCTTAAAAAAGATTAGGATCAAAACCTCGTAGTTCGGGGTAAAAATCTTAAAAATGAGTTGGTGAATTGATTGGTCCAAAAGCCTTAAGGTCTTTTGTTATCCAAGGGAGAAAACTCAACCTAAAACCACAAGTCCACCATGTGAGGATAACTTCAACATGCTAGTGAGGGGTTAACCCTATAATAAGCATGGAAGACTCATTGTCCATCACTAAGGATATAGGTGAGTATTACATCAACCTCAAGGATAACTCAAACCTAATAGCTAAAGGTTATGAAAAGGTTTTGATTAGAAATGGCCATTGAAACCACAAAAGTATTTGAATGGGTTATATTTACTAATGAAAAGTATTTACAAAATATGGTCAAAGTTGACTTAAAGATTCAATTCAAAATAAGTGTTATGAAAAGGAAGTTTGAAAATCCAAAGCATAAGGCTTATGTTTATAATGTGTAGAAAGAGGTGTTAAATGTTTGCACAAAAGTTTTGGCTTGGGTTATAATGGAGGGAAGGAGAAGAATGCCTAAAGTCCTAGTCATACAAGAGATAAGGGATAAGAAACAAGACCACAAATGGAGTTCCTCTTTTGTGATCATATTGATGATCCAAGTAGCTCACATCCTTTGGAATATGCAAGCAAAATAATAGTAAGCTCAAGCAATCAACATAATCAAACAAGCTCTTAGAAGATCCCTAATGCCTTTTGTATCTTTCAATTTGGATGAACATGGCAATGATTCTTCAATTTGATATCTCGTTGGATCCCCTAGCACAAAAGCACACACACATCAAAGAGTCTTATGAAGCAAATCAAGAATGGACAAGAGTGAGTTTAGAGGTTTGGTCCTTCAAATCCATCTTCAACATTAAGATCCTTTTACTCCAATTTGCATAGGGAATGTCCTAGAAACTAAGTCCATTTATCCATTTCTTTGCATTTGGTCCACAACAATTAAACAAAACACAAGCACAATAATATATACACAATTATATGCTCAAGTGAGCAAAAGGCAAATTGCATTAACATAAGCATGTGCTCAAATGAGCAAAGGAAAAAGCAAATGAATAATATGTACAAGAATAGTAAATTGCATAAATGTAAAGAGCAAGAATTAAATGTTAATGGTTAATGGTTAATGTTAGTAGTTAGTGTGCCATAAGGCAAATTTAGCGCTATGTTAAGCAATCGTAATTGGACTTATGTAGAAGTCACAACTATCTGAGGCCGGTCAATAATAATGTAGGCAATGACACAAGTTAGAGGTCTTGATTAGTGAATCAAACTCCAACAACTTACCATGCCAAAAAGAAGATGAGAAATAATCTTGTATTGATTTAGGTTCTTTGCATGATTTAGGAAGCAATCTATCCTTAATGCAAAGCCATTCACTTGATCCATGATCAAGATGAATTAGATTTGAATCAAGGAAGATTAAACCCCCCTAATCAATGCTAACCACCAATCTTTAACTCATTGATCCAAAAAAGAAAAAGAAGAAGAAAAAGAAGAAAATGAAGAATTAAAGTGCATTAATGGAAATGGTATGTACTAATCAACAAGCATTGACCAAAGATAGAGAAGATGAGGGTCAAATAATAGAAAACAGAAGCAAAATGAGAATTAGAAGTCAAGAAACAAATAAAATATTTTTGGCATTTTTTAATATTTAAATAAAACTTGAATTAAAATAATAAAGAAAGGTCAAACTTCAAACTCACTTCAAATCAACTTTGAAAAGTCCAAGTGAATTATCCCAAGTTCAACATGGTCAAACAAAGTTTGACAAAAAATTTCAGCATTTTTAAAAGTCAGAAACTATTTTAGATCAATTAAAAATGCATAAAAATAACCTAATTGAACTAAAATCTCAAATAAATCTCAAATCAATTAATAAATTGATGAGAATATTTTTCATAGATCTATCATTATTCAAAGAGGTTGGAAAAATATTTTTGTATTTTTTTAATATCAAAAACTATTTAAAATGAATTAAAAATAACCAGAAAAGAGAAAATTCATGAAAAATATCAAATGATAAAATAAAAAATATTAAAAATCATTTTTAGAAGCTAGAAATTAAAAGAGAAATAATGCAATTGGTCTCACATTTTTTGGATCAATAATGAATGAGATATGATTTTTTGAAATGAAATGGAATAAAAGAAATAAAATGGAAATTAAAATCAGAAATAGAAAATGAGGAAAAACCACACGCGTTGGATTCAATTCATTAATTGACCTGGCAGATCAGACGGCTATGGCATGCGCGCGTATCATGGACCTAAGTCAACTAAGCAACATAAACATTTAAAAAAAGTCATAAGATCCAAGAGCCCTGATTCAATCTGGGAATCATCATCAACGACCTGGATCAAAACTGGCAAACGGACGGTGGTGTACACCACCATCTTCTCTAGCGAGACCAGAGATTCCGGCGAGAGTTGCAGAAAATAAACCTTCACCAAATGAGGCGATCTATACAACAATGGAAAGCTGGGGTGATGTACATCACCCCTGTACCATCTATTTTCACTCTAGACTTTCATGGAGAGAGAAATCAGAGGTTGAAAAATATGGTGTTCAACTGAAACTTGATGGATTTGCAAAATTCAAAGCACAAACACAATTGCCTCTATTGAGAGGACTCCAGACAACCCAGCAAATGCAAGAAATAAGCTATGAATAAAGAGTTTCGAAGAAAATAAGTTCTGATATCCATCTTTGAAATGTGGATCTTGAGAGCACAATTCTCCTTTGCTAATGCTTGCAGTGTAGTCTAGTGATGAAGATGAGCAAGGTTTAGGAACTATAGGTCTAGAAATCAACCAGTGTAGCTGAAATTTAGATCTGAAAATTTGAAGAAAAAGAGAAAGTTCCTTTAAGTATGGCCATGGAGGGATTCGTGCAGCATAACAGGTGCCTTCAGGTTGTCCAATTATGAAGCCAAGGCCTTGTATTTATAGATGAAGGGAGCTGCAACCATGAGCAAAGTGTGTGCATGGATGAAAAGGCCCTCCATGCATGGGCCTGTACAGGCGCATGGAGGGCCCAATTCTGATTGGAATGGCAAGATAAACATCACCAAATATGTTTTGGACGTGCAGATGAGATGTATTTGGATCATGCATGGCAATTGAATCAAGTTTCCAAAAATGCACTAAAAAGTTCCCCTCTTCGAAAATGATACTTCCAAAATTGAAACATAGCCTTATGGGTAATGGTTGGAAAGCTTACTGCATAAGGAACAAATGTTATGTTGATCAAAACTCTATTTGGGCCTTGGAAATTAATGAAAATGGAACTTGAAGTGTAGGGTGCAAAACATGCATATGTGAATTTTTCAAAATTGGCCAATGTTCAAGCCCTTCTGTCTCAATGATGAAAACTCCAAATGATAAAATCTTCAACAAGAAAGTTGTAGATATTTTCAAGGAAATCAATTTGGACTTAAAATTTGTATCATTTGGATTTTTGATGAAGAAGTTATGGACACTTGAAGTTGGACTTTTTCATATTTCAATGCATTTGGTCAAAAGTGACCTATAATGTTTTGCATTATCACATGTATTTCTTTTGAGGTTTTGCAATTTCTCTCAACATAACATTTGAAGTATACATCTTAAGATTTCCAATGCATTAGATCTCACCTCAAAATCATGAAAAATGAAGGAGTTATGTCCTTGGGAAGTTGACCCAAAATTAGGGTTTTAGTCAAAATGACCTATAATGTCTTGGAATGGATGATAACCTTCCAAGCTTCAAATAAATTTTTGATGAACATGAAAGTTGTTCATATAGTCCTTAATAACATTGTTTTTCTTGGGGTCATCTCCATTTGACAAACACATAAAACTTTAGGTCTCAGTGCATTTCAAAATGGTCAGATGAATTGACTGATCAACTTCTCAAGTCCAAAACTCATATCTTGATGAGTTGATGATTGAGGACACTCAAATAAGTTCAAATATGCATGAAATGATGAATTAAATAATTTCCCTTGATTGCATTTGATCATGGGCTGAGGTTGCTTCATGAGCAAGGCATAGTTGATGAACACATGAATTAGGGTTTCCTTGGGAAACAAGCCTCAAGCCCCTTGATTTGCTTTGATCAAAATGATGAATTGAGATAATTGGAAGGCATATTTGATGGATGATATCTTTAGGAACCATTGCCATGCTTACTTTCACCTTCTCTTAACCATATAAATGCACATAGGATCTCCTAGAAGCTTTAGACCTTATGACTGCTCAAGCTACAAACAAAAGATGTTAGTGACATATTTTTGTGCCTTTGGTTAGTAAATAAAATGAGAAAAGCATTTATATACAATTCAAGCATGCTTGGTGATCTCAAACCAAATCTCAAGAGATCCCACCCAAAGGCAAAAGGAACCAAGATGCTTATTATCCTTGAGGCTATGATGCAAATGCAATGTTATGATGCCATGAGGGATCTTAGGGTCAAAATTAGGGTCTTACAGATGCCCCTATTTAAGGTCATTCTAGCCGGAGAAGTGAATGTTAAAATCTTCGTCTCGACGAGGTAGAATGGGCTTAAATAATAACAAAGAGACGAATTTTGGTCCCTAAGAGACCTCATGATGCGAATGTATGTATGCAAAAAGTAGTATTCTGTGGAGATATGTGTCCACAAAGAATAAAAGAAATCAGGAGAGACTGACAATCCATATGAGTAATACACTCAATGGGACAGAGACTCTGGGGACTCTAATGGGGATAAGTAAGGGAATAACATGCGTGAGCAGGTCACGACTTGAGATTTGCTGAGAGACACGAGAGGGATTCCATGAAAATAAATCAATGGAAGGACTCGAGTTGACTCAAAGATGCATGTATTGGGGAATATGCCAATACAACGGAACTATCCACAAAGGATACTTCGGATGAAAATCCGGACTCAGATGGTGAAAATCCACTAAGGGACTCCACTAGGGAATGTCCAAACAGGACTCCTCTGGGGAAACACCAGGGCGAGGTATTACCGGTTACTGGGTAATATGCTCAAGGAGACATGTGGTCGAAACACCGGTATGAGGGTGAAAGAATAACTTGCTCGGGGAGAATGAATATCTAAGACCGGTATAAGGGTGAGAGATATCAAACATCCAAAATCATCTGAGGAAGACCTAAAAGGTATATTTCAACTCAAGAAAAACTGACTCCACAGGGGACAAAAAGTCATAATAGGGAGCAGAGAGGAAGGAACCCCAGGGATACCGGTTACTGGGCATATAATAGGTGACCGACCAAGCGTGAATTGGGGAATATTTCCAAGACACTCATCTCCAAAAGAGAGCTAAAAGCAAACTCGATTACAGGATGGGCATTCGATTCCACCAAAGGGGATACGAATCTTACTCGACTAGGGAAGAGCAAAAGACTTCGACCAAAGAGCGCATGAGATATATTATCTATTACCGTCAGAACGTAGATAACATACTCGCATGGAAGATTATCCATAACCGGTTACTGGGTTAATGAAGGATGAATCGACCGAAGGACAAGAGCATCGGGATACCTAAAACTAGGTATAAAATGATGACCACATCAAAGGGAGAAAGGATCATTATCGACAATCGGTAAATGAAAGATGACCCGTTGGGGATACATTGACAAAGGCAATGATCCGGGAGATATATCACCGGTTACTGGGCGATATACTCAAAAAGGGTGAAGGACTATCAATACCGAGTATTGGATAAATATAACCGTCAAGGAGGGGATTACATCTACCGGATACTGGGTAGAAAACCATGGGAGAGTAACCGTCATCGGTTAGGATGAACAAAAACAAGGCTAACTCTGCAAAGGGATAGAAATAGGGTTTACAACTACCGGTATGAGGGTAGAAAACCACAGACTCCGTCGGGGAAAAGATGGATAATTGTTGGCTACTGAGCAATCATTCATCTAAACTACGGGGAAGTGCAGGAAAAATCAAGAGAAGCCAATCTAGGAACAAACTAGAGAGACACGATGAAACAAGACTCGTCCCTATGAGGATATAACTCAGGGGAAACTCCATCCCAATATATGTGTTGGGAGGAACAGAAGTAACAATCATCCACGAGGACATAACTCAGTGGGGAGTATGGAAGAAAGGATATACGCTTTCTGCTTATGGGGCTGACTCTACATGGGGAGATCAGACACAAACATCTGCTTAGTGAAATATATATCACCGAATAGCAGGGGACAACAAACAAAGGTATTTATGGCAAACAATGCGACATGAATATTTGAATGTCAAAATTATGCATATATGCGTGGTTTATGTATGATGCATGCTAACAAAACAGACATATCTAACACAAACAGGTCCACAAAAATTAAACATCCGGTACTACATCTCGAGAGAGAAAACCAGGCCCACTGGAGAATATCCTATCTGATGGGGACCAGAGATACCAGGAAACAAAGATCTCTGCAGGGGAATGAGCATCAGTCATCCCAGTCGGGGACAAGATCAACATGGAGATAAAATCCACCGTGGAAGCAAATCTACTGGGGAAATTATCAAAGGAGATAATGGAACTCTGTGGGAAACAACCACCAATCAGAAGTCTCCAGGGTCACCACTACTGACGAAATCACATCTACCGAGGAGGAAGGATCATTACTCCGCTAAAGGAAGATAAACTTCTTCATCAACCACTCTGCTCGAGAGGAAAAAACCACAAAGGTTCTGGAGGAAAGGATACCGTCATGCCAGGAGTATGAACAAATGTCTTACCCTGTTGGGAATCATACCATCTTTGGGAGAGCACTAAAGACATCCCAAGTATCCTTTCATCATTGTGAATGTTCACTTTGTTTAAAAACAAGTTATGAAAAATTTATTTGTTTAAAACAACGATATTTCTCAATTAAAACATGCAAAACATTTGTTGAATAGAAACAAATAAGAGTGCAAAATAATTGGATAAAGGCTCAAATTTATTTGATGGAATGGTAATTTGCAAATGGCGAGACTCCATAGATCTTTACAAATTTGAAATTGGTGATATATATTGGAAAAGGGCTACATTGAACATAATGACCATTTCTCCACCAACTCTGAATCGGATGTATTTGAAGCTTCGGTTGACGATGACTGAGCGAGAACCTCTTACAGATGACAGTTTGTAGAACAAAGTCTTGTTAGGATGCAATTACTTGCCAAATCCCTAATTTTTGCCTAGATTGCCCCAGGGTGAGGTTCTCAATCTAGCGGGATACAAATTTATTTTTTTATGTCTCTAACTTTTGCCTGGATCTCCCTTTCGGGTTTTCAATCCACCCAGACGCTCATTTTTGCCTAAGCCGCCCTTTCGGGTTTTCAACTTAGCGAGCTATTCTGTTTTTATTTTAGGCGAAGTATTTCTTGACTGCATCTGAATTCACAGGACGAGTGAAATCCTCCCCATCCATAGTTGTAAGTATCAAAGCACCGCCTGAAAAGGCTCTCTTAACAACATATGGACCTTCATAGTTTGGAGTCCACTTGCCCCTAGAATAGGGCGCGAAAGACAAGACTTTCTTGAGCACAAGCTTTCCTTCTCGGAACACACGAGGTTTAACCTTCGTATCAAAGGCTTTATTCATCCTCTATTGATATAACTGACCATGGCACATGGCAGTCAATCTCTTGTCTTCTATCAAATTCAGTTGGTCATAATGACTCTGGACCCATTCAGCATCAATCAACTTGGCTTCCATCAAGACTCTCATTGATGGGATCTCCACCTCTACTGGGAGCACAACCTCCATGCCGTAAACAAGAGAGAAAGGGGTTGCCCCTGTTGAAGTGCGGACAGATGTACGATACCCATGCAAGGCAAATGGCAGCATCTCATGCCAATCTTTGTACGTAACAACCATCTTCTGGATAATCTTTTTAATATTCTTATTAGCAGCTTCACAGCCCCATTCATCTTGGGTCTATAAGGAGAAGAATTATGATGTGCAATCTTGAACTCACTACATAGCTCTTTCATCATCTTATTGTTCAAGTTTGATCCATTGTCAGTAATGATCTTATCCGGCACACCATAACGGCATATGAGTTCATTCTTGATAAACTTCACAACCACCTGCCTGGTCACATTTGCATATGACGCCGCTTCAACCCACTTGGTGAAGTAATCAATTGCTACAAGAATAAATCTGTGACCGTTGGACGCTTTCGGCTCTATCATGCCAATCATGTCAATTCCCCACATAGAGAAAGGTCATGGTGATGAAATCACATTCAGAAGTGTCGGGGGAATATGAATCTTATCCGCATAAATCTGACACTTGTGGCATTACTTCACATATTTGCAGCAATCAGACTCCATTGTCAGCCAATAGTAGCCTGCTTCCCAGAAGGTCACCCATCCCAATACTACTCCAAGTCAAGCACGATTAACTATGGAGTTCTTATCTATTGGGCTACCGAAAAGAAGATGCATCTTGTTGGTATAGGTAGTACCAATTAATCCTTATAAGCCTTCACTCAACCATGCAGTCCCATACCTGCATAGCCTCAGGATCCCTCTCATTCCGATGTGAATTCGGTTTTTCCCCTAGAAGCTGCTAGGAGTGTCTCATTGTCATGCCTCATGCATAAACAACCACTCCCTCGCCCTCGGGTGTCACATGTAACCACTCTTCGGCCTCTCCGACCTCGGGTGTTACATGCCCACCAACTTCCGCTTGGTTCGTCCCCGAACCACATCGTACTGGGAGAGGTTTGGCTCTGATACCATTTGTAACACCCCAAACCGCTTTCAGGATTACCGACTGACCCCACAAACCAACACGAGTCTTTTCGGCATGTTTTGTCCTCACTCACACACTTTCCGGGAAACTTCCCAGAAGGTCACCCATCCCAATACTACTCCAAGTCAAGCACGATTAACTATGGAGTTCTTATCTATTGGGCTACCGAAAAGAAGATGCATCTTGTTGGTATAGGTAGTACCAATTAATCCTTATAAGCCTTCACTCAACCATGCAGTCCCATACCTGCATAGCCTCAGGATCCCTCTCATTCCGATGTGAATTCGGTTTTTCCCCTAGAAGCTGCTAGGAGTGTCTCATTGTCATGCCTCATGCATAAACAACCACTCCCTCGCCCTCGGGTGTCACATGTAACCACTCTTCGGCCTCTCCGACATCCCATCAGAACTCCGCAGTTAAGCATGTAACACCTGAGGTCGGAGAGGCCGAAGAGTGGTTACATGTGACACCCGAGGGCGAGGGAGTGGTTGTTTATGCATGAGGCATGACAATGAGACACTCCTAGCAGCTTCGAGGGGAAAACCGAATTCACATCGGAATGAGAGGGATCCTAAGACTATGCAGGTATGGGACTGCATGGTTGAATGAAGGCTTATAAGGATTAATTGGTACTACCTATACCAACAAGATGCATCTTCTTTCCGGTAGCCCAATAGATAAGAACTCCATAGTTAATCGTGCTTGACTTGGAGTAGTATTGGGATGGGTGACCTTCTGGGAAGTTTCCCGGAAAGTGTGTGAGTGAGGACAAAACATGCCGAAAAGACCCGTGTTGGTTTGTGGGGTTAGTCGATAATCCTGAAAGCAGTTTGGGCTGTTACAAACCCTCATGGACCTCAGTCATTAACAGATCTGCTTCGTGTCTATCCACGCATCTAAGCAGAACCATGTCAAAGTTCCGCTTATAAAGCACATCGCCATTGAGGTAGAAACTGCCTGACAATCACCTCAAAGTCTTTCTATCTTTCACAGATGCCCCAAGCGGGTAAATCTGGCTCTGAAGAAAACACTTGATATCATGATACCATGGCTTGTCATCTTGCACCTCCTCTACTGCAAATACATGAGTTGGTCTGTCCAAACGCATCACAGTGATATTGGGCATTTCATTCCAAAGTCTTACCACAATCATCGAAGCAAGTTTAGCAAGAGCATCTGCCATCCGATTCTCATCTCGAGGAATATGATGGAAGTCAACTTCAGTAAAGAACGTTGAAATCCTCCTCGCATAGTCTCTATATAGGATGAGGCCAGGCTGATTCGTCTCCCATTCACCCTTAATCTGATTAACAACAAGGGCCGAATCACCATAAACATCGAGATGTTTGATCCTAAGATCAATACATTCTTCCAATCCCATAATACAGGCCTCATACTCAGCCATATTATTCGTGCATTTGAAAGTTAGTCTTGTTGTAAAAGGAAAATGCGTGCCCTGAGGAGTAATAATTACTTCTCCAATACCATTTCCATATTGATTTACAGCGCCATCAAACACCATGCTCCATCTGGAACCGGGCTCTGGCCCTTCATCAAACGTAGGCTCATCGCAATCTTTCATTTTCAAATACAGAATCTCTTCATCTGGGAAGTCATACTGAACTGACTGATAATCCTCAATTGGTTGATGTGCCAAGTGGTCAGCCAAGATACTACCTTTTATAGCCTTTTGAGCTCGATACTCAATATCATACTCAGATAACAACATCTGCCAACGGGCAATCCTCCCGGTTAAAGCAGGCTTCTCAAAGATGTACTTGATTGGATCCATTTTGGATATCAACCAAGTCGTACGATTTAACATATACTGGCGTAAGCGCTTAGCAGCCCAAGCCAAAGCACAACATGTTTTCTCAAGCATCGAATATTGCGACTCACATTCGGTGAACTTCTTACTCAGGTAGTAGATATCATACTCTTTCTTCCCTGATTCGTCTTGCTGACCAAGGACACAACCCATTGAGTCTTCAAAGAAATGTCAGATACATAATCAACGGTCTCCCTTCCACGGGCGGAGACAGAATCGGAGGCTCAGACAAATACTCTTTAATACTGTCAAAGGCCTTTTGGCAATCCTCGGTCCAATCATGAGACTGATCTTTCCGGAGGAGCTTGAATATCGGCGCATATGTGGCAGTCATGTGGGATATGAATCTGGAAATATAATTCAAGCGGCCAAGAAAACCTCGGACTTGCTTCTCAGTTTTGGGCGCAGGCATCTCTTGTATTGCTTTGACCTTTGCAGGATCAACCTCAATACCTCTTTCACTGACAATGAAGCCCAATAACATGCCAGAACGGACTCCGAATGTACACTTGTTAGGATTCAGACGAAGCTTATACTTCCTCAAACGCTGGAAAAGCTTTAATAAGTGCTCTACATGCTCACCTTCCGTTCTTGACTTTGCAATCATATCATCAACATATACCTCGATCTCCTTGTGCATCATATCATGAAACAAAGTAGTCATAGCTCGTCGATACGTGGCTCTGGCGTTCTTCAAACCGAAGGGCATCACTCGATAACAGAATGTTCCCCAAGGTCTGATGAATGTTGTCTTCTCCATATCCTTAGGTGCCATTTTGACCTGATTATATCCGGAAAATCCGTCCATAAACGAGAAGACATTGAATTTAGCTGTATTATCTACCAGCATATCAATATGTAGTAGAGGGAAATCATCTTTCAGACTAGATTTATTCAAGTCTCTATAGTCTACACACATTCAGACTTTTCATCCTTCTTAGGCACGGGCACAATATTGGCCACCCATTGAGGATATGTAGAAGTCACCAGAAACCCCGCATCAATTTGCTTCTGAACTTCCTCTTTGATCTACATTGCCATACCGGGATGAGTTCTTCTGAGCTTCTGCTTCACAGGCACGCACTCAGGCTTCAAAGGCAAGAAATGTTGCACGATATCAGTATCCAGACCAGGCATGTCTTTATATGACCAGGCAAAGACGTCGACATATTCTCGTAGCAACTCAATCAACCCCTTCTTGACAGATTCTTCAAGGAGTGCCCCAATCTTCACTTCTCTAACACAATCTTCAGACCCCAAGTTGACTGTTTCCAGATTCTCAAGATGCAGTTGAATGATCTTCTCTTCATGCTCAAGTAGCCGGGTAATCTCGTCAGGAATCTCTTCAACATCATCTTCTTCTGCCTCAAATACAGGGAATTCAAAATTGGGAGATGGTGTTGGATCATTATGTTCAATGGGTTTGATCAACTTGCATAATGATTTTGAATATAAAAGAGATTTTAGGATTCAAACAAAGCAAATCATTATGCAGATGAAAAGATTGATTTTATTCTATTTTTAAGGTTTTATATGATCACCAATTTCATGCAAAAAGCGAAAAGTGAAAATAAATGGAAAAACAAACATTTAACATGAATTTATTGAATGAAATATCATTGTATTTATGAGCCAACAATGTCATCACTCCTTCTTTTGGCATGGGAGGAGGGTTTTTTAAACACAATGAACATTACTTTGACTTATGGGTAACTGTTGGAACATCAACAGCGACCCAATTATTGCAGACCCCTCCAGGGATGATGAAGTTGCCAGAATCCTTTGTATCCTCTTCCAAAATGGTAACAACTTCCTCATCTTGACCGGTGTGGATGAATCCACCACTCTTGAATAGCCCTTGCTTGTTGAACACACCAGAAGAATACCCTATGCCAGCCCGGGATTTGTTGTCTTCCAGCTTAATCATTTACCCTAATCCATTAGTTGTACCATGCTCAATGGCCAACTTTGCATCTTTATAGGACGCAAACGAAGAAGTTCCCTTCTTAATAGGTTCAGCGATAGATAAAGCTTGGAACGGAGTTCCAACTTCATCCTCAGCGTCTATATAAGAGAAGGAAGACAAATGGCTAACTAGGAGAGCCTTTTCTCCCCCTACCACCACCAGCTTCTTGTTTTTGACAAACATCAATTTCTGGTGTAGGGTGGATGTCACGGCGCCTGCCTCGTGAATCCATGGTCTGACCAAAAGACAGCTATACGATGGGTGAATGTCCATGACCTGGAAGGTGATCTGGAAATCACTTGGTCCAATCTTAACTGGGAGCTCAACCTCTCCAATCACAGTTTTACGAGACCCATCGAAAGCTTTCACCACCATTCTACTCTGCCTCATGGGAGGCCCTTGATACGACAATTTTGCAAGAGTGGACTTTGACAACACATTTAATGATGACCCAGTTGTCGCATCCGCGAAAAACAACCGGCGGGCTAAAACAAAAACAACACAGAGCCGCCACCGTGCGTTATTTATCCCAAAAGAGGGAAAGGAAACGCTCAGAGTAAACCTGGAAAAAGCATGGTCTCGCGACCAAAGAGAAAGGGTACGGGAGTCGGTTACGCAAGGGGAAGGTATTAGCACCCCTCACGTCCGTCGTACTCGACGGGATCCACGCTCTAAGAAAAGAAAAGGTTGCTAAAACACCACACACACACTCAAGGAACACATGTGGGGTTAAGAGGAAGAGGGCTCGCTAGGACATCGCATCCTATGCCTACATATCTCGTCTGGAACGAGAATCAGAGCTACTGTAGTTCGGCTCACGCACGCCAAACAAGACACACACAAACAAGCAAACATGGAGCCTGAATGCCAACCACTGGACTTACATCAGCATCCGAACCAAAACATACACAAAAAGGCAAACGTGGAGCCCGAACGCCAATCACTGGACTTACATCGGCATCCGAACCAAACACACGCACACTGGAACCCGAATGCCACTCGATGGACTTACATCAGCTTCCAAGCACACAACAACCAAACGAGTTAATAGGGAGTCGGGAACTCGAGCCTATAACCGTCAAGCACACACACAAAAAGAAAGAAAAGTGCCCGGAGAGACCTCGCACGGTCTCCTGCCTACGTACCTCATCTGGTATGAGGATCAGGGCGACGTAGTTCCCCCAAAAGGGAAAGAAATTCTAGCCAGAAACCAAGGGGAGACACACTACTAGGGAGCTGTACTCGAGCCTAGTGTTATCATACATCATTGCCCTATGTTATGGTTTCTACCTACTTGCACAACAGCAAGCTAATCCTATCCAGGAAGAAAGCAAGCAAGCATCAACAAATCAAAACAAACATTTCAAACAAATATTCACAAATCACACACTATATCCAGTCAAGTGAGGCTCAAACAAGGGTGGACTGCCGAGGCAAGTCATCTGTACAAGGTAGTGTTCGCTCTTAACCCTGACATTGAGAGTCAGGGTGAAGCAGATGAAAGGTGAGTGAAGATTAGACTTCACAGCTCTTATCCCTGGCCAGGGAGAGCTTCAGACAAAGGAGCGTGGGTCCAGAATGGAGGGACCCTTCTACGCTCAAAGACTCTGACTCGACTATGCAACAGCATAAGATCTTGGGTTAATGTCCCAATGCATCAACACAGTGGTGTGAGCAGAGGGACGACTCAACAGAATAGCGGGGGATAGATTGCATATCCCTTGGGTTCCGCCAATTGCCTCATAGAGGTCTTTACCTGCTTGGCACAAAAGTAAACAATCACAAACATCGCTTCTTAAGGAGGACTTCAGACAGTTGCCTGGCTAAATAACAAGCCAGGTCTTCCAGACTACATGGAGACAAGAGAGTCTACCTCAACTGGTTTATACAACCAAGCAGCAGCAAGCAAGTTCTTAAAGAACTGTAAGCGACTTAATGTACGTGAAATCAATCAAGTATCATCAGTACTCAGACAAACCAACAGTAAACAGCAAATGTTAATCTGTACAGTCAAACACAAATTCATGCACACAAGTGCAAGCTATGAGCCCAAGCTCAAGCATCAAATCCTACAACACAAAATCAATGTTAGTTGACAACATCAAACAAACTCAATTTAATCAGCTTGCAATTTTCTCCTTAAGCCTTTTGCATTTCAACCTGAAAATCCAAACCAATCATGAGAAACTAGACCACTAGGCCAAGCCTAGGGTCCAAAGGGGATAAAAAATCCAAAACAGCAAGTGAAAATTATCCAAAATCACATTCAAACAATTTAGAAGCAAATGCAATTGGTCCCATGCTCATATCATTCACCATTATCATTTTATGCACAAAATAACATCAAACATACAATTTGCAACTCCAAATGACCAAACAGAACTATCTCAACCAAAAGCATACCAAAACAATTCAATTAATTCCACAAAAATTCACACCTAAACAGGACACATTCAATGCATAGCATGTCAATTTTCAGCTCAATTGGACAAAAGGAAGTAGGTCAATGAAAATCAAGAAGTTCAGACAATTTCAAACAAGCCAAAACATGGTATCCAAACAAACATCAACTTCCAAAAATCACAAAACAGTGTCACAACAAGATAAATGAATGGGATCAAAACCATAATGTCCTATAATGTGTCTACAATCCACATGTCAAATTTCATCTTCATCCAATACACTATGAGAATTTCACAAGCACAATGCCAACATGTGTCACACAAACTCACAAAATGAGCCAACAGAGAAGAAAATTATCAATCAATTAAAAAATGACATCAAAAAAATCCAGAAAAATTCACATATAATCTTGACATTCATATGATCATCCACACAAAATTTCAGCTCAAATCAACATCCCTAAGCATTTTAAACAAAATCAAGAAGTTGACCTAGCTTGGTGTGACACAAATTGTCACACCTCTAATCAAAAAATTCATAACTCATCAACCATGTATCCAAAAATTACAAACCACACATGAAAATCACCAGCAATGAGTCCAAGACAAGCACAAAAAATTTCAATCATTTATGTGAAAGCATCATCATTTCATGATAGATATGGCATGGTATGTGCAAATGTGACAACATCAAACAAACCCTAAGCCAATTAATTTTCTACACATGCAAAAATTCCACAAAAATCGTAATCAAATTCTCCACATCATCAGGAGTATTATGCAAAAAATCTCACCAAAATTGGATAAGAAATGAATCCTCTATGATTTTTCTAAGTTCATGGCATCAAATGAAAATAAAATGAAAAAAGAAATGAAATAATATAATTAATTAAATACAGCAATGACACGTTGGTAATTCTGAGGAACCAAAGCCAAACGACGTCGTTGGCATTTTTTCAGTGGCACGCGCTAATTGGTTAAAAGAAGGCGAGAAACATGATTCAAACAAAGCAAGGCGAATTAGAAGATCAAACTCACTATTCCATCGTGTTCTTCACAAGAACACACTCAAATTTCCAGAAAAATCAAGAACATTGAATCTTCACCAAAATCAACAAATTCATAATCACTAGAACCGTCTCTCAACATAGATCCAAGATATGTAACTCATTCAACCTAATTCTAACCATGGCGAAGGGATCGATCAAAAGAAGAAACGCACATCAAACTTCCAAACGTGATTACTCTCTCCACAGTTAACCAATTCAAAAACTAATCACATCATGCTCATCTACACTGAAAGATCTATAAAAGCCACCTATTAATTTAAGCAAAAGAGAAATTCGAAAACTGACCTTAGGTTGATAGCAGTGCTCGATTTGGTCGTTTCCACGTGTAATTTGCCAAAACAGATGAAGCTAAGTGATGAGGAAGATGATTGGAAAGATTAGGTTAGCTCAAGGTTGCTTCAAGTGGAAGAATCTTCAAAACTCCATTAATGCACAAGCTTCGGACAGTCCTTGATCTTGGAGTTTTTGGCCTTGATTCAGCAAAACAGATGGAGTTTATGCTTGTAGAAGATGAACCAAAGAAAAATCGTGCCAATTGATGAAGAATTGACGAAGATTGATGAAAAAAAGTGATGAGGATTTTGAGAGAATTTGAGAGGTTTTTGGTGAAATTCTGTTATGGATCTTGAGGATTGTGATTGTCATTAGCATTTCTGTTACAATTAACCATTTATACCAATGCCTTAATCACCTTGTTAATCCAAATTATCAAAATTGGAATGGATTAGTGTTAATGAATTTCTTAATGCAAGGGTAAACGTGACCTTTCCAAATTGTGCACTATGACAGCTCATGACAGATCATACAACTTCTAAATGATATTTGGAGTGTGTTGGAATGGTTCTCATGTCCAAATTCCTTGTATTGCTCAAATTCACATGTTCACACCAAAAATGCACTTAAGTCCACTTGAAATTTGACTTTTTGCTATGAGTATTTTTGATGAATTTGGACCATACACCATGAAAGTACATGTGAAATGGGGTTTGCTCATAAAAAGATCACCCAAATTGGACATTCCATGTGAAAGTTATGCCACTTTGATTATAGGCCTTTTTGGAAAATGAATGGACCATAACTTGCCAACCATACATGGGAATTTCAAGTTCTTGGACTTTTTGGAAAGGTGAGAGCAAGATCTACAACTTTCATGTTGAACAAATTTTCATTTGAAGCTTTCTGGGACATGTAATTTTGTGGTGAAAAACTTTCCATTTTGGGAAACTTTCATTACAAGTCACTTTCTATTTTTGGCAATTTTTCTCCTGACTTTATTTTCTTCATTCTTGAGCTTTGACATGTCAAATGAAACTTGTTTCAACATGAATGAAGTGTATCCAACTCTCTCCCACCTCCAAATCCATAAAATCAAGCACAGTTGACTTTTTCCACTGATAGATGAATTTGGCAATGCACTGATCAAGTTGAGCCCCAATCTTCTGATGAAATGGCTCAAGGATAAAACCCTAGCCTCCACAAGCTCAATATAATCACATGAAATGATCCCCATATCCATTGTAGACCCCATCTCCTTGCCATGCCCTGATTGGCTCACTGCAACTGATTAGGGTTGACCAGTGGTCAAAACCCTAATCTCAAGGTATATGATCAAACACTTGAATCTCTTGGATGATATCAAGACCATGATGATGATGATGTATCATTGCAACCAAGATGTAGACCAATCCCTTTGAGAATCAAAAACCCTAATTTGGACTTCCATCCTCAGATGATTAATGACCAGTCCAATGAAACCCTAGCTTGCACATAACCTCTTCATCTTCTGATCAAGACTTGTGAGGATGATTTGCACAATGTAACCACATGATATGCAATATGCAATGCCTAATGACCTAAAAATGCAATGCAATATGTTAAGCTAGTCCCAAGAGAGGAGGCCAAATTTTGAGGTGTTACACCAGTGTCCACTAGCACATTGGAAATGGCGTCATCTTTGCAGCTCATGGAGATGTGTAGTGCCAGATTGTGGTCTCTTCCCTCCTCGGGGAGATCAGCATCACAAAAACTCAAATTGTTACAAGCAGTGATGTTTGCAACAATACTGTCAAATTATTCTATTGTGACGTCGTGATTCACATACGCCACATCCAACACCTTTTGCAGAGCTTCTCGGTGTGGTTCTGAATTCATCAGCAAGGATAGTACAAAGATTTTGGATGGCGTCTATAGAAGCTGATCTACCACGTTCTACTCACTTCTTTTCATGAGCCTCAGCATCTCATCACAGTCTTCTTTCGCATTGCCACTCTGGCCAACAAAGACAGGAGTTTTTACAACGGAGGTAGGTTTGGCGACAAGTTCCGGATTCAGAGCGTTCACAGTATTCCCAAACGGTCGTTCAGCATAATCAGCAACATTGGCTCTTCGAACATCAGCTTGAGGTTTCGGCGGAGCCGAGAAGACACGACCGCTACGGGTCAAACCGCTGACGTCGATAATATTAACAACAGATGTAGAGGGTAGGGGAACCTCTTTCCCATTCTCTAATGCTACAACATTGTAGCGATAGGGGACTGCATTCTAAGAAGAGTATGGCACAGGGCCAGTCGGTTTAATGGTCAAAGAAGGAGAAGCCTTTTGCTTGCTACCATCGTACTTGATAATAACAGGCTCAGGGATTCGGAATACTGGAGAAATTACATTGACTTCATCAGCATCTTCATCAACATTTATGTTCTGAAGTATCTCAATGACTCCTTCATCCAGCATTTCTTGAACACCTTTGCGTACTTGGCGACATCCTCTTTGATTAACAGTGCAGACTCGACATCTATCGTGGTCGTGCTCGTAATGACTATACTCACACAGCAGTCTGTGCATCTCGACCAAAGATTGTAGAATATGGCTGACATATTTGACTTTGTACTTACCAGGACAGCCATAGACCATGTTGACAGATTTCCCATGCTCGGGCAATGGGTTTTTCTTCACATTGGGACCTACGTCCTCGAAACACAAAATAACGCATCTCACAAGGTCTTGAACCTTGGTCTTCAGTGGGTAGCAGTTTTCCACGTCATGTCCGGGAGCTCCGGAATGATAAACACAGTGTAATTCGGGCTTATACCACCACTGGGGGTTAGTAGGTATAGTCGGTGGGTCTCGTGGAGTAATCAACTTCCTCTCTATCAAAGAGGGATATAATTCGGCATATGTCATAGGAATAGGATCGAAGGTAACCCTCTTCCTTTCATAACTTGTATTGTTTCGGCATATGTCATATAATTCGGCTTGATTACTGTTTCGAGGCTGGTAGGCCTGCTGTTAAGGACGGTGTTGTTGTTGTTGATATTGCGGATGTGATTGTTGCTGATTATTATTGTGATGCTGATACTGTTGATTATCTCTGAAAATAGGCGCTATGTGAGCCACCTGATGCTAGTTACCGGCAGGACGCGCGGTCTTCCTCCTCACCGAGGGTCTTCTTGGTTTAACATGGGAGGTCACAACATGCGCCTCGCCATCTTTCTTCTTCCCAAACGTCCCATACCGTTTGGCAAAAGAGCCTTCTTCTCTGGTCAGGCGCCCTTCCCTGACTCCTTCTTCCAGACGCATCCCCATGTTCACCATCTCGGTGAAGTCAGAAGGAGCGTTGGCAATCATCCGCTCGTAATAAAAAGAACTCAAGGTCTTCAGAAAGATCTTGGTCATCTCTTTCTCCTCCAGCGGGGGCACAATCTGTGTTGCTACCTCTCTCCACCTCTGGGCGTATTCTTTGAAAGTTTCCTTGTCCTTCTGGGACATGGCTCTCAATTGATCCCTATCGGGAGCCATATCCACGTTATACTTATATTGCTTGTCGAAGGCCTCGCCAAGGTCATTGAAGGATCAGATATTCGCGCTGTCCAAATCCATATACCATCTTAGGGCAGCACCGGATAAACTGTCCTGGAAGTAGTGAATGAGAAGTTGGTCATTGTCGGTCTGAGTCGACATCTTCCTGGCGTACTAGACCAGGTGGCTGAGAGGGCAAGTATTTCCCTTGTACTTTTCAAAGTCAGAGACCTTGAACTTTACAGGGATTTTAACATTCGGAACCAGGCAGAGTTCAGCAGCAGACTTGCCAAAAAGGTCATTTCCTCGAATAGTTTTCAATTCCTTGCGGAGCTCAAGAAATTGGTCATTCATAGCATCCATCTTTTCATAGACATCTAGGCCATCAGACGGCTCAGAATGGTAGATGGTGTCGTCTACTCTAGGCATAGTATACACGACATGAGGAGGAACAGCTAGGACCGGGCTAGATGCCGGCAGAGAAGCAAAAGTGGGTGCATGACCCTCAGGCATGAAGTTGGGTGGCATTCCCCACAAAAACCCGAATGGCATGGCTGTTGGTGTGAAGTGTGTGCTGGCCGCAGGCACAGTTAAAGAGACAATCTCGGAGATGACTATCCTCTGCGGAGGAGTTGAAGGTGTCGGAGATGACTGGCTCTGGGCAGCCATGAATGACTCCATCAGGGCAGTCAATCTGGCTACTTCCTCCTTAAGCTCACGGTTATGTGGTTCCAAATGATCCATTAGTCTTGATGCGTTGGCTCGGGTGTAGTACCGGTGAGTCAGCTTGTCTTCAAATAAATGAAGAACACAAAGTTAGCCTGGAGCAAAACCTGCTTATGCACATGATGCATGCAATGCATATGATTTAATTTTTTATATCAGAGGAACTTTAGAGTCCTATTTGCAAATATTTGGGAATATTAAACATTTATCACACATGGAAATATTACATCAAATAATATCTGGAAAATATTTTTACACCAAAGAAGTACAGTCTTGGTAACCAAATATAATACAAGAGAGAAGGAAAATGATCATTCTATGGAACTCTAGAAGCAATCATCTAAAGCTCTGGAGACTGGAAGATAGGACGCACGAAGCCTCTTCACCTCCCTCTCATAGGTTGCCTCCATGTCTGCCTTCTCTTTAGCAAGTCGATAATACTTCCTCTTCCAAAATTTGGAAGATTGAGGAAGTAGAGAAGTCCATGCATCATCAGGATCATCTATAACCTGGTGCTCGAGGAACTCTATCAAAACATCCTTTTCCTTGATCTGCTGAAGCAACTCCTCTCGTTCATGGATCCAAGCACGCGAACGATCCTCGTCTCTCAACTCCTCTACTCCTTGGTCAGGGAGGGTTGAAGGCCCAGCCATAACCAAGGGTGTAGGTCTTGGATACTCGTAAGGCATGAGATACTCGGAAGCTCTCCCCCTAACCCAAGAAGTATAAGGCTCCAAAGCGATACAGTTCTTTGGACCTAGCTCCTTCCTTCCTTTCCTATGGCTCTTGCGCCAAGCGCGGACAATCCTGCCCTTCAAGCATTAGGGATCTTTACTTTCCTGAAAGAACACACCCTCTAACAGAATGTTATTGGGTTTATCCTTTAGGGGGAACCCAAGATGACGACGTGCCAAAACGGGGTTGTAGTTAATCCCACCACATGTACCAAGAAGAGACACATTGGAGAATTCACCACAAGAGTCAATAATCTGCATACCATCATATACACGGTTGTACGAAAAGATATCATCATTAGTGAGAGACATCAGTCTCGGGGACCACCGTAGACATCCTTTGTTCTCCTTGAAGGCGACCGTCTATGGCAAGTGCAAAATAAACCACTTGTACAACAGAGGCAAACTGTAACACCCCGATAAAATAAGATAATTATTTAATTTAAGTTAATAATATATTTATTAATTTAATTAAATAATTGGAATGTTATTATTGGAATTATTATTATTGGGTTAGTATTTTATTGGAATAATAATTATTGGAATAAAAGTTGGAATTTAGAAAAGGTCCCATTTTGGTAAAAGGTTTATTTTTTTCACGTGAAAAGGGAAAAGGGACAGAAAAGTGGAAAAGGGGCAAAGAGAGCCAGAAAACAAGGGTTGAAGAGAGGAAGAGCTTGGAGCTTAAAGATTCGCCGGATTAACTCAGGTAAGGGGGGTTTATCATCGTTTAATGGGTATTATGGGATAATATGTACTGGGTAGTGATAAACCATTGATTTACCTCTGATTGGAATGACGTATGATGAAATTGTGAAGTATTGGATGAACGAAATTTGGATTATAAATGAAGGAAATTCGTAGGAATTAATGTAATAATGTTAGATTTTGTGAAATCGAATAGGGTATGAATTGTGTTAGAGGATATGAACGAATAATGTGAAAAATTGGATTGTAGGAGGTTGGAAATTGGTAGATCTCGTAGCAGAGAAGACCATAGCAGATCTGGAAATCTGGTTTCTGGTCATACGCGTATGGCACTAGGCAATACGCGTATGAGATGGTCTGGTACGCGTATGGCACTAGGCAATACGCGTATGGATGAGGAAGATGATGTTTTGAACGTGTTTTGGTCTCTGTTGGTACGCGTATGGGGTTGTGGTACGCGTAGCATACGCGTATGGGATGGTGTTACGCGTATGGGTTTTGGCTGAGAAATGGGCCATACGCGTATGGGACTAGGTAATACGCGTATGAGCAGACTTGTGATTTTCCTGAGCTGTTGTTGTGCAGTTTTTAGCTGTTCAGCTGAGTAATGTAATTTAGCTGATGTATGATATATTAGGGCTCATTCCCCGTCGTTTTGAGTAGTATAGGTATTAGTAGAGTGTGCTAATACTGTGGTTGTTATTTGGCATGATATGATATGCTTATGTGATAAAATACTGATGATGTGTGATGGTATGCATGATCCTGTGAATGTATCAGTTATGTGTGCATTTGTGAATAGACTGTTTTATGGCTTAGAGTGTGAGCATATGTCTATTCTTGAATTGTGGTTGATGATTTAGCATTGCTAGGTGATTAGCATGCATATTGTGGCCTTTATGGTGGTAGCTAATTCCCATGGTGAGGAATTAGTGAGTTAGTCATTTTGGACTGTTGTTGATGTTTGCATGCTAGGTGAATTAGCGTGCATAGCATGGCCCTTGGGGTGGTAGCTAATTCCCATGGTGAGGAATTAGTGAGTGAGTCACTAAGTCTCAAATGAGTGGGACTAGTGGGCTTGGTAGCCGTGCCTGGATTTGGACGGTGAGGTGAACTATATGTTCACAAATAGTCGGTACCGCATGCATGGAGTCTCATTGCATTTGTATTGTATGGCGTATAATATGAATGGATGTATTCCAATATTATACGTGTGTTTTGTGGTTGAGTTGAGTATGATTTTAGTTGATGTTGCCGTTGCTGAATGTATGATCTGATTAGGGTGATGAATGTGTGAAATTACTTGGCATTACATGTTAATTTATAATGCTTATTATATCGATTGAGGAACTCACCCTTACAACTATTTTTCAGGTAACGAGCAGTGATTGAGTAGAAGCTAGTCCTTGGAGTCTAGTGTAGTTCCTTAGTGGGTCATGCTCTGGTAGATGTAACATCGGGACGGGATGTTTTATTATGTTTTCATTTGATTGTTGAACAACTTTACATGTAATGTATTACATGGTTTGAATATTGTTAGTTTGTATCCGCTGCGTATTATGCGAATGTTTTATTTTGATTAAATAAATGAGCATGACAGGATATTTTGGAAAATGGTGTGAAATGATTGTGTGACACCCTTAGTTGCATAATTACTCTGATTGACATATTGCTATTTTAATTAAATATTTTGGGGTATTTTAGAAGGGTGTTACACAAACAACATACAATGGTACCACCACCCTTTGCATTCCTCATATGCAAAGAAAAGTAAGTGTCACCCAACAGAGTTGGAACGGGATTAAGAGTAGAGAAAATCCTAATAACGTTCACATCCACAAACTTATCGATGTTGGGGAATAACACTAGCCCATAGATGAGAAGTAAAAATATGGCCTCAAAGGCGTCCTCAATCATGGCCTTCCCATACATAGTAGCTTGAGCAATGAGGAACTCAAAAGGGAGACCTTGAATTCCGCCTTTGGTAGTCATATGAGCAACAACCATAGATTCATCTATATGCAACATAGCAGCTATCTCTTGAGAAGTAGGAACACTCTCTAAGCCACTAAACGGAAACTGGTCTAGAATGGGTATACCCACAAGGTAGGCATACTCCTCAAGCGTGGGCAAAAGCTGGAAATCCGGAAATGTGAAGCAACGGTACAAGGGATCATAAAACTGCACCAATACACTCATCAATTCTTCGTCCACCTGAGTAGTCAGAACGGATAAAAGCTTCCCAAAACGAGCCTTGAAACCCAAGGGATCTAATACATAGGATGTCAAATTCCTTAGCACTTTCAAGTCAGGTTGTCTGAAACTGTACTACTTTGTATTCCTTCTTTGTCTTTCCATGTCTGAAAATTTGCAAATAGACCTCTTATGTTCCTTGAAAATTTTCTCATTATTGATGCTATGGATGCAAATGGGTGCACTAATGCATGAATGCAACAATCACACTCAAGGATCAAGCAAAGCACACCAAACAAAGGTCATGGGATAGATCATGTTATCCTTAATATCAATCATCCATTTTGGTGGATTATGGTTTACATCTTATCAACACCCAAGTTCCATTGATATTAAGGATACAAGAACGGATCAACCACGAATCAAGGGTTTGTTGCAAGTCACGAGCATGGAGTCTCGGTTAAGAACCACCCAAAGGGAGTGTACTAGGGTTTGAACCTGCCAAACATGTTCTACAAGAGGTTCCCATAGTCATCATCCCATCTTTCGGATATTATCGGATAAACAACTACTCGTATTCCAAAAATATTCTCAAGAGAGACTCTTATGAGTGTAGTATCGCGTAACAATCGTATCAAATCTTACACTTGACCGTCTTTCGTACTACATCCTAAGAATAGGCCAAGATGGGCTTGGTAAACTAAGGTCCTTGGCTTCTAAGGCCTATATTGGAAAGAGTAATGTCTAACCACAACTACTTGTGTGACATTATTGATCTCAACATGACCTCCACCAAGTGAATGGGCTTGCAAGCCAACTTGCTAAGGAATAACTCCCCATAAGTCAACAAGACTATGCCATTCTCCTATCCTAAGTGCACTCTAGTTCGGGTATAGAACTCATCTCTCAAAGACCACCAAGCATACAAGGAATTAATATTCAAGCAATTCAATCATTACATACAATACAGTAATCCCAAATTGCACAAAAATATGTCACAAAACAATATACAATACAATACAACAAAATGTGAAAAGTAGGTGTCGCAACTGGTGCAAAAAAATACAACTAGCGAAGAAAAAGAAACAAAAGAGTCACCACCGTTCGTTATTTATCCCAAAGAAGGGAAAGGAAACGATCAAAGAAAACCTGAAGAGAAGGAAAAGACAAGGTCTCGCAACCAAATCTTTGGTTCGGGAGTCGATTATGCGAAGGGAAGGTATTAGCACCCCTACGCATCCGTAGTACTCTACGGGATCCACTCTTGTTGTTCTCGTCAAAAGGGTGTTGGTATATCTAAAGTACTACTTACTAAAAGAAGGTCAAAAGAAAATGACTTGCAAGGATGTCGCATCCACTGCCTACGTATCTCATCTGAGTATGAGAATCAGAGTCTTCGTAGCTCGGCTACCTATGGGTTAAGAAGAAGTGTGCTCGGTAAGACATCGCGTCTTATGCCTACGTATCTTATCTGGGATGAGAATCAGAGCAAAACGTAGTTCAGCTAACTACGGGAACAAAGGTCTCGATTGCAACTAGGGCAAGAGAAAGGGAAGGTCTCAATCGCAATGAGGGCGAGAGAAAAGAATCGCAACAAGGGCGAAAGCAAGCAAAGATTAGTTGTTAGTCGTCAGTCAAAAAACTCGACAAGACATCGTATCTCGTGCCTACGTATCTCATATGAACATGAGAATCAGAGTTATCGTAGTTCGCCTAACTAGGGGGTTAAGGATTGCCATCTGAACATGGACTTACAAAAGAGGACACCAGCTGTGTCAAAGGAAAGTGGGCAATGTGTTCAACGTCCTAGCAGTAGGTGTCGCAGCTCGCTGAATTGAGTCTTAGGCAGTTACCTCTTTTGCAATAGAACGGATTGACATGCCACAAGATCGGAGACGCACGGAAGGTCTAAAAGTGGGGAGGCTCTGCCCTAGAGTTGTCATGCAATATGGACCTATGTGTTAGGATGTAAAACGGGGAACATCTACCTAATGTTAGCATGCAAAGAATAAGGGAATTCTACCTATGTTATCATACAAATGGTTCTACCTAATGGGTGCTACCTAAACGGAACAAGAGTCGACGGATGGAGCAAGGAGAGGAGCCACGGATAAGGGTAGATGGCGATGCATGAAGCAATCGACTTACAAGAGGTAGATGGCGATGCCTGAAGCAATCGACTTACAAGAGAAATGGTGATGCCTGAGGCGATCGACTTACAAGAGGATGAATGAAAACGTGCTGGTTTTGTTAAGTTTTGAAAATGATTACTCGACGTTGGATCGAGCTTTTGATCTTGTTTTGAAATGATTATCGGATGTTTGTTTTAATTCTTGTATTAACAGATGAATAAAGAATTAAAGAATAAATATTATACACTTTATGGGAGAGGGGTACATTTGTTATGAATGGGGATGGTTCATGGCAATCAAACAATAAGAATATATGCCTCAATCATCATACAAGTAGGCAACAATTATCAATCAAATCAGATAAGTAAACAAGTGTATAATCAAGTCAAAGAATCAAAGAATGAAATAAAGGAGCATTTAAACAATGCATGGGAAGTATGAACATGTTAAACAATCAAACAATAGTGAACATGGATGAAAGAAACAAGTATAAAAGATGATAGATGAATTAGACAGATGAAAAGATGCATAAAAAGGGTTCACTGAATAATTTAATCAGGAAATGAGGTAAGGACCAAATAAAATCAAGATGAAAGGCCTCTAATACATGGCATATGAGATGAACAAGGGAGGATCAAAAGGTCTCTTCAATTGCCATAAGCAATCCCTAAGTCAAACATCGATCGTAAAGAAGTCAACTGAAAATTCAAGTCAACTTAAAAAATGTCAAATAAATAGAAAATTAATCAAGAAAATTCTGAAAAAATAAACTAAATAAGGTGGGGTCAGGACATCATCATCCCCCAAAAAGATTTTAAAAATAATGAAAATTGGTGTATAAATCAATTGAAATAAAATAGAGGTCAAACTAAAAGTCAACCAACCAAAATAATTATCAAATAAATAGAAAATTGTGAAATAAAAATTCAACAAAAGGTCAGGTTGACCATGGGACACTGGTCAACCTTCATCCCAAAAATCAAAGCCTAAAAATAATTTTAAGCCATGAAAATAAAATCAAGAATTAAAGGTATGCTTAAAAGAACCATTTAGAATTAATAATTGAAATAAAATATTAACATTAAATAAATACGAAAATAAAAATTAAATAAAATTAAATAAGGCATTAAGAAATGTGGACAATATTTTTGGGGATTTTTATGAATAATGAAAATATTTTAAAATAATTAAAACAAAACAGCAAATAAATGGAAATTAAAAAAAGAAAATGAAAAGAGAAAGTATTAGTGCTGATGGGCCCTGGAACGTGGGGGTGTGGAAAGCAGGAAAGCGCAGGCCCAGTCCAAACAGTTGTTAAACGAGCGTGACAACAAATAACATTTTAATAAATTAAATCATGTAACCTTGTATCAATTGGTCACGGGTACTTAAGTCACTAGAGGACAAAAACAAATAAATGGCCAGGATTAAAACACATGCCTTAGATCTAACGGTTCCTAAGATGACACGTAATAATCTCCTTCCTCAAACCAAACCCTAATGCCATAATCATGCAGAAATCGCGAAAATGAAGTGAGTTTTTCCAAACTTCCACTCAAGAATGCGCATGCCATAGTGCACCAAAAGACATGAAATAAAAACCAGACATCAAGTATGAAATGCAAGGATTAACGTGATGACTTGTTTTTGGTTAAATGATGGCTTAATCATGGAGAAATATTGACAACAAGAGGACAACATGCCACGAGTGTGAGCAGAAATAAACAAAACAAATCCACAACATGAACATTGCCTCATGTTGAGGGCTTCAGAAATGAGCATAACATAATATTAACATGGAAACCAGCATGATGATGAGCATGGTAATGGCATGAAGCAAGCATAATGATGAGCATAACAAGCTATACATGGCCATGGAAGAAGGAGTAAGATGATTACCTCGTGGAAGCCAAGTCCACTGCCTCTTGGTTGTGGAGAAAATGGAAGAAGAATGGTGCTTTGAAACTTCAACTTTGAGAAAAGGAAAAGGAATGAAATCTGACTTGAATGAACTCCCTCCTTGCTTAGTTCGAAAATTCATTATGGCCTTCAGATTTAGGGTTTTTGTGCTTAAATATGATGGGTCATATATTGTTAATGGGCTCTTACACAATCTGTTTTAGTTTATGAGCAAAAGATGTAAAGTGAGGTGGTGTTAGAAAGTTGCTTATTTTGGCAAAGTTTAAGTGGGTGGAAAAAAAAGTGCATGGCCAAATGAGGAAAACAGAAAACTGGCTTGGTTTGTGCAGCATTATTGATCTGGTTTGGCAGGCAAGGAAATAAGTCCAAGATGGTGACTTTGTGGCCATGTATCTTGATGAGCAAGCCACCAAATGATGAAATAATGCAAACAATAGCAAGACCTCATGGAGTATAGCATCTTTCATGTTGAGCACAAGTGGAAATGATGAATGGAAGAAGGTGAAAAATGGGCCTCAAGATCAGGTCTCACCATGCCAAAATGGTTGGGCCAGTTTGGCCTAACATGCTGCCTAGAAATTCAAGTCATGATGCCAACTTTAGATGAATGCATCTCTCAAACCATGGATCCAAATGAGATGATTCCAAAAGGAGGTGAAAGAGGACATGGCAAGGTATAATTGTTGTGAAGAAAACATTTTCAATTGGTGCCTTGAAGTGCAAGAAAACTGGCCAAGAAGTCTTGACAAACTTTGAAGATCTTTGGACTTAGAAATTTTTCTATGTGTCCTAAAAAATGTCTCACTTTGACCAAGCATAACTATCTCAATTTTGATCCAAATGGAGCAAACTTTATATCTATAGAGAGCTTGGAACAAGAGGAACAACTTTCATGTTGGAGAAATTTTCAAATGGAGCTTTTATCTTGATGGAAAATGGGCTTAAAGTGAGTGCAACAATCATGAAAACTTGCCCTAAATGGAAAGTCAACCATTTCCAAATTACGTAACTTTTCCAATTCCTGATTAAATGATGAATCCAAGATCCAACCTTGATCAAATTTTCACATGTAGGATCCCCTAGGCATGGATTTTGAGATTCCACTCTCAAAATGTCAAGAGTTGACTTTTCTGGCCCCACAGTTGACTTTTCCCAAACTGTCTGATTCCCGATTCCATTTATCAATTGAAGTACTTCTGACTCAAATAAAGAGCTGATTTTTTGTATGTAGACCCTTGTGGACATACGGAGGGCCATGGAAAAGAGTTTCACACAAAGAATAAGAAATAAACTGATTTTTTACCAAACCCTAATTTTAGGGAAAAAATGATCAGGGACTGATTGCACTGCTTGCCAATGGATCTTTCTGAGATAATTGTGAGTCTTCCTAGGCCAAGATGCCTCTCCAATCATGACATGGATGAGCTCCTCTACTTCCAACCAAACATTTCCTGTTGCAGGTAGCCATGAAACCCTAATTTCTTGATTAAATCCTGATGAACACTCTGATAGCTCTGAATCTTTCACTGATGAGCTAAGGACCATAATAAGACACCTAGATCCCCCTGAGACCTTTGAGACTTGTATGCTTAGAGAATGAAGCCCAATTCTCAATCTTGCTTTGCGTGGGCTCCTTCTGTCAAGGAGTGATCAATCAAAACCTGATTTCCATGTCACTAATGCAGTATGCAATGAGTATGACCTAGTATGATGCTAATGAAATGTAAAACATAATCCCATGCTTCCAGAAAAAATGAAGGGTAAATTTTGGGGTATTACAGTTGCCCCTATTCAATCAACTAGAGACCCGAAAAGAAGATAGCAACGACTTTCTCACTTTCGAGGTATCAAGGGATTGAATACAATAAAAGCCCGAAAATTTACACTGAAGTGAAAAAAAGAAGTAATAATGCTTGTCAGGATCGACAAAGAAATGGTCTTGAAAAAAGAATCCGTCTAATACGGTGATAATCGGTCTGAACACCGAAAGAAGGAATGTTAGCCTGAATACCAAAATAAATGGTAACACAGAAATAACCATAGCCTGAATGCCACTCATCAATCTGAATACTGGAAACGACTCTGATCTGAGCATCGAAAGATACTAGATTATCAAACATTGGTCTGAACACTGGGAAATTGGCCTGAGCGCCACTTCGGTCTGAATACCGGCAAACTGGCCTGAATGCCACAAGTTGCATCGACCTGAACGTCGGAAACTTCTTCGATCTGAACATCGGAAAATTGGCATGAATGCCACTTCGGTCTAGATACCGGAAAACTGGCCTGAATGCCACTTCGTTCTGGATACCGGAAAACTGGCCTGAATGCCACTTCGGTCGGAATACCGGAAATTGGCCTGAATGCCACTTCGGTCTGGATACCGGAAAACTAGCCTAAATGCCACAAGTTGCGTCGACCTGAACATCGAAAACTTCTTCGATCTGAACATCGGAAAACTGGCCTGAATGCCACTTCAGTCTGGATACCAGAAAACTGGCCTGAATGCCACAAGTTGCATCGACCTGAACGTCGGAAACTTCTTTGATCTGAACATCAGAAAACTGGCCTGAATGCCACTTCGGTCTGGATACCGGAAAACTTTCATGCCTGTCAGCATCGGCAGAAATAGGGAAAATAATAATTGAGGCGGCGTGTGGGCCAACAACCCCTACTGGGAATAATAAAGGATAAGTCATGAACAAACTTCAGCCTGAGTACTGGAAACAAATTTCTGGCTTATCACTTGGGATACCGAGAATGTCTTATGCTTTACATGCGTATGTTTGAATTTTTCAATGGCGTAATGCTCCATGAAAATGGAAATGCTACGCGATTTGGGAGGATGCAATACGATATGATTCTACATGTAGGGATGCGAAATGCTAGGTTAAAGAGAACACCAAGCCGAGGCAAAGAATTCTACTGGGGAAATGATCGCAATCTTCTGGACCCTGGCGATGCTGTTGGAGACACACAGCACGATGAACTCTGTGGGGAAATGACCGGCCATGCGGTGTTCTAGCAATAACAAAATACCGAGAATCTGACTGGGGAGAGAATGGCACTGAAAGCTTGCTGCAGAGGAAAGCGACAGTGGTTCTGGCAACTAATATCTGCGAGAGAGACGACTCAGCAGGGGAAGCAAACACCGATATGGTACCGAGATTCTGCTTCAAGGAAAGAGATCATGGATCTAGCGTCGAGATCATCGATCTAGCATCGAACTCTGAGGAGTAGCTGCTTCTGCTGGGAAGATACAGTCTAGCACTGTCAACTCCGCTGGGGATATACAGTCTAACCCTGTCAACTCCGCTGGGGATATACAGTCTGACACTGTCGACTCTACTAGGGATATACAGTCTGACACTGTCGACTCTACTGTTGAATGTATAATCTGAAACAAATGCATGGGGAGAGTACAGTAGTGAGAACCTGCTGGGGATTGAAAAATCCAATGCTTTGACCAACTTTGCAGGGATAAGATACCAAGTACCAACTGTTGAAGCAGAACATCCGCGATCATCTGTTGGGAACCTTAAGGAAATGCCCCGAGTGTTCCTGTTCTGAATAGACGATCCAAAGCACTTAAAATTTACATAAATTTTAAATGTTTATTAAGCATGTACCTGTAAAGCTCTTATGTTTCATGATGCAATGTTTATCAAAAATTCGGACGTCATTTTTGCAAACAAAACAGTAAAATGAAAATGAAAACAGAGATATACTGAATAACATGATTTTATTGATTGAATGGCCTTTGAATAGGAATTTACATCAGGAAGCAATCCCTGGAAAGAGGTAATTGCATAAAAGATAAAAACAGAAATTAGTCTAATAGCAATGTGAAAGGGATTTCTATCGGGTTCCAATTCTGCTATGACTCGCTCGTCTTCAAGATCCTCCACATGATCAGCTTTCTGAAAGAGGTGATTGGACTGTTTCCTATCCTTCGAAAGTTTCCAGTTATCGACACGAAATGAGATTCAGAACTACTCAGAACACAGTCATTCGCTTAATCCCTAACTTTTGCCTGGATCGCCCTTTCGGGTTTTCAATCCACCGGGATACCCATTTTTGCCTAAGTTGCCTTTTCAGTTTTTCAACTTACCGGGTGTACAATCTTTTCATTTTTAACCCCTAACTTTTGCCCGAACCTTTTTCATTTTCTTGGTTCGCCGGGATGCCCATTTTTTGCCTGGACTATTCTTTTTATTGTCCAGCGGGTCTATTTTATGCGAAGTATTTTTTAACTGTGTCTGAGTTCACAGGGGAAGTGAAGTCTTCACCATCCATAGTTGCAAGCATTAAGGCTCCACCATCAAAAATCTTGGTGACAATATATGGTCCATCATAGTTAGGAGTCCACTTGCCCATGTGATCTGTCTGAGGAGGAAGGATCCTTTTCAACACTAAATCTCCGACTTGGAAGCATCGAGGACGCACTTTCTGATCAAAGGCTCTCTTCATCTGACTCTGATATAACTTCCCATGACAGATGGCTGCCATTCGCTTCTCTTCGATAAGACTCAGCTCATTGAACCTTGTCTGAATCCATTCAACTTCATCTAACTTGACATCCAGCAGGACTCTTAGAGAAGGAATCTCCACTTCAACAGGTAGGACTGCTTCCATACCATACACAAGGGAGTAAGGGGTTTCCCCGGTCGACGTACGTACTGAAGTACGGTACCCATGCAAGGTGAAGGGTAGCATTTCATGCCAATCTCTGTACGTAACGACCATCTTCTGCACAATCTTCTTTATATTCTTATTTGCTGCCTCAACAACACCGTTCATCTTAGGACGATAAGGGGAAGAATTGTGATGTTAAATGTTGAAGTTCTTGCACAACTCCTTTAACATTTTGGTATTGAGATTAGAACCATTATCAGTAATGATTCTTTCGGGAATCCCATAACGACAAATGATTTATTTCTTAATGAATCGGGCAACCACATGTCTGGTGACCTTCGCAAATGACGCTGCTTCGACCCACTTGGTGAAATAGTCGATGGAAACAAGGATGAAGCGATGCCCATTGGAAGGAGTCGGCTCAATCTTTCCAATCATATCAATGCCCCACATAGCAAACGGCCACGGCGAAGACATCACATTCAGAGGATTTGGCGGCACATGCACCTTATCAGCATAAATCTGGCATTTATGACACTTCCGAGCATACTTGAAACAATCAGATTCCATGGTCATCCAGTAATAACCCGCTCTCAACAACTTCTTAGCCATTGCATATCCGTCGACATGGGTACCGAAGGAGCCTTCATGAACTTCCTGCATTAACATGTCCGCTTCGTGTCTATCCACGCATCTGAGCAAAACCATATCGATGTTCCTTTATACAGCACATCGTCTTTGTTCAAGAAGAAATTGTCTGCCAATCTTCTCAAAGTCTTTCTATCATTGTTGGATGCCCCTGCAGGGTACTCTTGATTCTTCAGAAAGCATTTGATGTCGTGATATCAGGGCTTGTCATCAACCACCCGTTCACCAGCAAACACATACGCGGCCCTATCAAGGCGCATAACATCGATCCTGGGAGCATAGTTCCACCTAATCACCTTGATCATGGAGGATAAAGTAGCAAGAGCATCTGCCATCTGAAGTTGAATGGCGATCCAAAACACAGCAGAATTTAAAATTTCTCCTTTAATGATCCTTACGAATGGGCATGATCAGTGATAGAATCGTTACCTCTTGTGGCGATCACAAACGTTGAACGATGACAACGCCTCTACTCAGTCCACACGAACGGATTCCTTCAATCTCAATGCTAGCTGCTATGAATGAAGGCTTTGAGTGAGAGAGAGAGAGAAACGAAATTGCAAGAGTGACAATGCTTCTACCCAAGGGTTCTATTTATAGAACCAGTTGTGTGGGCTGCAAGCTAAAAAGCCCACTTAACTGTATATGGCCCATATCTTATAATATGCCAAAATCACTTAAGCTCGTGGTACCTTACCATATTTCGTATTCTACTTAAGTACATCGTACCTTACGATGTTCTATAATTCACTTAAGGGCACCGTACATTACGGTATTCCTTAATTACTATATCTCTCATCAATCCATCCTTTATGTGTGACCCTATAGGTTTTCGTGGCATTGATAATTATATTAAATCACGTATTTAACATAATAAACAGTGAGAGGTATCTAGCAACACATCACTGCTACCCAAGACACGAAAATGTCATGTGATCTGACAAATCCTTCTGTGATAATAATTATGTGTATAATTACCCTTTTTCCCTTATGTTTATATTGAACACAAGGCATAGACCGTGTCATCCTTGTCCAGTTCAATATTGGGCCCATAGACATTTATCCTGTAACGCAGGATGGGAAAATTCCATCTAGGTCACTCATGTCCCTTAGCATGCGTCGTGGAGTACCCATCAACTGTCTTTATGGTCATCCAGTTACGGACAACGTTTGATCAGCAATAAAGCACTCGACTCTACATCTAGGGTCCATAGTGGTTTCAGGTCGAAGGGTGGTATACACCATTATCACCATAAGAATAACTTATGACACTTTGCATAACATTCTATATAGTATTCTCATAGCGGGTCAATCCCGTATAAATATTACTCTTAATATTCATACCTATGTTTAAGACTTGATAACTCTTTATCCATGATCCATGAGATGTGATCATCAGTCTATAAACATAATAGTCTTCATGCTTTAATGTTATCCCACTTCACAATAAAGCTTGACTACGAATACTTTAAGAATAATGTCCTTATGTTTAATGTGATCTCATGATTAAGTAATACTTGATACATTAAACGGACTAGCTATTCTAGGGACTTTATTAAACAAATATAATAAAGAAAAAGCCTTTTATTATTAATAAATAATTCGATACAAGTACCAAAAGTATTGGCCTCTAGGGATTACACCAACACCATCTGGTTCTCATCACGAGGTATATGATACAACTTTACTGTTGTGAAGAAAGTCAACAGTCTTCTCGTGTAATCTCTATAGGGGGCCAGATTAGGCTGGAGAGTATTCCAATCACCATTCACTTGATTGATCACTAGAGCTGAATCTCCGAAGATGTCCAGAGTCTTGATTCTCAAATCAATGGCTTGCTCAATACCCAAAATACAGGCCTCATACTCAACTTCATTATTGGTGCACTCGAAAGTCAAACGAGCGGTGAAAGGCATGTGGGCACCTTTCGGAGTGGTAATGACAACACCAATTCCACTTCCTTTGGCATTGACGGCCCCATCAAACATTAAAGTCCACTTTTCATCTGGATCAGGTCCCTCCTCAACAACTGGCTCTTCACAATCTTTCATCTTGAGGAACATGATGTCTTCATCCGGAAAATCAAACTTCATCGGCTTATAGTCATCAATCGGCTGCTGAGCAAGATAGTTTGACAGAATACTCCCTTTGATGGCTTTCTGGGATGTATACTGGATGTCGTACTCTGTCAGTACCATCTGCCAACGAGCAACCCTTCAGGTGAGAGCTGGCTTATAAAATATATACTTGAATGGATCCATCTTGGAGATCAGTAAGGTTGTGTGAGTCAGCATGTATTGTCTCAATCGCTTAGCAGCCCATGCAAGTGCACAACATGTCTTTTCAAGCATTGAGTATCTCGACTCGCAATCTGTGAATTTTTTACTCAGGTAGTAGATGGCATGCTCTTTCCTACCTGTCTCGTCGTGTTGACCGAGAACACAACCCATGGAATTGTCAAGTACTGTCAAATACATAATCAGCGGTCTCCTTGGGACTGGAGGCATAAGGATAGGAGGATTCTTCAAATACTCTTTTATCTTCTCGAAAGCCCTTTGGAAATCATCATTCCACTTGATAGCCTGATCTTTTCTTAACAGCTTGAATATTGGCTCACACGTGGCTGTTAGGTGAGAGATGAACCTTTATCGCTTTTACTTTGGCAGGATCCACCTTAATTCCTTTTTCGCTGACAATAAAACCCAACGGTTTTCCAGACCTCACCCTGAAAGTACACTTGTTTGGATTAAGCCTCAGTTTGAATTTCCTCAAACGCTCAAACAGTTTCTGCAAATTCACTAAATGTTCTTCTTCCATTTGAGATTTGGCAATTATATCATCAACATAAACCTCGATTTCATGATGAATCATATCATGGAAAAGAGTTACCATAGCTCGTTGATATGTTGCCCCAACGTTTTTCAGACCAAACGACATCACCTTGTAGCAGAAGGTGCCCCATGGGGTTATGAAAGTTGTCTTCTCCATGTCTTCTGATGCCATCTTAATTTGATTGTAGCCAGAAAAGCCATCCATGAAGGAGAAAACCGAGAACTGAGCCGTGTTATCCACCAAAACGTCGATGTGAGGTAATTGGAAATCATCTTTAGGACTAGCTCTGTTCAGATCCCGGTAGTCAACACACATCCGTACCTTTCCATCCTTCTTAGGTACTGGAACGATATTTGCAACCCATGGCGGATAATTTGTAACCGCTAGAAACCCTGCATCCAACTATTTTTGCACTTCTTCCTTTATCTTGACAGTCATCTCTAGTCTTGTTCTTCTGAGCTTCTGCTTGACCGGAGGACAATCCTCTTTGAGAGGCAAACGGTGTACCACAATATCTGTGTCAAGCCCTGGAATATCCTGATAAGACCAAGCGAAAATGTCAACATACTCTTGCAGCAGTTCAATTAGCCCCTTCTTCACATTATCTTCCAAAGCAACCCCTATCTTGATTTCTCTCTTGACATCCTCGGTGCCAAGATTAATCACTTCAATTGACTCTTGATACGGTTGAATGACCCTTTCCTCCTGTTTTAACAACCTGGCAAGTTCTTCAGGGAGTTCACAGTCTTCACCACCCTCTTCTTCAGCTTGAAAGATTGGATTTTCAAAGTCGAAGCGAGCCATAGTAGAACTGTTATCAATAGGATCCGGTGACGTGCAGCTGCATGAGTGATGGTATGTGCTTATGAGTGTGAATAATGAGTGAAAACTAAACAAAACATTGCCAAATATTTTTTGATTTTTGAAAACTGCAAAAATAGAAAGACAGTGAACAAAATATTTGAATGCAAAAAGACGTCCTTTATTTATGATAAAAAATGCAGGTATTCACATAGATGAGCCCTACAATGAGTCATTACGCCCTGGGCGGAATGTAAGACTTGGATATGCACAAACAAACAAAGAAAATTACTCTTCAAGAAGAGTGACTTGGATAATCTCTTCAGAAGACCAATTGCGGAGAACTTCACCCGGGACCCTTGGATGCACCCAGTTGTCTATGTCGCAATCACTATCTTCATCTTCTTTGTTGATTGCAGAGACCTGGCCATACTGAATGATGCCAGCACTGGAGAAAGTAATCGGCCCCTGACGAGTCTAAGACGTTGAAGTTGTAGAAGTCAATGTTGGCTGATACCCAATCCCGAACTTGTCTTCCTTTACATGTAAATCCAACAGACGTCCCCAACCGGGAGCAACACCTGAATTTACCAAGGCCTGCGCCTGCTTAAAGGACGAAATAGAGGCACCTACTTTAACCTCTTCCACCGGAGCTGCATCCTTGACTTGAACTGCCTCAAAGGCCTGACACAGGGTCTCATGAATCTCACCTTCTACCTCTACATACTTGAATGTAGACAAGTGACTGACTAGAATATCCTCCTCACCACAGACAGTGTTAATTCGTTTGTTGACCGGGAACTTGATCTTCTGATGCAAGGTCGAGGAGACTGCCCCAACATTGTGGATCCAAGGACGACCCAACAAGCAGCTATACGAAGGACTGATATCCATCACATAGAAGACAGTGTTGAAGGTTTGTGATCCAATCTAAATTGGCAATTCTACCTCTCTGAACACCGACCTCTTAGAACCACCGAAGGCTCTCGCAACAAGATCGGAAGGCTTCAAGATCAAACCTTCTACATCTAACCTTGACAGGGCTCTCTTGGGTAACACATTGAGAGAGGAACCTGTATCCACCAGAACATGGGATAACACGGTGTCTTTGCATTCCATCGAGATGTGCAAAGCCTTGTTATGATTGCGTCCAGCTGGTGTCAAGTCAGAATCAGTAAAACCCAACCTGTTGCTCGCATGAACATTTGCAATGATCCCTTCCAGTTGGTTCACTGAGATCTCCTGAGGCACATATGCAGCATTAAGGACCTTCAACAATGCCTCCCTGTGTGCCTCCAAACACAGCAGGAGTGATAGAATAGATATCTTGGACGACGTCTGAATCAACTGATCGACTACCTTGTAGTCACTTTTCTCTATGATTCTCAAGAGCTCGTCCACATCCTTCGCAAAAGTAGGGTCAGAGCCAGCCTGTGGTGCAGAGGTACCCTCATTCACAACTTGCTTGCCTTTGGCCTTCGCCGCGGCATCAGCACTATCAAGTTGGGTAACCGGTGGTGAGAATAGTCTACCACTTCTGGTGAATCGCCCGATTCCACCAATATTGTCCACTGCGGGATCTTTTACCTCAACTCCAGGTTCAGACCTCTGATCCTGCACCTCTTCTATTTTCAGTGGCTGCTCCACTCCATGATCATGCGTGTACACACTCCCCCCATAATGCCAAGGAATGGCCCTTTCGCTGGTGAAAGGTAAAGGACCAGGGGTCGTGATGGTCATAGTGGATGGTCGCACTGGTGGCACCGGTTGCGCTACTGGCACACTGATCTAAGCAGTTGGGTAGAAAATTGTGATAGTGGCAACATCACAGTCATACTTAGAAATCTTATTCATTGAAATGCAAGCATCCGAAACATCGGAATCAGGCTCAACAAATACATCATAATTAAATACATTGTTTGGAATATCAACAACAACATCTGAAGAATTAATTACATCACTAGGGATTACAAAATCAGCAGGAACAACATTTGTAAATTCTTTAGCATCCACGGCATCTTCAGGAAAGAGAGGATCAACATCAGCATTCTCTTCAACATCCCCTACAACAACCCCTTCAATAGACCTTTGGGCAGATAGGTCTTCAGCTTGGTGGATACCATCGTCGAGCAAGGCCTGAATACCCTGCTCCAGCCTCACACAACCCCCACTCTGTACAGTACAACCCAAATAGCCGCTCCCACAACCGGGGAAAACATCTGCCTTCAACAAGTATTCTTTGATTTCCAACAGCGGTGTCTTCAGCTTCAACACATCCTTGACGACTTTGAATTCTCCTTCCACCATGTTAACGTTTGCACCACCATGTTGCGGCAAGGGATTGTTGACAACATTAGGAGCTGGCACAAAGTTGATGGTCTTCGAATCAATAAGGTCCTGAACTGTGTGCTTAAAAGCTTTGCAGTTCTCAATAAAGTAGCCAGGTGCCCCAGAGTGGAAATTACACCTAGCATTGGCGTCATAACCCACTGGAAGCCTGCCAATAGGAGGAGTCAAAGTGTGTATCTGCACAAGTTGTAGCTGTTGAAGGCTGGGAAACAACTGGGCATGCAACATCCGAAGAGTGTCGAAACGCCTGTCCAACATCCTCTGTCCCTGTTGGTAGGCAGCTCTGTTACCCTGTGGTTGTTGGTATTGAGTTTGTTGACGCTGAGGTTATTGTTGTTGCACTGGTGCTGCAGCCAAAATGGTCACAACTGCAACATAAGGTTGTTGATGGTAGTTCTGAAAACTGTTCCTCCGGTTACCCCTGTTCTGATAAGAAGATATTGAATTTCAATCCCCTTCTCTCCTCTTTTATCCCTGTATGAACGGCTTCTTCGCCCCTAATGATGATCCAACCCCACTTTGGATCTTGCACGTCTTCAAGTAGTTCTCCACCCTCTCACCGGTAGAGACCACATCAGCGAAATTGGAGGCGTTGCAACCCACCAGACGCTCCAAGTAAGACCCGGGAAGTGTGTTCATGAACATGTTGGCCATCTCCTTCTCCATCATCGGAGGTTGAACACAGGAAGTTGTCTCTCTCCAGCGTTGAGCATATTCTCTGAAGCACTCATTGCTCTTGAGAGACAGATTCTGGAGTTGAGTCTTGTGAGGTGCCATATCAACATTGTACTGATACTGCTTCACAAAAGCCTCAGCCAAATCTCTCCAGCAGCAAATATGGGCTCTATCCAGCCTCATATACCATTCCAAGGATGCCCTAGCTAGACTGTCCTGGAAGAAGTACATGAGCAGCTTCTCATCATCAGAATACACAACCATCTTGCGGAAGTAAGCTTGCACGTGACTCTTCGGGCAAGAGTTGCCATTATATTTGTCAAAGACTGGGACTCTGAACTTTGGTGGAACTCTCACGCCTGGGACCAGCCCCAAGTCAGCAACGTCCACACCAAGAGCATTCTGCCCTTCCACAACCTTCAACCTCTCCTCCAACCTCCTAAACATAAGGTCCATGCCATGGCCCATGCCAAAGTCCTCTTGAAGCAGAGTGAACTGATCCTCTTGATCATCATGAATGGGTTGTTGATCAGGGTTGACACGTGGGATAGGGATAGGCCCCGGTCTATTGGGTCCATTGGTCTCTCCAGCTGGAGGATCAATCACCATCTCTGGTTGAGTAGTAGGGGGATTCCTCTGTATCATCTGTCTGAGCTTCTGCTGTCCCTGAGCCACTCCTTGGACCACGTCCATGAACTGATTCATGCAAATCCTCATCTCAACAAGCTCTTCTTGTAGGCCTTCCATTGCTCTTTGTTGATTCCTGCGGGTACCGTACCGGTGAATGCCTGAGTCAGCTATCCTACTAGTGGAATATCAAACAAAATGAGAACATTGCGGCGGTACCTGTTATGCAAGACATGCTAATGAATGTGCAAATGCAATGACATGTTTATCAATTCCAAAGGGTACTCTACCCCTTAATTCCAGTCTCACATCAGATGAACAGTACAAGAAGATCGAGCCGTGGATAAACTTTTGAGACCAAGATGCAATAAAGAGAAATCGTCATACAAACGAGTTCAAAGAGAATGGCCTTAGCCAACAGTACATCAAAAGAGGATCTCCACAACAAGCCTGTGGATCATCACTACAAAACCACAAAGAAACATAACAAGTAAAGAGAGGAACAAAAATCAGGAATCAGCCTTCTGTATACAACCCATAAGGACTGCTCCTAACTTCAGCCAGTAGTGCCACCGTGTCAGGATGATCTAGAGATTCTGTTAAACACCGAATAAGAAAATTCCTCTTGTGAATAATCCCATCCAGCTCGTTGATGTGCTCTATGTAGTAATTCCCATCGTCCTCCACGAACACCTCTTCAAGTCTAGATTTCTTCAAACCCGCCAGCACCTTGAGTTCTTCAATATGTACTTGAGCATTGTCGAGTTGATCTGTGATGTAACCATTGGTTGTACGGGCACACAAGAGCTCATTGTTCTTCTCCTTCAGCAGAGTCTTCAACTTCTCCATCTGACCGGTCAATTGGGCCATCATCTCCTTCTCTTTTGCCTTCCGAGAAGCTGAAAATGCATCCCACTGCTCTTGCCACCCAGCTAACATACCACAGGCATCTGTTAACTACTGCTTGACTTGCCTCAACTCAGAACTGGATGACCCCAAGGCTTTGTCAGTTTTCCTGAAGAAGTTAACCTCCACAACCAGTTTCTTCTCTGCTTCCTCTTGCAATCTGACAGTTTCCCCCTTCTGATATTCTGCCTCATGGTATAGATGCATACATTCTTGCAATTTCACACGCAACTCTGAGTTTTTAGTTTGAAGTTCCTCAATGGCATTCTTCAATTTGTCATACTCCTCTCGACTCACCATCGTTGACTGCTCAGGAGTAGGTGGATACAAAGGTTCTTTAATAGGAAAAGGCAGACCAAACTCTTCGACTCTTCCCCGAAGCCAATCTTCATATTGATGATAAGTCCTGCAATCTCCCTTTCCAAGCACAGTCCTTCCTCTCTTGATCACTTTGAGCCAAGCCTCAACTGCCTTATGGGATACAGTCAAATCAGATGAGGAATGGAAAAACAGAGATTCTTCCACATCTTTTTCCAAAGGCGGAGTTTTCAAAGCATACCCAAATTGTCTGACTGCTAGAGAAGGATTATAGTTGATCCCTCCTTTTCTTCCTACCAATGGCACATTCGGGAAGTTCCCGCAACTGTGAATGATATCCGCCCGAAGCAAGTTCTGGTCAGACCACCAAGAAATGTCTTTAGCTCTTATCCCCATCAATCTCTTCGACCAACTCAACGAGTCCTTGAAGTCAATGAACGCTCCTGATTTGGGTAGGTGAGAACTGAACCACTTATGAAACAAGGGTGCACAACAATTCACCAATCCTCCTTTTCTATTCTCATTCCTGTGATGCACTGAATGAAAGAAATCTCCTAGCAAGGTCGCCACCGGATTTCCCAACACGAAGAGGTGTATTGCGTCTACGTCCACAAATTTTGGAACATTAGGGAACAAGACAATCCCGTATACACAAAGAGCCAACACAGCATTGAAACACCTCCAATCACCATCTTCAAGCTTCTTCTTGGCTTCTCCTACTAGGAAACTCAGATGAAAACCATTAACTCCTCCTTTCTGACTCATATTAAACTCCAAGACTGATTTCCCCAAATATGTGGCTGAAGCAACCATGCTGAAATCGGGCAGAAACTTGGAATTGTAGAATAGCAACTGCGGCTTGATAGGAACTCTGAGAAAACTGGCAACCTCCTCCAAAGTAGGGACTAAGATATAATCTGGGAATGTAAAACACCTCAATGTAGGGTCATAGAACTGCAGCAGTGTAAAGAGAGCATCGTGTTGATCTTTGGAGAGAGCCGTAACGAAGCTTAGAATCAAACCATAATCCTTCCGGAATCCTTCTAGAGAATCATGATTCGTTAACTTCATCAGCTGTTGAATGGGATCCAAACAAACCACAAGAAATCTGTAGGCGACATGTCTTTTTCTGCCAATATCCATCTTAGGAGAACCAGAAAACCCCGACTAGAATCAAGAAGAAGATATAAACCCCTAGTAATGGATAAACATGTGTTAAATGATATGAATGCAAAATGATGTGATGCAATGCAGTGACATGGGAATCATGATTGCTGTATCTGCTTGAACAACTGTCAGGTCGCACTGTCTGAAGAGAAAACCACTGAGGAACATATAAGAGATCAAAGCTCTGTTCCAACAAGAATACCAGAAAACTGGGTTGGTTGAAGGTTAAGGTTTCCTGAATTTAGCCCGCCCCTCACTGGTAGGTTCCAAGAACAGAAGTTCATTAGCTTCTAGTCCTTCAGTCGAGAATAATACGTTTACTACTGAAGGTTTAGCATTATTACGAGACAAAAGACCTCCACTGACTCCCCTCAACAGGACATCCTAAAAGCAATTCCCAGCCTCGGGGTCCTCGGATTGAGCAGCGAGAATGTGCCCACCAGAGCTAACATAACCGCGTCTCGGAGGAGAGCCCTCGACTGAGTCCTCGGGAAATGGTCACCAGAGTCGACGATTTCTAAAGGAACGTCTGTCGTTATGGAACACTCATAGGACAGAATATATCCAAAAGAAACCTCATCATGGTGTGGGTCTTCGTGAACGACTTAACGTAGCAACATACTATGCAAGCCTCATGACTATCCACTCTAAAACCTGTGTGTACGCTCAAGCCTGGGTAGTGGGCTTATCTCTCATAGAACAACCCATCCCAACAAACAACCAACCCCACAGATCCAACAGATACAACAATCATATGTACATAATGCAATAAGATAAAGCAGATAAATGCTGAAAGTAAATAATTGTATAAAAGAATAAACACCCAACAAACAAGAAACTCACAAAAGCTAGGAGGGATTCGCATAGGGAAACCGGGTCCCCAACAGAGTCTCCAGCTGTCGCAACTGGTGCGAAAAAAAACAACCGGCGAAGAAAAAGAAATAGAAGAGTCGCCACCGTTCGTTATTTATCCCAAAGAAGGGAAAGGAAACGATTGAAGAAAACCTGAAGAGAAGGAAAAGACAAGGTCTCACAACCAAATCTTGGGTTCGGGAGTCGATTATGCGAAGGGAAGGTATTAGCACCCCTACGCATCTGTAGTACTCTACGGGATCCACTCTTGTTGTTCTAGTCTAAAGGGTGTAGGTATATCTAAGGTACTATTTACTAAAAGAAGGGTTAAAATAAAATGACTCGCAAGGATGTCGCATCCACTGCCTACGTATCTCATCTGAATATGAGAATCAGAGTCTTCGTAGCTCAGCTACCTATGGGCGAAAGAGAAGTGTGCTCTCTAAGACATCGTGTCTTATGCCTACGTATCTCATCTGAACATGAGAATCAGAGAAAAACGTAGTTCAGCTAACTACGGGAACAAGGGTCTCGATTGCAACTAGGGCAAGAGAAAGGGAAGGTCTCGATCGCAACGAGGGCGAGAGAAAAGAATCGCAGCAAGGGGGAAAGTAAACAAGGATTAGTTGTTAGTCGTTAGTCAAACTCGGCAAGACATCACATCTCGTGCCTACGTATCTCATCTGAACATGAGAATCAGAGTTGTCGTAGTTCGCCTAACTAGGGGTTATGGATTTCCATCTGAACATGGACTTACAAAAGAGGACACCAGCTGTGTCAAAGGAAAGTGGGCAATGTGGTCAACATCCTAGCAGTAGGTGTCGCAGCTCGCTGAATCGAGTCTTAGGCAGTTACCTCTTTGCAATAGAACGGATTGACATGCCACAAGATCGGAGACGCACGGAAGGTCTAAAAGTGGGGAAGCTCTGCCCTAGAGTTGTCATGCAATGTGGACCTATGTATTAGGATTTACAGAAGGGAAACATCTACCTAATGTTAGCATGCAAAGAATAAGGGAATTCTACCTATGTTATAATACAAAAGGTTCTACCTAATGGGTGTTACCTAAACAGAACAAGAGTTGACGGATGGAGCGAGGAGAGGAGCCACGGATAAGGGTAGATGGCGATGTATGAAGCAATCGACTTACAAGAGGTAGATGGTGTTTCCTGAAGCAATCGACTTACAAGAGAAATGGCGATGCCTGAGGAGATCGACTTACAAGAGGATGAATGAATACATGCTGGTTCTGTTAAGTTTTGAAAATGATTACTCGACGTTGGGTCGAGCTTTTGATCTTGTTTTGAAATGATTATCGGATGTTCGTTTTAATTCTTGTATTAACAGATGAATAAAGAATGAGAGAATAAATATTATACACTTCTTGGGAGAGGGGTACATTTGTTACAAATGGGGATGGTTCACGGCGACCAAACAATAAGAATATATGCCTCAATCATCATACAAGTAGGCAACAGTTATCAAACAATAAGAGTATATGACAGGTATATAATCAAGTCAAATAATCAAAGAATGATATGATGGAGCATTAAACAATGCATAGGAAGTATGAACATGTTAAACAATCAAGCAAAAGAAGGCATGGATGAAAGAAACAAGTATAACAAATATCAGATGAATCAGACAGATGAAAAGATGCACAAAAGGGGTCCACTGAAAAATTTAATCCGGAAATGAGGTAAGGACCAAATAAAATCAAGATAAAAGGCCTCTAATACATGGCATATGAGATGAACAAGGGAGGATCAAAAGGTCTCTTCAATTGCCATAAGCAATCCCTAACTCAAACATCGATCATAAAGAAGGCAACTGAAAGCTCAAGTCAACTTAAAAAATGTCAAATAAATAGCAAATTAATCAAGAAAATTATGAAAAATTAAACTAAATGAGGTGGGGTCAGGACATCATCATCCCCCAAAAAGATTTCAAAAATAATGAAAATTGGTTCATGAATTAATTGAAATAAAATAAAGGTCAAACTAAAAGTCAACCAACCAAAATAGTTATCAAATAAATAGAAAATTGTGAAATAAAAAATCAAGAAAATGTCAGGTTGACCATGGGACAGTGGTCAACCTTCATCCCAAAAATCAAAGGCTAAAAATAATTTTAAGCCATGAAAATAAAATCAAGAATTAAAGGTATGCTTAAAAGAACCATTTAGAATTAATAATTGAAATAAAATATTAACATTAAATAAATACGAAAATAAAAATTAAATAAAATTAAATAAGGCATTAAGAAATGTGGACAATATTTTTGGGGATTTTTATGAATAAAGAAAATATTCTAAAATAATTAAAATCAAAACAGCAAATAAATGGAAATTAAAAAAAGAAAATGAAAAGAGAAAGTATTAGTGTTGATGGGCCCTGGAACTTGGGGGTGTGGAGAGCGGGAAAGCGCAGGCCCAGTCCAAACAATTATTAAACCAGCGTGACAACAAATAACATTTTAATAAATTAAATCAAGTAACCTTGTATCAATTGGTCACGGGTACTTAAGTCACTAGAGGACAAAAACAAATAAATGGCCAGGATTAAAACACATGCCTTGGATCTAACGGTTCCTAAGATGACACGTAATCATCTCCTTCCTCAAACCAAACCCTAATGCCATAATCATGCAGAAATCGCGAAAATGAAGTGAGTTTTTCCAAACTTCCACTCAAGAATGCGCATGCCATAGTGCACCAAAAGACACGAAATAAAAACCAGACATCAAGTATGAAATGCAAGGATTAACATGGTGACTTGTTTTAGGTTAAATGATGGCTTAATCATGGAGAAATATTGACAACAAGAGGACAACATGGCCACGAGTGTGAGCAGAAATAAACAAAACAAATCCACAACATGAACATTGTCTCATGTTGAGGGCTTCAGAAATGAGCATAGCATAATATTAACATGGAAACCAGCATGATGATGAGCATGGTAATGGCATGAAGCAAGCATAATGATGAGCATAATAAGCTATACATGGCCATGGAAGAAGGAGTAAGATGATTACCTAGTGGAAGCTAGGTCCACTGCCTCTTGGTTGTGGAGAAAATGGAAGAAGAATGGTGCTTTGAAACTTCAACTTTGAGAAATGGAAAAGAAATGAAATCTGACTTGAATGAACTCCCTCCTTGCTTAGCTCTAAAATTCACTATGACCTTCAGATTTAGGGTTTTTGTTCTTACATATGATGGGTCATATATTCTTAATGGGCTCTTACACAAGATGGTGACTTTGTGGCCATGTATCTTTGATGCAAACAGTAGCAAGACCATGGAGTATAGCATCTTTCATGTTGAGCACAAGTGGAAATGATGAATGGAAGAAGGTGAAAAATGGGCCTCAAGTTCAGGTCTCACCATGCCAAAATGGTTGGGCCAGTTTGGCCTAACATGCTGCCTAGAAATTCAAGTCATGATGCCAACTTTAGATGAATCCATCTCTCAAACCATGGATCCAAATGAGATGATTCCAAAAGGAGGTGAAAGAGGACATGGAAAGGTATAATTATTGTGAAGAAAACATTTTCAATTGGTGCCTTGAAGTGCAAGAAAACTGGCCAAGAAGTCTTGACAAACTTTGAAGATCCTAAATAAATGTGTCACTTTGACCAAGCATAAGTTTTTCAACTTTGATCCAAATGGAGAAAACTTTATATATCTAGAAAGCTTGGAACAAGATGAACAATTTTCATGTTGGAGAAAATTTCAAATGGAGCTTTTATTTTGATGGAAAATGGGCTTAAAGTGAGTGCAACAATCATGAAAACTTGCCCTAAATGGAAAGTCAACCATTTCCAAATTAAGTAACTTTTCCAATTCCTGATTAAATGATGAATCCAAGATCCAACCTTGATCAAATTTCACATGTAGGATCCCCTAGGCATGGATTTTGAGATTCCACTCTCAAAATGTCAAGAGTTGACTTTTCTGGCCCCACAGTTGACTTTTCCCAAACTATCTGATTCCCGATTCCATTGATCAATTGAAGCACTTCTGACTCAAATAAAGAGCTGATTTTTTGTATGTAGACCCATGTGGACATATGGAGGGCCATGGAAAATAGTTTCACCCAAAGAATCAGAAATAAACTGATTTTATACCAAACCCTAATTTTGGGGCAAAAATGATTAGGGACTGATTGCACTGCTTGCCAATGGATCTTTCTGAGATAATTGTGAGTCTTCCTAGGCCAAGATGCCTCTCCAATCATGACATGGATGAGCTCCTCTACTTCCAACCAAACATTGCCTGTTGCAGGTAGCCTTAAACCCTAATTTCTTGATTAAATCTAGATGAACACTCTGATAGCTCTGAATCTTTCACTGATGAGCTAAGGACCATAATAAGACACCTAGAGCCCCCCGAGACCTTTGAGACTTGTATTCTTAGAGAATGAAGTCCAATTCTAAATCTTGATTTATGTGGGCTCCTTCTGTCAAGGAATGATCAATCAAAACCTGATTTCCATGTCACTAATGCAGTATGCAATGAGTATGACCTAGTATGATGCTAATGAAATGTAAAACATAATCCCATGCTTCCAGAAAAAATGAAGGGTAAATTTTGGGGTATTACAGTAGGAAAAACCCACTAGGCAAATGTCCCCAGCAGAGTCGCCACTTTTCTGTAGCAGGGTATTCGTTACCATTAGAGATATTGACTAAATCCAAGGTAAACCATACAAGTCGAGTCGCCACCGCACTTCTATTTATCCAAAGGAATGGTTAGAAAGCGAACAAAAACCTAAAAGTTTTATCGAATCAAAAACTAGTAAAAATGTCAGAGATCGGGGTAAGGGGGTTGGTTATGCAATGGGAAGGTTTTAAGCACCCAAAACATCCTAGGTACTCCTAGGGAGCTATTTTCATACTTGTTGTAAGGTTGGTATTTTGTGAAAATTTGTTTGTGCAAACACGATTGAAGAGATGAGAAGAGAATATACAAGTTATTTACCTTTTGTGTTTGGATGGATAAACCCATTGCCTACGTACCATCTTAAAAAAGATTAGGATCAAAACCTCGTAGTTCGGGGTAAAAATATTAAAAATGAGTTGGTGAATTGATTGGTCCAAAAGCCTTAAGGTCTTTTGTTATCCAAGGGAGAAAACTCAACCTAAACCACAAATCCACCATGTGAGGATAGCTTTAACATGCTAGTGAGGGGTTAACCCTATAATAAGCATGGAAGACTCATTGTCCATCACTAAGGATATAGGTGAGTATTACATCAACCTCAAGGATAACTCAAACCTAATAGCTAAAGGTTATGAAAAAATTTTGATTAGAAATGGCCATTGAAACCACAAAAGTATTTGAATGGGTTATATTTACCAATGAAAAGTATTTACAAAATATGGTCAAAGTTGACTTAAAGATTCAATTCAAAATAAGTGTTATTAAAAGGAAGTTTGAAAATGAAAAGCATAAGGCTTAGGTTTCTAATGTGTAGAAAGAGGTGTTAAATGTTTGCACAAAAGTTTTAGCTTGGGTTAGAGTGGAGGAAGGGAAAAGAATGGCTAAAGTCCTAGTCATATAAGAGATAAGGGATAAGAAATAAGACCACAAATGGAGTTCCTCTCTTGTGATCATATTGATGATCCAAGTAGCTCCCATCCTTTGGAATATGCAAGCAAAATAATAGTAAGCTCAAGCAATCAACATAATCAAACAAGCTCTTAGAAGATCCCCAATGCCTCTTGTATCTTTCAATTTGGATGAACATGGCAATGATTCTTCAATTTGATATCTCATAGGATCCCCTAGCACAAAAGCACACACACATCAAAGAGTCTTATGAAGCAAATCAAGAATGGACAAGAGTGAGTTTAGAGGTTTGGTCCTTCCAATCCATCTTCAATATTAAGATCCTTTTACTCCAATTTGCATAGGGAATATCCTAGAAACTAAGTCCATTTGTCTATTTCTTTGCATTTGGTCCATAACAATTAAACAAAACACAAGCACAATAATATATACACAATTATATGCTCAAGTGAGCAAAAGGCAAATTGCATTAACATAAACATGTGCTCAAATGAGCAAAGGAAAAAGAAAATGAATAATATGTACAAGAATAATAAATATCATAAATGTAAAGAGCAAGAATTAAATGTTAATGGTTAATGGTTAATGTTAGTAGTTAGTGTGCCATAAGGCAAATTTAGCGCTATGTTAAGCAATCGTAATTGGACTTATGTAGAAGTCACAACTATCTGAGGCCGGTCAATAATAATGTAGGCAACAACACAAGTTAGAGGTCTTGATTAGTGAATCAAACTCCAACAACTTTCCATGCCAAAAAGAAGATGAGAAATGATCTTGTATTGATTTAGGTTCTTTGCATGATTTAGGAAGCAATTTATCCTTAATGCAAAGCCATTCACTTGATCCATGATAAAGATGAATTAGATTTGAATCAAGGAAGATTAAACCTCCCTAATCAATGCTAACCACCAATCTTTAACTCATTGATCCAAAAAAGAAAAAGAAGAAGAAGAAGAAGAAGAAAATGAAGAATTAAAGTGCATTGATGGAAATGGTATGTACTAATCAACAAACATTGACCAATGATAGAGAAGATCAAGGTCAAATAATAGAAAACAGAAGCAAAATGAGAATTAGAAGTCAAGAAACAAATAAAATATTTTTGGCATTTTTTAATATTTAAATAAAACTTGAATTAAAATAATAAAGAAAGGTCAAACTTCAAACTCACTTCAAATCAACTTTGAAAAGTCCAAGTGAATTATCCCAAGTTCAACATGGTCAAACAAAGTTTGACAAAAAACTTCAGCATTTTTAAAAGTCAGAAACTATTTTAAATCAATTAAAAATGCATAAAAATAACCTAATTGAACTAAAATCTCAAGTAAATCTCAAATCAATTAATAAATTGATGAGAATATTTTTTATAGATCTATCATTATTCAAAGAGGTTGGAAAAATATTTTTGTATTTTTTGAATATCAAAAACTATTTAAAATGAATTAAAAATAACCAGAAAAGAGAAAATTCATGAAAAATATCAAATGATAAAATAAAAAATATTAAAAATCATTTTTAGAAACTAGAAATTAAAAGAGAAATAATGCAATTGGTCTCACATTTTTTGGATCAATAATGAATGAGATATGATTTTTTGAAATGAAATGGAATAAGAGAAATAAAATGGAAATTAAAATCAGAAATAGAAAATTAGGAAAAACCACACGCGTTGGATTCAATTCATTAATTGACCTGGCAGATCAGACGGTTGTGGCATGCGCGCGTATCATGGACCTAAGTCAACTAAGCAACATAAACACTTAAAAAAAGTCATAAGATCCAAGAGCCCTGATTCAATCTGGGAATCATCATCAACGACCTGGATCAAAACTGGCAAACGGACGGTGGTGTACACCACCGTCTTCTCCGGCGAGACCAGAGATTCCGACGAGAGTTGCAGAAAATAAACCTTCACCAAATGAGGCGATCTATACAACAATGTAAAGCTGGGGTGATGTACATCACCCCTGTACCATCTATTTTCACTCTAGACTTTCATGGAGAGAGAAATCAGAGGTTGAAAAATATGGTGTTCAACTGAAACTTGATGGATTTGCAAAATTCAAAGCACAAAACAATTGCCTCTATTGAGAGGACTTCACACAACCCAGCAAATGTAAGAAATAAGCTATGAATAAAGAGTTTCGGAGAAAATAAGTTCTGATATCCACCTTTGAAATGTGGATCTTGAGAGCACAATTCGCCTTTGCTAATGCTTGCAGTGTAGTCTAGTGATGAAGATGAGCAAGGTTTAGGAACTATAGATCTAGAAATCAACCAGTGTAGCTGAAATTTAGATCTGAAAATTTGAAGAAAAAGAGAAAGTTCCTTTAAGTATGGCTATGGAGGGATTCGTGCAGCATAACAGGTGACTTCAGGTTGTCCAATTATGAAGCCAAGGCCTTGTATTTATAGATGAAGGGAGCTGCAAGCATGAGCAAAGTGTGTGCATGGATGAAAAGGCCCTCCATGCATGGGCCAGTACAGGCGCATGGAGGGCCCAATTCTGATTGGAATGGTAAGCTAAACATCACCAAATATGTTTTGGACGTGCAGAAGATATGTATTTGGATCATGCATGGCAATTGAATCAAGTTTCCAAAAATGCACTAAAAGTTCCCCTCTTCGAAAATGATACTTCCAAAATTGAAACATAGCCTTATGGGTAATGGTTGGAAATCTTATTGCATAAGGAACAAATGTTATGTTGATCAAAACTCCATTTGGGCCTTGGAAATTAATGAAAATTGAACTTGAAGTGTAGGGTGCAAAACATGCATATGTGAAATTTTCAAAATTGGCCAATGTTCAAGCCCTTCTGTCTCAATGATGAAAACTACAAATGACAAAATATTCAACATGCAAGTTGTAGATCGTCTCAAGGCAATCAATTTGGACTTAAATTTTTCATCATTTGGATTTTTGATGAAGAAGTTATGGGCACTTGAAGTTGGACTTTTTCACATTTCAATGCATTTGGTCCAAAGTGACCTATAATGTTTTGCATTATAACATGTATTTCTTTTGAGGTTTTTCAATTTTGCTAAACATAACATTTGAATTAGATATCTTACTCTCTCCAATTCATTAGATCTCACCTCAAAATCATGAAAAATGTAGGAGTTATGTCCTTAGGAAGTTGACCTAAAATTAGGGTTTCAGTCAAAATGACCTATAATGTCTTGGAATGGATGATGACCTTCCAAGCTTCAAATCAATTTTGATGAACATGAAAGTTGTTCATATATTACTTAAGAACATTTTTTCTCTTGGGGTAATCTCCATTTGACAAACACATAAAAAGTTAGGTCTCAGTGCATTTCAAAATGGTTAGATGAATTGACTGATCAACTTCTCAAGTCCAAAACTCATATCTTGATGAGTTGATGATTGAGGACACTCAAATAAGTTCAAATATGCATGAAATGATGAATTAAAGAACTTCCCTTGATTGAATTTGATCATGGGCTGAGGTTGCTTCATGAGCAAGGCATAGTTGATGAACAGATGAAGTAGGGTTCCCTTGGAAAACAAGCCTCAAGCCCCTTGTTTGCTTTGATCAAAATGATAAATTGAGATACTTGGGAGGCATATTTGATGGATGATAGCTTTAGGAACCATTTCCATGCTTGCTTTCACCTTCTCTTAACCATATCAATGCACATAGGATCTCCTAGAAGCTTTAGACCTTGTGACTGCTCAAGCTACAAACAAAAGATGTTAGTGACATATTTTTGTGCTTTTGGTTAGTAAATAAAATGAGAAAAGCAATAATATACAATTCAAGCATGCTTGGTGATCTCAAACCAAATCTCAAGAGATCCCACCCAAAGGCAAAGGGAACCAAGATGCAAATTTTCCTTGAGGCTATGATGCAAATGCAATGTTATGATGCCATGAGGGATCTTAGGGTCAAAATTAGGGTCTTACAGTATGTAGGCATAAGTCCGAAGGTCTTTTCAAACATAAAAATATAATTAATGAATTCTTTTCTCATCCCTCCATTCTATTTGTTTGTAAACATCACTTTGTACAAAATACATACGCACACAAGAAAGGGCTCCCTTGGAGTACCTAGAACACTTTGGGTTCTAACACCTTCCCTCTGTGTAACCAACCCCCTTACCTGTAATCTCTGACATTTTATTAGTTTTGATTTGAAAACTTCTTACTTTTGGGTTTTGTTCGTACTTTTTCCCTTTTCCCTTGAAAATAATAAAAGCGCGGTGGCGACTCTGGTTTTATTGATCTCCAGCTTATCCATAGCTGGATGATCATGAATTTACCGCTACACACAGTGATATCATGCTCAACATAGGATTGCTCTAAGACTTTCTGCAACACTTCTCTATGTGCTTCGGAGTTCATGAACAAAGACAACACTGAAATCTTTGATGGGGTTTAGATAAGCTGCCCCACCACATTGAATTCACTTCTTTTTATCAACCTCAAAACTTCATCATTATCATTAGGCTTCAGCTTGATGGATTCACCAGACTGACAAACTGGAGCACTAACTGGATTCACCACAGGCACATCCACCTTCTTACAGGCTGAAGACACGACCACTACGGGTCACCTTTGCAATATCAGCTATATTCACCACAAAATCTGCTACGGGAAACAGAACCTCTTGGACATTCTCCACCATTGTGGCATTATACTGATAAGGCACAGCTTTATCGGATGCATACGGGATGGGGCCTGTTAACCGTATTACTAACGATGATACCGATCTATTAACGTTGTTACTGCTACTACTATTGAACTGGATTACTACCCACTCAGGGGTCTTAAACATAGGAACAATCACATTAACATCATTTCCCAAGTGACGGGATTGAAAACTTTGGATAAGACCTTCATCCACCAACCTTTAAATATCCCTCTTGACAATAACACATCCTCGAGGGTTCACACTACAGATTGCACAACCATCATGGTCATGCTCACATTCACTAACCATACGAATATCCTTATGCATTGCCACTAAGGACCTTCTGATATAGTGGATGTCTTAAATATTGAACTCCCCAGGACAACCATCAACCATGTTGACTGAAGCATTACCATGAGCAGGTAAAGGATTGGCTTTCACATTAGGCGCACGGTCCTTAAACGACACCATCCCACTCTTCACAAGCTTTTGTACTTCATACTTCAATGGATAGCAGTTATCAATGTCATGGCCAGGGGCTCCTTGGTAAAAGGCACTACGGAGTTCAGGTTTGAACCACCATGGAAGTGGCTCGGGATTTTGCGGTGGATTTCTGGGTTGAAGTAGGTTCTTGAGAACCAAGGATGGATATAATTCGGCGTATGACATAGGAATAGGGTCAAAAGAGACCTTCTTCCTCTCAAAGTTTTATTGTTGATTATTGTTGGTGGTGGTGGTGGTTCTTTGCTGCGGTTGTTGTTGACGTTGTTGTTGTTGTTGAATTGGAACAAGTTGATTAATGGAACTATTGGAAAAGACGGGAATCACTGAAAAGACTTGATGTTGATGCTGACGTGGTTGGGAACTCCTTCTAACATGAGGCCTCCTCAGCCTCCCTACAGATAGTGAATTAGTTTCCGCCTCTTTTCTTTTGGAGAAACCACTTCCATACTTCTTATTGGACAACGCTTCTTTCTTAGACAGACGTCCATCACGGACTCCCTCTTCTAACCTCATCCCCATGTTTACTATTTCGGTAAAGTCACTAGGGGCACTGGCAATCATACGTTCGTAATAAAATGAACTCAAGGTCTTAAGGAAAATCTTCGTCATCTCTTTCTCTTCTAATGGAGAATTAATCTGAGCAGCAAGTTCCCTCCACCTCTGAGCATACTCTTTAAACGTCTCCTTATCCTTCTGAGACATATACCTTATTTGGTGTCTATCAGGCACCATATCCACATTATACTTGTACTGCTTAGCAAAAGCTTTACCCAAATCGTTGAAAGTATGAACACTTGCACTGTCTAGATCCATATACCATCTCAGAGTAGCACCGATTAAACTGTCTTGAAATTAGTGAATCAACAACTAATCATTATTAGTTTGAGTTGACATCTTCCTGGCGTACATAACAAGGTGACTAAATAGAGAAGCATTTCCCTTATACTTTTCAAAGTCATGGACCTTGAACTTCATCAGGATTTTCACATTTGGTACCAAGTAGAGTTCAGCAACACTCTTACCAAACAGGTCCTTTCCTCTCAATGTTTTCATCTCTTTTTGCAACTCAAGGAACCGATCCTTTATTTCATCCATCTTCTCATAAACATCTGGTCCCTCAGATGTCTCAGAATGGTTGATGGTGCCCTCAACACGAGGCAAAGTATGAACAACTAGAGGAGGCATAGACATGATCGGGCTAGATTCTGGCATAGAAACAAAGGTAGGCATAAACCCTTCAGGCACAAATGTTGGCGGCATTTCCTATGGGAATCCAGCAGGCATAGAAAACCCGGATTGGCTAACATCAACAGGAATAGTCGAGGTAGAAACCTAAGAAACGACAATCCTCTATGGAGGAGTTGCGGGAGTTGGTGAAGACTGATTATGCGGAGCAAGAACAACCTCCATCATGGAAGTCAACCATGCAATCTCATCCTTCAGCTCCTTGTTCTCTTGTTCCAAATGTTCCAAGATCTTGGGTTGATTGGCGCGAGTGTTGTATCGGTGAGTCAGCTTGGCTGAAGCACAGAAGAATAACCGATGATCGGTCACCATTTCCATTGAATTCCCACCTTTTATCCGACATATTTTCATCAGTTTGGTCAGACTTGTGGTTGTTTTTAGTTATTTTAAAGTCATTTAACAAGTTTTGTTAGTTTATTAGTGCATTGCATTTTGTTACTTGTTTATGTCAAAAAGTCTCTTTTTATGCTTCGATTTGGTAGTGTTAATGTTGCAGGTTGTGCATAGGTTCCAAAGGACTAATAGCCGAGTATTGGATGCTCCGGAAGGCCAAAATATGAAGATACAGTAGGTCAACACGAGCCCTCGTGTACATCAACACGGCCCGTGTTGTTTGTCCGGAAACAAGCACTCCAGGAGGTAAAATAGAGGGTTAACACGGGCACCCGTGTGCATCAACACGGCCCGTGTTGATGCCTCTGTAGCTTGCTTTAAAAAACATAACTCTTGAAAACAACACGGGTACCCATGTAAATTCACACGGCCCGTGTGAATCAACACGGGCACCCATGTGTATCCACACTGCCAGTGTTGATGGGCGCGGCTGAGAAATTTTACTTTTTGTTGTGTGGATCTGCCCTGTTCATTAAGGGTATTTTGGACTTCTTACTGGGGAAAAACCATCTGAGGCTATTAAAAGACTTTGGAGAGATAGAGAAGACACTTTTTGACGTACGAAAAGAAACATTGCACCGGAGAAGATAGCTACTACGGAGGATTCAAAGACGGCGAGATTCAAGGGCATCACCCATTGAAGATCAAAATCTCCTCATTCTTTGTAATGTTTAATTTCTATACTATGATTTCTTTGAATACTATGAGAGGCTAAACCCCCAATGCTAGGGGGGTGGTCCTGATTTGGTCTGATGTTATGAATTCTATCTATGGATTTCCTTATTACTATGTTACGAATTTCAATTCAATTGTCTGATGTGCTTATGCTTTTGTATCAGACAAATACAAATAGATCTATGACTATCAATAACAGGATTGTGATTGTTAGTGTTTTCACACAATTGGGTTTATAATTGCATCACCTAGGACTAGGAACATTTGTGAATCACCATAAACCTTGATATTGTTTATGATTAAAACCAATGATTAATTGAATGGACATTTGAGTAAGAATTGGTAGTTTAATAGTTTCTTCCTTAAGGACTTAAGGAAGAACATTATGCGGTTAGGTAATTGAATGTTTCATGTGTATTAAGGAAATCTTGACTGAATTCATAACTGGTTAAATCAACCACTCACCCTAGCATATTTTATCTTAATCAATTATTTCTACTATCTTTTTGTGTTTATTATTATAAATTCACAAAACCAACCAAACCCTTGTCTTTTTGTTCAAATAGAATCAGAAGTAAAATAAGTATTTCCCCCGCAATCCCTGAGATCGATACTTGGAAATAAAACTCCTTATTACTACATCGGTAAAAATAGTACACTTGCTATTTTTCCGATCAAGTTTTTGGCGCCGTTGTCGGGTATTGCCAAAATACCTATTTTAATTTTTATTCTATTGAAATTTTGTTGCTCGTCAACCAAAATTTTATCTGTGACAATCTTGTTATTCAATTCTAATATTTGTCTAACTTGTTTATGCGAGGTAAGGCCTCAGCGGATTTTTCTTTTGACGCAGATCCAGAAAGAACTCTTCGTGCTAGACTAAGACAAGCTAAGAGAGAAAAACTGGAATTAGCAAAGAAAGCAGAGGAGGAAGTTGTTTCAGTGCACTCAGAGAATTCAGATTCAGACGCGGAAATAGTTCCTGAAATCATGGCTGCAAACCCACCACCACCACCACCACCCGAGAGACTTCTCGGTGACAATGGTGGAACCAACACTCCGGGTGGTCGGATGACAATTGTAAACCACCCGGTTAATGTAAAACAATTTCAATTGCATCCCAGCATAATTAATCAACTCGAAAGGCGGTCCTTTTCTGGAAGAGTGAATGAAGATGCCAACAAGCATCCGCAAAGATTTTTAACTATGAGCACAACGCTGAAAATGCCTGGACATAACGAAGAAGCAATAAGGCTTCGTATGTTCCCATTCACTTTAGCAGATGAAGCCGAAGAGTGATTCTATTCCTTACCGGCTGGCAGTATCACTACATGGGAGCAGATGGAAACAACATTCTTGCAGGAATATTTTCCCGCATCTATGTCACTGAGAAAAAGATAGGAGATCCTAAACTTCAAGCAAAAGGAGGGTGAGTCACTAGGAGATGCCTATAAAAGATTCAAGAGAATCCTAGTGGCTTGTCCTACTCACAACATGGATGAAACTGAGCAGATGCAAATGTTTGTTAATGGTCTTCGAATTCAAACGAGACAAATCCTTGACTCAACAGCTGGTGGCTCAGCTAACTTTGCAACAGCCACCGGTATGAAGAAGATAATTGAAGCAATTTCCTCAAATGAGCATCTGGAGTTGTATGATAGGGTGTCAAGCAAATCTGCAGTAATTGATTTGAAGCTTAAAATAAACAAACAGGTAAAAATTGAAGAAGCAGTTGTTGCAGAGGTGGAGAAAAGGTTGAAGGCACTAAACATAGGTGCGCAGAAAGTGGCTCAAGTACAACAGGCACCTAACGATGTGTGTGGCATTTGTAATGGACCACACAATACTGTTCATTGCTTTGCAACACCGCAACAGATAGAAGATATCAAGTTTTTAAAGCAAAACAATCCCTACTCCAACACATACAACCCGGGGTGGAAGAATCATCCAAACTTTGCATGGAGGGATCAGAAAGGGAATGTGCAACAGCAAGTACAAGGCCAATATCAAAACCAATATCAGCAACAGCAAAATCAAGTCCCAAAGAAGGCAGATTGGGAGATTGCAATTGAAAAGACGGCAGCTCAAAATGGGCAATTTGAAGAAGAGACTAGAAACAATCAGAAAAACATCGCCGCATCCCTAAAGAATCTCGAAGTTCAGCTGGGGCAGATAGCCCAGCAACTGGCAAGTTCTCGAACACCAGGTTCCCTACCAAGTGAAACAGTTCAAAATCCGAGAGGTCAGGAGAATGTTAATACTGTCACGACGACAGAGAAAAAGGCTGCTAAAAAGAAAAAAATTACATCACCGAGAGAGCCGACTCAAGAAGAAACTACAAAAGGAACTAAACCGGTGATTAAGTTGCCCTACCCTCAGAGAATGACAAAGAAGGAACCTAGTGAGTCAGACTTGGAGAAATTCATGACAATGTTTAAAAGGATTGAGGGTCATATGGCTTTGTTTGAACCACTTGAAAGGATGCCCATGTACAAGAAATTCGTGGAAGAGGTAATGGCTGAAAAGAAACCAACCACTGAAGAACAGGTATCCGGTAAGGAACAATATAATGCAAACTCCCTGGAGCAGAACATTCCTAACAAATAAAAGGATCCAGGAACCGTCACAGTACCATGCACAATCAAAGAAAGAACCTTCAAAAAGGTACTAATAGGTTATGGAGCTAGTATGAATCTGATGCCATTATCGATCTATCACAGGCTGGGTATTAGAAATATCAGTGATATAAAGACCAATCTGAAGTTTGCGGATCACTCAAGAAAAGATGCGTATGGTATGGTTGAAGATGTGTTGGTAACAATAGCGGACTTGACTTTCCCAGTCGATTTTGTAATCCTAGACATACCTGAAGACAATGAGGCACCCATCATTCTGGGTAGACCTTTCATGAAGACGAGTCGATGCGAGCTCGACATGGATGAGTGCACGTTAACCTTGAAAGTTCACAACAAGGAAATAACATTGAAAGCTATTGAAGACCAGGATATGGAGGAAGATACAAAATCTCAGTATCAAGTAGGCTTAATCAGGACATTGAATACTATCAAAGTCTCACCACTGCCAGTAGCCACCCTAAACGGGAAGATTCCTAACATCGAAAGGAAGGTTAAAAAGGAACGTGGTGCAAAGGAGTCAACACTGATAAAAGAGACAACGTCCGAGTTAGAGACAAGAGGTGCAACAAGGTTTTGAACCTGAAATACCCCCCATGATAAGGGAAATGAACCGTCGAGCCATGCGACGTTAAAGGAAGCGCTTCGTGGGAGGCAACCCACGCGTTTGATTTCTAATTTATTTCGTTTTTCTTTTTCTTTTTGTGTGCTAGAATTTTGTTGTAGGGGAGGAGGAGAATTAGAAGGGCAAAGTCACAAACACCTCAAAATGGAAGGAAACCACACAAGTGCAGTAAAACAACAGTAGTCGCTGTGAGTCCCCTTTGTATCTGGATTTAAACATTGAGGTCAATGTTTAGTTCAGGTGTGGGGGGGGGGAGGGGTTTTCCTTTCATGTTTTATTTCGTTTTCATTTTGTTCATGTTTTCCTTCAACGTTTGTTTTTATTGTTTATCGGTGTGTACAGAGTGATGAGAAATTGTGGACGAATCCGGGATCGGTTGTAGTGGATGAAAGACACCCCTCATACTTGTTCTATTAAGGTACCCCGGAAGTTGATGCAACCATGAGAAAGTAAAAGTCGGACACAATTTGGTGACACTGGACCAAGAGAGCGGTATGGTAGAACCGAATCAGAAAAGAAACCACATGACACTAGGAGGCTTCAGAGCTTGTAAGTTTAACCAACATGGTGAGAATAAAAAGGCCAAACACTAAATATCATGAGAGTTCAGCCAGGTATGACTCTATCACTCTGATTTTGCGTATGTTCTTTTGACACTTCACAGCATGACAACACGCACTGAGGCAAGTTGTTTGTTTAATCCAGAGCCTTTCTAGCCATCCATGTTTATATGTTTACCCTTCGTGAACCCCGTTGAGCCTTAGCCATTTTGTTCGTAATAAACCCCATGTTGACCATTAATCGTTCATTTCATCCCATCACTCGGCATGATTGTTGTGAGTTACAAGATGTGCAAAAAGCTAAGTTTGGGGTGGTAATCTTGAAAGAAAGGGCAAGTGCATAATAAGAGATCTAAAAGCAATACAAAAAGTAGAGACATGTGTATGTCCAAAAAGAAAAAAAAAAAAGAAAATGCACTTGCCGAGACTTAAGACTCTAACACCTTTAAAATGCTCACAAAGAATTGAGTTGAAAAGAGCCAAAAGTGGATAAACCCCCAAAGCTATGAGTTATGCACGAGAAAAAAAGAAGAAGAGAGAAAATCACACGACATGAATGCCGAGTTCAAAACCATTTGTTATCCATTTCTGTGTTTATCCCACCACAAGAGACAAACGTTGGAGGAAACAGACTCAGACCATGTCATGGGATAATCACTCCTAAGGGTTTCCTTTCAAGGATAATTCCTTTGAACACCCTACAGACTGGGCAAGACAAGTTGCAAGGGGAAAATTCACTTCATATCTTCAAGTCGGTCAGGCAGATTGTGTCAGACACTAGAAACTGTCTAAGATCACAACCAAAATGTCAAAACTTCATACCGGTACAATATCACATCTTGACAAGAAACCTTGCGGCACGTCAAAAGCATAATCATCATGCGTTGATCATGTCACTATGCTCGGTTACAAGCTGACCCAACATCTCAGAAGAAGAAGTCGAGTTCCCCTCAGGGGCAAAGACACAACATAACAGCAAGAAATCAAACTTAGGGCATCGAGCGTATCCACATCCATTGCGTGTTCATCAGATCATAAACTACCAAGTGTCGGGAAGTCAGATCCTTTCACCCACCAACAATCAAACTCATATTGGCAATTACCAAAAAACCCAAAGTCCACCTTGTTGGAACCCACACAAAAACAAATACAACCAGTATTTGTTTCCAGAAAATACATCTCCTTTGAAAAGGGGGGACCAATTCTAAACAAACCAATCATCCTTTACATTCAAACATGCACTGCATACATCATCTCATACATAACGCATACATAACATTCATGCATATAGCACGAATCAAGATCCAAGGTTTAGTCGTAGGTGTCCAGGCCAACCCTCAGTTGAGTCATTTATTATTTTCTCTGAGTGAGTTCTTACCTTGTATTGTTGGGTGTTCCCCGTTGATTTACATCCTCTAACCTTTTGTTAATAAGGTGTTACCCTCATCTAAGTCGAACAATTTTTCTTCAAACCCCTACCTTGTTTCTCATTGAGCGTTCCTCGATGAGATGTTTCTTTTAACCTTTTGTTGATGGAAATTATGTTTTCCAGAGAATATTTTTCTGCAACCTTTTATTGTCGATACCCCAAGCAAGTCTTACCCAGTAACGTTCTAATACTACCCAACAAGTCGGGTTTATTGAACTTTGTCAGTAGCTTTATTATTCCAAATATTTTTCTCACTATCATTCTTTTGGTGAAAGTTCATTGAGGAATAATATTAATCATCTCCTTGTTTATGATAACCGTTATCCTTTTGGTAATGGTAAACCCTTGACATTTGTGATCTTACCGTCATCCTTTTGGTGTCGAAGATCCTTGAAGTTTTGGGTCCAACCTTCATCCTTTTGGTGAATGGAGACCTCTCATTATTAAAGATTATTGTCATCCTTTTGGTGGTAATAAGTTTTGTTGTTGATCATACCTTCATCCTTTTGGTGATGGTGATCATTTGAAGTTTGTGACTTATTATCATCCTTTTGGAGGTAACAAGTTTTGTTGTTGATCATACCTTCATCCTTTTGGTGATGGTGATCATGTGAAGTTTTTGACTTATTATCATCCTTTTGGTGGTAATAAGTTTTGTCATTTGATCTTACCTTCATCCTTTTGGTGATGGCGATCATTAAAGTTTGTCTCGACTTACTATCATCCTTTTGGTGGTAACAAGTTTTGTTCTGATCTTACCTTCATCCTTTCGGTGATGGTGATCATTTAAGTTGTTGTAACTTATTATCATCATTTTGGTGATAACGAGTTTTGTTGTTCAATAATACCTTCATCCTTTTGGTGATGGTGATTGTGACTCATTATCATCCTTTTGGTGGTAACAAGTCTTGTTATTAATCTTACCTTCATCCTTTTGGTGATGGTGATTATTTGAGTTGTTGACTTATTATCATCCTTTTGAGGGTAACAAGCTTTGTTGTTTGTTTTTACCTTCATCCTTTTGGTGATGGTGGTTGATGACTTGTTATCATCCTTTTGGTGGTAACAAGTTCTGTTATTTGATCTTACCTTCACCCTTTTGGTGATGGTGATCATTTGAAGTTTGTGACTTATTATCATCCTTTTGGTGATAACAAGTTTCGTTGTTGATCTTACCTTCATCCTTTGGATACTGGTGATCATTAATATTGTTGACTTATTATCATCCTTTTGGTGGTAACAAGTTCTGTTGTTTGGTAGTACCTTCATCCTTTTGGTGATGGTGATTGTTGACTTTTTATCATCCTTTTGGTGATAACAAGTTTTGTTGTTAATGTTACCTTCATCCTTTTGGTGATGGTGATCCAATGAAGTTGCCGTGACTTAGCATCATCCTTTTGGTGATAATAAGTTTTGTCGTTGAACTTACTTTCATCCTTTTGGTGACGGTGATCTTTGAAGTTGATGAGTTAACTATCGTCCTTTTGATGATAGTCTTAATATTACCCCCTCGGTAATGGAAAGCTTTATCAGGATAACCATCATCCTTTTGGTGATGACTACCTTTGAAGCTTGGTATTCCATCATCCTTTTGGTGATGACGATCCCGGAAATCATGGTGAATTACTATCACCCTTTTGGTGATGGCAATTAATTCTATTGTCATCCTTTTGGTGCCAGAAAACCTGCTCAGGTTTGTCCTCATATCAATAACGACCTTTGCAAGATTTAAATGTCGACTCGAGGGTTGGCATTGATCGGATATTCTACCCCTAATACCCTGGATGTCGTTAGGATTCGTTACATTTTCTTTCTACATTTCTCCATCACATTTCAAAGGACAAAATTTGGGTCTTTTCGTATTTAATTACCTTCCACCACGAATTTACGGACACTGCTGTAATTCTTACTTTCCGGATCAAGGTAACTAAATAGGGGCAGCTGTCATACCCCAATTTTGTCCAGACATTTTAAATTTTTCATAAACTTGATTTCATTTTTAATTTGCATCAGTTGTACAGCATAACATGCATTTCATCATGAATAATACTTAAAATATCGGTCGAAATAAATTATTGAAAATATAGACAAATTGGTTAAATCATTTCTCAAGTACGTGCAAAATCAGCGTGTAAAAAGTTTCAAAATTAAACTTGCATACGCCAGTATTATTAATCTATGGTCTGCGTAGTTTAACATGGTGTGCTCGTTATATTTTTCGACGACTTTTTCAATCGCATTTTGATCCGTCTAAGCCTTTCAATCGGTCAAAATTTATTTCAAAATTAAAAGAAATGATGTATTTTTTCAATAAGTATATTTCGCGCTGATCATTTTAGTGCGTCCGATTTAATTTTTTAAACAAATTTTCGTCCGACTTTTATTAATTTTTAGTCATTTTATTTTTATTCTTTCGCCAAAATGTTCAAAAGAAATAAATAGAATTTTTCGTATTCTCATTTTATTTTTATCGTATGTATTTAGAAAGATGCGAATTTAATTTGATTTGATGATTTAAATTATTTTAAATCAATTAAAATCATATAAAAGGGACATATCGGACATTTTAAAATTGCTTGTGCTTCTTTGGATTAATCAGGATCGTTGATACAAATTAATCCACGGATCTCATTTGCAATCGTTATCATATTCCATTATCCAATCAAAAATCAATTAATAATAATATTAATCATGAAAAATCAAATAATATTAATATTAACATTAAAAATTAAAAATTAAAAATAAAGTTGTATACTTGTGAAAGATACACGTTTGACAGCTTGCATTTGAGAAGATTTTTTATCCATACTCTCAACATGAAACGTGGCATCATGTTATTGGGAGAGATGGGATAAGAACAAAAATGGGATTTTATTAATGGAGGAACAGCTGGCTAACGGGGAAAAAGGGGAAACAAAGAGATTTCTTCTTCACGTGGGGATCACCACTCTGTCTCAAGAAAAAGGGGACTCATGGGACAGAAAAAAACAAAAAGGGAGGAATACTTCTTCTGCTCCCAAACGTCACACACACAAAACACTGAAATCCACCTTCTTCTTCCCCTTGAAAAAACGCACTGCCGTCACACCCTTACCCACTCAATTCCTTCAAATCCTCTTCTTCTTCATAAACTCAAACCTTCCAACAAACACCACCATAACATACACACTCCACCGTACGTCTCGAATTCTCCGCCCTTAACATCCTTCAACAACTTCCGGCTAACCGCCATGGCCGCCGCGAATTCCCTTCAACGCCATCTACCAAGCTGACTGCGATCTAAACAACCTCACTCTTCTTTTTCCTTCCACCGTGGATCGAACTCCGCCACCGAAGTAACCCACGCCGTCGACCACCGCACAACTAAACCCTTTTCATCTTCATATCGCTTCAACCTGTCACGGATCTTCCGACTGAACCATTACGACTACGCCACGAGAACTGTCATGGTCGTTATTGGGTATTGAGAAGACGGTTGATACGGTTTCGGAACCCAAAAATCTACCAGCAAGAGCATTGTAAATATGGTAACGTTTTAGATTTATTGTATTTGTTGTTTGATTGGTTTCATTTTGGTTTCAACGGGCTCATGTATCATAAATAACTCCAGGAATTTTTACACGGTGTTGCGGCTACCGTCATTTGTTCTTTTTTTTGGTGCCAAAGCTGGATTATGAGATTGTGATTTATTTCAAATGTTTTAAAAAAAAAAACCTTACTGTAAACGTTTTCTTTGGTTGCCATTGTTTAGTTCATTTTTTTTATTCCTTGTTAAATGGTATTACTGTTATTAACCAGATGATTATAGTGGAGATAAGCATTTCGTTCACAGTGCCTTGAAGAGTTTAATTGTTATTTAATTAATAATTTTTGTTCCTGTATGAAGTTAAGCATTTTGGTGGAATAGGAAATTTAGAGGCATATAATACTCCTTTAGAATGAATGAGTTATTATGGTTAAAGAAGTTTGTATTTGAAGAATACATAGGGAAGCGTTTTCTTCGAGAGGGAGAAAAGTAATGTCTTTGTTTCTAACTTCTTACGATTTAAATGGACAATCTGATATTCTTTGGAAAGAAAAATCATGCATTACTATTAATTCAATTATATTTTTATTGATTTTTGTTATAGAAAAGTTATAGAAATTAAATTTGGATGAAATATCCAGTTAGAAAATTTTACCTTGTACCCCTACAATTAACCCTATACCCCTACAAAAATTTAAAAATTCTCATTTTACCCTTAATTGGTTTTAACCAATTTACCCTTTTATTTTTACCATTCAATTGAAAATTGCAAAAATTACACTTTCACATCCCTCGCACCGGAACTCTTGCAAAAAGACTTCCGGTATGTATTTTTCCAAACCGGAAGATTTTAGGAAAGACTTCCGGAACACAAAAAATGCAAACCGGAACACTTAAGGAAAGAGTTCCGGTTCAGATAAAAAAAAATTTAAAAAAATTTGTATACCGGAACTCTTTGGAGAAGTGTTCCGGTATGCATTATGTGTGTTCCGGAAGTCTTTCCTAAAGTCTTCCGGTACGTTTTTTTTTTTAATTTTTTTTTTTAATTTTTTTTTTTAATTTTTTTTTTTTTACAGAAATGAGGGTATTTTGGTCAAAAAAAATTTAATGTAGGGGTATGGGTACAATTGTAGGGGTATAGGGTAAAATTTTCATCCAGTTAACATTCCTTAAGCCCACCAACCATTTTTTTAAATATATATGTATATATATACCTCTTAGATATTGCAAATATTTTGCGTTGAATTTATTAGTTAAAGCGTTGTTGATATTTGGTTTTGATGCGATCTATATGACATTGTAAATAATGCTAATTCGCCGCACTCAAAATTCATTGCATTATGAAACGAATTTTTATCCACGGATTCAATATTTTTATGTCGTTATGCCGTCCCAAATTTCTATATATGAATGGAATATTTTCACCGCGTTATGATCTTGCGTATGACATTACTTATGTTGTCATCTTTCATAAACTGGTTTTGAGCACACGGATTCAATTCGATTATTTTACATTCAATATTGTCGCTTACTTCCTTTTAAAATTAATTAATCAAAGTTTTGATTAAATTAGATAATTTTGTTAACTAATTTTAATTAACTTAATTATTTGATTATATTAATTCTTAATTAAATAATTTTGATAATTGATTTTAATTATCCTGATTAGATGACATAATTGAATTTTAATCAATTAATTTTGTTAATTAAAAAACGAACCGATTTATTTCACCATCATCTTCCATTTCATAATACAAGCCTGATTTCACTCCACTTCATCATCAATCCAAAACCACTTCAAATCATAAATAATCGCATAATCCTCGATTTGATGTCGAGTCCAATTTTAACACCTTTGTAAGTCGATCACTTTTAGCATCGCCATCAACCTCACATAGCTTACTCTTGGGCTTTCTTACAATGAGACCTAATCAATTTTTAATTAATTGATTCACTAAATAATACAATTTATCCACAAATACAAATTCAAATCTTGATCCAATATCAAGTATTGTTATTCAAATTAATTAAAACATCTAATTACAATTAAACACCATTTTATTTGGAAATGAAAAGGGAGATGGTTTTGAGTTTTCAACTCCTCTCCTCGATTATTTGAATACGAGTTCTCTTACTCAGTTAGTCAAATAATTGTCATTCCTATCCGCTTAGGCATAATTAAATCAAATCATTCTTATAATAAACTAAATGAAAAGGGGGATGGTTTTAAGCCTTTAACTCCTCTCCTCGATTGTTCGAATACGAGTTTTCTTACTCGGTCAGTTAGACAATCGTCATTTCTTTGCAAACCTTAAACCAATATTAAATCAAATTATTTTCATAATAACAAAATAAAAAGGGAGATGATTTTGAGCCTTCAACTTCTCTCCTCAATTGTTTGAATACGAGTTCTCTTACTCGGTTAGTCGAACAATTGTCATTTTTCCATAAACATATAACTTAATCAAATCATTTTCAGAATGAACTGTACAAAAAGGGAGATGGTCTTGAGCCTTCGATTCCTCTCCTCAAATGCTTGGATATGAGTTGTCTTACTCATCTGTTCAAGTACTTGTCGTTTATTCAAAAATACATCAACTATACATAAATCTACTTTCATGATCCCTCAGATGAAAAAGAAAGTGGTCTAGAGTCTTCTATTCCCTTTTCCGAATATTAGGATACAAGTTGTCTTACTCGACTATCCGAGTATTCGTCATCCTTTCAAAAACACCTTAACTATTATTAAATCCTTTTACAATTAAGGATGAAAAGGGAGATGGTCTAGAGCATTCGATTCCTCTCCTCGACTATTAGGATACGAGTTGTCTTACTCGACTATCCGAGTAATCGTCATCCAACAAAAATATCTCAACACATCAAATATATTCTTCTTCTCACCCCCGTGCGATTGAAACCAATCAAACAAAACATCCAACATATTAACTCAACTTGTCACCCCGTGTGACCAAAACTCTTTTCAGAAAGAACATTGTTTAATCCTTTCTAATGCGCACAACAGACTAGTGCTTAAGCCTCCGCCGAGAGTAGACAAGCCAGCGTTTAGCCTTTAGAACGCGATCTAAACAGCTGTTCGGTAAAAGACACTAACCAATCGTAGTTCCCCGAACTACGAATGCTCTGATTTCCTTATTGCACCATAAGGATACATAGGCAGGAGATTGTTGTATCTTCGCGAGCACACTAATAAAAAACCTCCCCTTTCTCATTCTGAGGTCCTCACCCATATCTATTATCTATTTTTATCACTCAAAGAAAACAAACAACATAAGTTAACATTCAAATCACAAATTAATCTAAAAGGTTCCCGTTGAGTACAACGAACGTGAGGGGTGCTAATACCTTCCCCTTGGGTAATTAACTCCCAAACTCGAATATCTTCCCCTTGGGTAATTAACTCCCAAACCCGAATATGGTTGTGACGACCATTATTCTAATTTTCAAAGGTTTTATCGATATTTTCCTATTCCTTCATTGGGATAAATAAAGTTCGGTGGTGGCTCTGTTCGAACTAACATTTTTCCGCGTCCATCGTGAGGGATCGCATTTTTCAAGGTGCGGCAAAATGCAATAAAGTAAATGCAATAAAAGACGAAAGTCTGGTGAAATTAAAGGTAACAAAATAAAGACAAATTGATAAGTTAAATTACTGATGAATATAAATTGAGGCAAAGGTACTTTTTTTTTAGGGAGATGACTCTTTTCTCGTAAACACTTTGGTACTTCAAGTGTACTCCTACTGCAAATGCTAAAAATGCCACATTTTGAAATGATCTCTAACACTTACTTAAATACTAGTAAAAAGTAACCGTTGGGAGGTTGCAAATCTATCTCGATATGACATGGGTCGCCCCACTTCTCCCACGTCTGTAGGTAACTACCCACGTATCAGACACCCACAATTGCTCCTCATCATGGTAATAACCTTCGGCTTCGATTGGTCCTTTATGCTTCGACCCTGGACTGCCGAATTCCCACATATACCTAACCCTCCAACGGGTTTTCTGATCGACCATGCTTTGCCTTCTTTGGTCGAAATTTGTCAGCTAACAAAGATTGAAGGATGTGTGACGATAATGAAAGGTTAAAGGAGGTGCAAAGATTGTGGAAGATATAAGGAATGAGATGCAATACATTCCATTTTTCATTACCTTGTAAGATTAAGTTTATTTTTAAGAAGAAATTAATTAGAGAAAAATGTGGCATGGCTTGGTGTACTAGATTAATCTGACACACATGATCCTCTCAAAGTCACCTTGACTTTCCTGCGTCAAAGTCAGAGGATCTGAACCTGTGTACAACACGTAAAAATCAAAATCTTCTTTCTGTCATCTAATTCTTAATTAGTCTTAATGATATTTTTGGGGTATTTTTGTCAAAAAGAAAAGTAAAAAATCTTGTTAATGGATCACTTGCCTATAGTTTGAATAAGATTTTTTTTAATGATTATCTAACATGAGAGAAAATATGTTCATGCTGGATTTAATGAATATAAGACTCTAGTTGATGGTATTGATTACATATGACCTGGATTCAAATTAGGAAACAGATTCTTGCGTGAATCTAGTTCTAGTACTAAGTATGGAAATAAACTTTGTACTCGTTTGTGTAAGAATTGGTCACATAGTAGAGGTTTCTATAAAAAAAAACATGATCTCTCTTTACATTTCTAGAAAAATTCAAACTCTGCACATAACATTACTTTGAAGGAAGTAGCTCGGTGATGAATCCTCGAATGACATGAAATGGTGAGCTTGAACTCTTAGGGTTTATTTGATTTAGTTTTGTAAAAGTGTTTTTTAGTTTTTAAAATTGGAAAATCTTAAAACTTGTTTGGTAATTTAGTTCAAAATTATTTTTGAAAACTATAATCTATTTATGAGTTTTGTAAACCATACATGTAGAATACACTAGTTTGATAACTCAATTGGTACTATGTCAGTAAGAGTCACAATGTTTTGTATAAGTGTGAATGGAATGAAAACGCTATCTTGAATATGCGGCGATCACTAGTTTTTATAAGGTCTCTCAGGTTGTGAGTCCTTTATGAGCCATTCATTTCTCATTATGATGTGTGTCTCCTTGTCTAGTTTGGTAAAATGAATGAACGTCAAATCCCTCTTTTTTTTGTATAGGACCGACCATTTATTGCGTTAATGCATTCTTAAAGTTATGTTCATGTATTAAGGTGTTTATGTCATCAACTCGATGTGCCTCTCTTGGGTTTCCCTGCTTGCTTTTGGTCCAATGATTCGTCCCTGTTTTGATTCCTACCCGGCCCCATCAGTACGGACTTGGGTTCCTACCCGACTCAAAAAGAGACCATAATGTACATAGTTCCTCGAGCATGAGACCCAAGGGGGAAAAGTATTTTAGGAAAATATACCAAAATGTACACAATCCCTCAAGCACGACGCCTAAAGGGGCGAAGTGCTTTAGGAGGAGAGGTCAAAATATACACAGTCCCTCAAGCCCAAGGCCTAAAGGGGGAAAATGTTTTAGGAGAGAGAGAGAGAGAGAGAGAGAGAGAGAGAGAGAGAGGGAGAGAGAGAGAGAGAGGAATGTACAGAATCTCTCAAGCATGAGGCTCAAAATGGGCAAAGTTCCTCGGAAAGAGACCGGAACATCAGACTCTCTCTTTTCATGAAGAGTGGAAAATATACCCTATGTTATCTAACTGGTCTCAAGTCCTTAAGGAATTCTAGGGGTTGACTATGATTGCTAAGACTTTCCTTATTTTGAAGACGTCTGGATCAAATACTATGTTATGGTGACTAAGGTCGGACTTCACTCCAGCAAGCATAAGGCTCAAATAGGAAAGATGCCCCTTTTAGGGAAAGGAATCAAAGTGTTCAATAATTTTGGTTTATATGTACGAACATTTGTCTCCTTGCTAAGAATATAAGAAGTTGAGACCTATTATATATGGATTTTTTTTCTGACTCTCGACCTTCCTATTTTTATTAAGAGTCAAGTTTTAATCATCATTTATTTCCATTAGAATCTCATAGAATCATTACCTCTATATTCTTAGGATACTAATCTTAAATGCAGCCTCTTTGTTGTCTGCCATTCACAACCTTAAATAAGTGTTATCTTTCTCTATTCCAAATCAGTTAGAGATTCATTTTTATGCAACATCCTCATGTACTTTTGGTTTAACTTCCTTTCTCCTCTCTTATTCTTCATTCTCTAATTGTCACAGGTAATATCATGTCTCTTTTCTTATTTATTTATAGTCATGACTTTTATTCGTGAGTGTGACGCGTTTGGGAGAGTTATAGAACCCCAAACTATTTTGCAATTGATCAATTTATGGAATTTATGTCTGGAAGCTTCAGAATGAAGGATAGTAAAAGTGGATTGTAATTTCGTGAAGAGAGATATGTTAGGTTCTTCTTAGAGTTTGTTTAGCGATAATGAAACTGATTTGGTGTCTTTTCATCAGGTTTTGTTGAATTCATCATGAAGCTTTATACCACTCCCCCGAGTTCCTTTTGTGATAAAGTCTTAAATTTAAATTCGATTTGTCTAGAATATGATTGGATAGAATCATTTTTAGTGGGCTTGGAGTTGTCAAATACTAATAATAAAGCTGATGTTATTTTGAGGCCATGTGTTTGAGGTGAAAGGGTATGCATGCGGCGACCTCCTAGGGTAGACAATATGTTTTGCTATTTCTACACTGGCATTTTGAAGATTTTGGGAATGGAATTCCCTTTATCATCTTAGAGTTTAATATCTTCAAGGTGCTCAATATTTCCCTTCCCAACTACATCCAAACTGTTGGGCGTTCGTTCGAGGATTATAGATCCTTTTCTATGGTCTAGATATTACACCCACTATCAAGATCTTATTTTCCATTTTATTAAAAAAAAGGAGTATCCTGGGGTGGAAGGGTATGTGTGAGTGCCATCCTATGGAGGGCTTTCCTTTCCTATATACATCCAATTACAAAAATTGGAAAGACAAGTTTTTCAGGGTTAAGGGAAGCGATCAATGTCTAAATGTTATCTTTGAGGATAATGGATCTTATACGTTTCCTCCATACTGAACGGGCAAGCCCCTCTCCATCACATGCGTTCTTCTCGCCAAAGTTAGTGATACAAAAATGTAAATAGTGGATTTTTTGGAGAAACTCCGTACTATGTGGTTGAAGGATTTGTTTAAATACGAAATAGTTTATCCTATGTTGTTGAGCTTCCTTGATAAGGTGTTATCCTTATAAAAGCCTTTACCATTGATATTTTTAACTAATGCTGATTGATTTGTCTTTTTTATTTTTATAGGGAGGATGCTCATATTTAAATTCTTGAGAATAAGGCCATGATGGCACGGGCCAAGGTTCGTCGGGTTGAAACCCAAGTCGTTCATCACATCAATCATGTCTACTTCCAAACATGTATAGCCAAGAAAAGGAAGAGTGAAATTGTTGGTAAAGTAGTTAAGGTCATTCCTATTAACATTATTACACATCTCCTTGCTATGGAGGATATCAAGTCGCCTTAGGTAAAGAAGATCAATGTTGATCCTTGTGAATATATGTGCTTGCAGGTATGACGTATGCAACAATTTATTTGGTTTTGACGATGACAACACTTTAAACTGAAATCTTCATTAAAAGTGTTGATTAAAGATTTTAGTTATGATGATGAAAAAATGTTATCTGATGTGATCAAGTGATGGTACTTGAAGATCAAGTTTCCATTTGATGGAGTGATAAAGTTGTGGTGCTTGGAGATCAAGTTGGCAAAGCCTGTCTTTAGAGACGCACCCTTATGTCAAGCGGCGTTAGGTGAAGTCATTGAAGATCTTTAGTCAAGAAGTGTGTATGATGATGGTGTCTATCATGAAAAGTTATCTCAAGCCTCATCAAGATAAAGATTTAAAGTTCTTGTGAGGTGCTAAAGTCAAAGATTCAAATAGTTTGCACTTGGCAATGTCATCAATATGGAAGTAGTTCAAACGGTTGTCTACGATTTGAATGTGCTCATAGAGATCTTCATCCCAGTCGTACTCATTCATATTATAAGGATTCTCTAGTGACTTATATATTTGAGTTTCTAGAATACGAGCGTAAAGAGGATGCCTTTGTGGATTCTTCACTGTTGGTTTTTCTACCTACTCCTAAGGAGAAACATGGCTGCATCAGTTTCCCCTGGGTATGTAAGGATGTTTTGGACGTATCTTACTTTTCTAGTGATTAAGAGATTTTGGAGTTTTGTTTCTCCGAAGTGTGGCTGACTCGAGAATAATAGTTCATGTTCTCTTGGAAATGACTTCTTGCACGATGTTCCCTTTGGAGGTGCTTTATGTAAGCTTTATTCCAGACGAAAAAATCTTTCCTCTAAAACTTGTGACTTCTGTTGTCGAACAATGTTATACATAATGTTCAACAACTAATTAGCGCCTTTTATTCCGAGGTTACCCCACAACAATTGGAAGTTTGGAGATGCGTTCGGCCTCGACGTTTGTGCTGGTATTAGAGGTATGAGCGAAGGCTCACCTTATCGGAGATTCAGAGCAAATTCTGCAATCTGAGGAGGTTGGAATAGATATGGACACAATGCAGTGTTTACAACATCTTGATCAAAATTTCCTAGAGGAGGAGGATGGGGATTATTACTTGCGGTTTAATTTGAAGTAACGACGGAGGCTGCTTTACTTAGAGCGACACAACAAGTAGCTTTAGATCCAACCATCATTGGAAGGTTTGGAGGTAAAAACATTCACAAACTCCAAGAATCAAAGTTAATTTGCTACCGGACCAGAACGAAGATAGGGGATCTTCTGTTTGATCTCAAGAACTCTAATTTGATAGGTTGAGAGAGCTTCAAAATATGAATCTAAGCGAGAAGATGTAATCTTAGAAAACTTAGTAATCAAAAGTTGATTCCTACAGACAACGCTCTGTTCCGTTATGAAACCATAATTGATCGGAGAATGGTGGTTGTTATGAGAAATATTGGACATGGGCCACAAGTGCGGTGAAGGAGGGGCTGACTTGCAAGGTTAGCATTTCAATGTTTAAGTTAGTATGTGAAGGAGAAGAGTGAATGAAATTTGAATTTAAAATTGTGGACCTGAAATTAGCGTGTGTGCCCTTTATATAATGAAGCAGTTATAACTACCTGTTATTCTCTAGGCCTGAGATGCGAGTGTCATACCATAATTTTGTTCCCAAGTTTTTATTCATTTTTTCTTAAGTCACTTGCATCATTTACCGTTGCATACATTGCATTTTTTGGCGTAATTCATTAAGTTCAACTTTTGAATCATTTTGAACCAACTTGCCTTAATTTTTTTTAAATCATCACATATTCTTTTCATTGTCTTATCCATTTTTTCTTTCATATGCATTGGCCTATTTCCCATTTTTATTTAGATTCTTTAGGCCATCTTATATGGTTTCTTGCATTGGAATTTTTCTTTTCAAAATTCGTTGGGAAAGTCAACCAAAATGGAATAAGAAACTTACTTGTAATCTTTTAATTAAAAAAACAATTTTATATACCATGTGTCATACTCTAAATTTTGCCCCACCTAATTCATATGCATCAATTCATCAGCAATCATTCATCTACGTTCACTCATTTGTGTCCATTCATTTGCATTCATGATTAACTAGCATTACATTTTGCATCATGGTCATTTCATCTGGTCATAAGATCCCATCTTCATGCATAGTTTAAAATTCAATAATTAAGGATTAAATATATTTGCTTCTATTTAGTTTGATAAGCTCAGTTCATTATATTTGATCATAAATCATTTAAGTCATTAGGGTGATTGATTTGGATGATTCCTGACCTTTCTGGATGCCACTTGTGGTTGACTAAAGTCTTGATTTTCTAATCACAATTACTCGTAAAATTGTGATTAACTCATACAAACATCTATCATATACTATGTCATTCATGCATTTGTTCTTCCAAGCATTTCTTTTATCATACATCCATAATTTACACTTGTTGCATTATATTTAGTGTTTGAATATGTAGAGGTTTTGGCTTGGATTGCATTAAGGTTTGGCTTTACTATTTAAAGTTATATCTTGGTATTCCAAAAAAAAATTAGGTTCTAATGGTCTTGTCATGGTATTATTCTTAGGTTATAGCAAGAGGTTTCTTATATTCAGTAGTAGTAATAATAATAATTAAAACTTGTTTTAAAAAAGGGGTACTTATGGTCATGATAATTTATTTTGAATCTATTAATTGGATTTAAGTAAAATATTTGATCATATTTTATAAATAAATATCATTGCTCTATCTTAAAATTCAAAAAATAGTTACATTTAATTTCACTTTGTCTTCTACATCACAAATATAGAAAAAAAATCAAAAAACTTAAAATTAGTTTTTACATTATAATTTGTCTTCTACATCACAAATATAGAGAAAAAAATCAGAAAATATAAAAATAAGTTTTTACATTATATTTCGTCTTCTACATCACAAATATAGGAAAAGATGCAGAAAATATAAAAATAAGTTTTTACATTATAATAAGGTACAAATTTTTTTTACAGTAACAAATTACATTAAAAAAATATATATGTTCAAGTGAGGGACCCCTTAAAACTCGATTTGGTTGGTGGCCTTTTTTGTTTGTCTTGTCAATATAGGAGCAGCAACATCTGATTTCTAAGCAGGAAGTTTATCCTCCTATACAAACAGGTATCACAGTTAGCATAATTTCAAAAACAAGTCCAAAATGATTTCAAATAAAATAGAAAGGGTAATGCACAGGTTCTCAATAATAAGACATATAGTTTCACCAAAATGAAGGTTAATTTTTTACTTCAAAAAAGTGTGTGAAAAGGTTGTTCTTATTTATCTTTTGAATCAAACACAAACCCTATTATACTCAATATAAAAAAACAAGCAGAAGTATGAGGGAGGATTCTTTTTTTTGAAAAACAAATAGCTATCATTTTTTCTCTAACACATTAGTACCAAGAAGTTCCAAGGGGATCCGAAAAATCATTATAAAAAACAGCAGTATCATACAACCAAGAAGATCAAAGGGAAATCAGTACCTAAGTAGCTTCAAAAATATTGGTAAAAAAAAGTAGGTCACACATCTAAATAACATCGGTTCATCATCATATAAGAGAAAAAAAATAGAGATATTGTACCCGAAATCGGTACCCCCTTTCTAACCATTCTTACTTCACAATATTTTCACATCTTGAACTTTTCATTGCCTATCATGCTCAACACTTCTGTATTGGTTGTTGTACTTTTTTTTTGTTTTTTTCCTGCTTTTCTTGATTGAACGCGATTACATTACCGAGATTTTCCACCTTGAGGAATAGGATCCTTTGAGCTAGGGTTGGCCATCGTTGAGGCTTTAGCCGGCCGTTTTGATGGAGGGTGATGGTAAGACCGTTTTTTCTTAAACGGTCACGGCGAACAAAGGTTCTTCGTCGGAGGTAATGTTGCAAGTTGTTCAGCCACGATGGACGAAGGTTCTTCGGCGGAGGATACATCGCAATTTGTTCGTCCGCGGCGACGGAAGGAAAGGTTTGGACCGTCTAGTGTGAACGGTCACGGCAAGGGGTTGTTTCTTCATCGACGAAGTGGAAAGAGCGATCTCGGACGGTGGTTGTCTTTGTTCTCGTTCACATAAGAGAGAAGAGGTGAACGGCCATAAAATTAGGGTTTTTTAGCATTTAATGTAACACCCCTTTTTCTACCCCAAATTATTTAGCATATAATCAGAGTAAATAAGCACGCATATAAAGAAAAGGGCGTCACATCGACATTTTCGAAACTTAAAACTTTCAAAAACCAACAATACACCTGGTCATGCAAAATAACACATTTCACTCATCATGAATATTCAAGCAATATGCGTTCGCAGCGGAAAATAAAGAATACTCATGTATTTCATAATATGATCCATGTCCCATACCATGATCATCTCTCAATAATCACTTCAAATAAAATAAAACAATTAATGACATAAAGCATATCAAAATAAGATATGAGTTCAATACCACTAATCTACCCAGTGTTACATGACCAGAGCATTGACTCATTACCTAATTTCAAACTAAATACGGAAACTCTCCAGCTAATCTTGAGCGAGCTACCGTCCACCTATTCCAGCAATACTACTCTGTAGTATCTGCACGATACCCATGTGAAGGTAACATTCAAACAGAAAGGGTGAGAATTCAAATCATTATGAAATAGCATAATAAGGCACAATGAATTAAAACACAATTTAAGAATTCATCACACTTGGTATAATCACGTCAATAATATTAACCAACAATCATCTCACATATTTCAAACGTACATCGCATCCACATCAATACATGCATTCAATGATCACATAACTATAGACGACTCAATGCAAGACCATGTGACTCTATGCATGTGGTACCTCAATGTGAACTCAAAGTTTCACCGCTTTCCGATTCAATATCTAGAATCCAAGCCACGCTTCCGATCCGGACAAGACCAAAGCCCTACGTCTGTTTCCAATGAAGGATCACCGCTTAATACTACGCCTAATCCCAATTAAGGATTAACGTCTGCTACGTCTGTTTCCAATGAAGGATCACCGCTTAAATACTATGCCTAATCCCAATTAAGGATTAACGTCTGCTACGTCTATTTCCAATGAAGGATCACCGCTTAACCATTTCCACAATGAAGTCAACCATGCTATGAATGAATGCACACATACCAACACATATGCAATTAAGACCATCTATATACCGTCTTAACATCCCACATATCACCATGACTCACAATTGGTACATATACACATTCATCACAACACATCAATTACGATTACATATACACATCCATAACCATAAATCATTCACAAATCAGTACTGGTATACATACACATTCGTACAATATATTATTCACCAATATAGGCCAATCATCAAACATGTACACATAAATTTCATTCCAAAATGCACACAACATTTAAATATCAATTTTTCACTTTTCAAACAGTGTTAACCGGTTAACGCCCTGGGTTAATCGGTTAACGCAAAACAGAATGCGCTTCTTGGCAATTTATAACAGTGTTAACCGGTTAACGCCCTGGGTTAACCGGTTAACGCAAGACAGAATGTAATTTTTCAATATCGCAACAGTGTTAACCGGTTAACGCCCTGGGTTAACCGGTTAACGCAAAACAGAAAGCTGATCCTGCGCTAACACGAAACAGAATGCAGATTTCCCTGCATTTTTCATCGTTGGAGGACTTCCGGACCTCCGATTTCGATTCCTTAAAAAGCTACACGTTCAGAAAATTATGACTCATCCAATTATATATTCATTCATAGTTTTAGCATAATTTAATCATCACAATTCAAGAGTATTTATCAAGACCTAATAATTCCAAAACCATGCCAATTAAGGATTTCAACCTAAAACATGTTCCTACCCATTGATCCAATCATACTAACCCATAATAATAAGTATTTCCCTCCTTACCTTGTCAATTTGATGGAAGCCTTAACTCCTCTCGTTTTTCCTCTCCTCTTTCTCTATTGCCTTCAGTGCTCAAGTGAATTCTAATTCTCACTTCCTTCACTCTTACTATTTATAATAGTATTCTAGTTGGGCTTAAATCATCTAATTTAATCACTAGGCCCAATAATACCTAATATTTAAATATCTCTATTTAAATTTAAATAATTAACCACTCACTATGCAATCAAGTTAATTAATAATTCAATTATGTCTCATATCAACTAAATAGTTAATTCCCACACTAATTAAGTTAATGAATCCATTATTATACTACCTCACAACCGATTAATTACTTAACACTCCAAATAATTAAATATAATATAATAAAATAATATAATAATTAATTCCTAAAAATTGTGTTGTTATATTTAACATAAAGCCGAGCCAGGTCGGGAAGGATTTGACCCGTTCCGAGCCCATTCATCCACGGCCCATTCTTTTTTTATTTAAAAAAAACACTCTATTTAAAATTGTGCTTTATATCGTTGGTTGAAGACTATTTCCAACCAATCGCTCTTGACCTGGTGGTTGAGACTTCTCTTGTCTCCTACTAGGTCCTCAATTCAATCCTTGGCTATGACCAATATTAAGTTCACTTCTCTTTTATTTTTCAATTTCCATTTTATTGATTTTTTATTGTAAATTTCTTACGATTTATTTTACCGTTTTTTTGTATCCTCATATCTAGCCGTATTTTAAATACTTGTTGATTTTATTTTTTCCGTGTAAAATTTTTAAGTGTTTTGTAAATAACCCATTTTTTATTTATTTATTTTACTCAACTTGTTTTGGGGGACTTTTTACATCAAGTTTTCTTAAGCATATCCAGTCAATTTTCATTTATTTCCAACTTTCGTTCTTTGATCATTTTAATTTGATTTCAAACCCTTGCATTAATTTTTTAAATTCATTTTTCTTAATAAAGTTAGAAGAAAAAGATTACCTGGATGAAATATCTAGTCGTAATCCTGAATATTAGGCTCAAGTTGTAAGAGCTTGTAAGCCCTATGTATTCGTCTTCTCTTCAAAATGTTCCAATATTCAAACCATTTTCATAAGTAAGTTGGAAGAAAAAGATTATCTGGATGAAATATTCAGTCGTAATCCCGAATATTAGGCCCAAGTTGTAAGAGCTTGCAAGCCATAAGTATTCGTCTTCTCTTCAAAACACTCCAATATTCAAACCATTTTCATAAGTAAGTTGGAAGAAAAAGATTATCTGGATGAAATATCCAGTCGTAATCCCGAATATTAGGCTCAAGTTGTAAGAGCTTGCAAGCCATAAGTATTTGTCTTCTCTTCAAAATACTTGTACATATTCAAACTTCTTTTCTCAATAAAATTGAAAGAAAAAGATCACATGGATGAAATATCCAGACGTAGTCCCGAGTATTAGACCTAAGTTGTAAGAGCCATATAGCAAGGTCTACCCGCAACTGATCCAGAATGCTTTAGTGACCCCTCGAGCTCTCACACCTACGTCACCATACTTGCCATGGTACAATCCAAATTCAACATGTGAATTCCATAAAAGAGAATTGGGATATGATCTGGATTCTTGCTTAGCACTGAAAGCCTTGGTACGGAAACAGATTAACAAAAAGAGCTTAGTCTTTGAATAAGATCACCTGAAGGTCAAGTGCGGATACCATACTGGAACAATGGGGCACTCCATCGAGGAATGCAAGAGTTTTAAGTTCAAGCTATAAAGATTGATTGACATAAGGTCACCAACACTCAAGGAGGAAAGCTCAGGTACACACATCTTGATTTCTGGGCCAAGTAGTGAGAAAGGAAAAGGACCCCAAAAACCCCTCAAGGTTTTGTACCACAAGGAAGAGGTCAAGGATGTGGCTAACGAGATATAATCGTTTCTCGATAAGAGCATTGAGATATCACCTTGGATTTACAATTTCAAGACTCATGCCAACCGAAGTAAAGGAGAAGTGAGTAGTGGATCCAAGAGGGTTGCGTCCAACGATCAGATTGAAGGAAAAGAATTTGAAGATCATCGTGCCAATATCAAAAAGTTTGTTGATCCCAACCTTCAAGTGGCTGAAAATGAGTAGTTAGTAATGCCCAAAGTTCCATACCAACAACCACTACCTTTTGATCTTCATTACCAACAATCCTGGTTTACTTCTCATCCAAATCAACGAGCCCAAGGCCCGAGATATCAAAATCAGCGTCAAAATTAGCCTAGGCCTCAAAATAACTTGGAAAGAAGAAATGTTCCTCGTCATCCAATCCTCATGACATATAGCCAACTTCTACAACCTCTAATTCAAAACTCGTTGGTGGTTCCCAAGTCTCTCAAGACGGTTTCACAACCTTACCCACCCGGGTATGACCCAAATGTGAAATATGGATATCATGCCAGATCAGAAGGGCATTCAACTGAAGACTACAATGATTTCAAAGCAAAAGTACAACAGTTGATTGACAACAGGTACATAGCCTTTCAAGAAGGAAGCTTGGTGGTGAACATTAACCTATCACCCGAATAAGTGACAAGATCTCAGGGGGTGTCCCCCGAAGTTAATGGATCAAGTTTGAAGAAGTCAATTCCCTAAAGTTGACAGTCATTTATCTGTTTCAGCATTTCTTTTGTAATCTCCTTGCATGTTGATTGTTAATTGCTTTTAAGCATTGTTGTTTTCTTTGAATCAGTAAGATTAATGAAATGTTTATGCATATTTTGAATTAATTCATTCGTATTCACTCGTTTTTCATTTATGTTAAAAACAAAAATACTTCTCTCATTCACATTTGTTTATCAAACCGTTGTGTTAACAAAGATTGGAAGGAGAATGATGAAAATGAAACACCTGAAATTGTTGCGGTATGCTTTTGAAGAAAACCATGTCGATGATGTAACACATTGTTTCAAATCCCCAAACACCGGAGAGATAAGGAGTTAGTCCCTAGTCAACCACTTTGAGCCTTGAAGTTAGTATTTATTTCGAAACTAAAACCCTTAATCTTAACCAGGGGCAGGGTAGTTTGTTCAGTTTGAAGGAGAATTACGGTCCAAAACGCAGCGGAAATTAAAATTTCTCCTTTAGAGATCCTTACGAATGGTCATGATCAGTGATAGAATATTTACCTCTTGTGATGATCGAAACCTTTGGTGCAGATCTCTTGTGACAATCAAAACCTTTGATGCAGATCCACGAAGCGATCACGAACGTTGAACTATGACAACGTCTCTACTCAGTCCACACGAACGGGTTCCTTCAATCTCAGTGCTAGCTGGTACGAATGAAGGCTTTGAGTGAGAGAGAGAGTGAGAGAAAACGAAAATAATGCAACCGCAATGAATGCTTCTGCACAAGGGTTCTATTTATAGAACCACTTGTGTGGGCTTCAAGCTAAAAGCCCACTTAAGTGTATTTTGGCCCATATCTTATAATATGCCCAAAATCACTTAAGCCCATGGTACCTTACCATATTTCGTATTCTACTCAAGTACACCGTACCTTACGATGTTCTATAATTCACTTAAGGGCACCGTACCTTACGGTATTCCTTAGCTACTTTATCTCTCATCAATCCGTCCTTTGTGTGTGACCCTGTAGGTTTTCGCGGCATTGACAATTATATTAAATCATGTATTTAACATAATAAACAGTGAGCGGTATCTAGCAACACATCACTGCTACCCAAGACACGAAAATGTCAAGTGATCTGACAATTCCTTCTGTGATAATACTTATGTGTATAATTACCCTTTTGCCCTTATGTCTATATTGAACACAAGGCATAGACCGTGTCATCCTTGTCCAGTTCAATATTGGGCCCATAGACATTTATCCTGTTATGCAGGATGGGCAAATTCCATCTAGGTCACTCATGTCCCTCAGCATGCTTCGTGGAGTACCCATCAACTGTCTTTATGGTTATCCAGTTACGGACAACGTTGGATCAGCAATAAAGCACTCGACTCTACATCTAGGATCCATAGTGGTTTCAGGTCGAAGAGTGGAATACACTATTATCACCATGAGAATAACTTATGACACTTTGCATAACTTTCTATATAGTATTCTCATAGCGGGTCAATCCGTTATAAATATTACTCCTAATATTCATACCTATGTTTAAGACTTGATAACTCTTTATCCATGATCCATGAGATGTGATCATCACTCTACAAACATAATAGTCTTAATGCTTTAATGTTATCCCACTTCACACTAAAGCTCGACTACGGATACTTTAGGAATAGTGTCCTTATGTTTAATGTGTTCTCATGATTAAGTCACACTTAATACATTAAACGGACTATTTATTCCAGGGACTTTATTAATCAACCATAATAAAGAAAATGCCTTTAAATAATTCGATACAAGTACCAAAAGTATTGGCCTCTAGGGCTTACACCAACACAGTTAATCTGGCTTTGCATTTAAATTGCAAGAGGAAACATCCCACTTAAAGAGATCAGCCATATGCTTGAAGTGTCGAAGAAGTTGTGAAAAACCCAATATTATAGCGATTGTCCCTCAATAATCAATGACATGGCAGTCACAAAAAAAATCATCAAAAATAAAAAGCCCGCTAGGTTGAATACCATAAAAAACGACTTAGGAAAAAATCAGGGCATCTCGGTAGACCAAAAGCTTCAAAGAAGCGGTCCAGGAAAAAATTAGGGATATAAAAAATCAAAAAAGGTCACGTCATCCTCAACAAAAAGAAAATAAGGTGACTGCCATTTCAAGAAAACCTCATCTTGAATCCTCATTTTCACCTTCACACCTTCGAAGTCGAATGCGTGTAATGAATTAACTAAACGTAGGAACTGGAGATCATCAAGAAGAAGGGGTGGGTAAAAAATAAATTTTGAGCCTTATATCCTTTTGTTTAAAAAAACCATGAACCAGACCACATTTTAACCCTTAAAAGACCTAATTGAGGTAAGGTTTATTTTGAAAGCATATTACAGCAAGGTTGTGTTAACCTGACTCCAAACTATCTTTGTTAATCTTTTGATTTCACAAACTTTCACACTTTGAATGACTAGATCATCATTGTGTTCTTCTGAATGCCCCGTTCAGTGTATTTCACCCGTTCATATCAATACATTCTTATTTCAAATTTTTGCATAAGAACTGCATAAAAATTACCATTTTTCGAATAAACAATCTTATTTGCAAGTCAGCACTTAGCATCAAAGAAATTCCAACAATATACAATTGAGGAACATGATAAAGTGAAAGAAGTCCAGTCAGGGGAAAATCACTTTAAGTATCAGTCAATTTGAGCCAGTCACCCTAAGGGTCATCTAGTCAAGAGTAATTTGCTTCAAGACTTAGACTAGGGAAAGCCACCTCAGAAGCTCATTGAGTCCAACTATCCAAAGACAGTAAATCAGAAGTCTACCATTCCAGGTTTTGGTTAATCAGAGTCAGATCATTGCGGTATTTAAACATTGGGGTAAGCCATCTCGAGATCATCTCATGTCAAGCTGTTTCAAAGTCACTTTCAAGGTGAACATTTTCAAAGACCCAACAGACTGGGGCAAGATGAGCCACGGAGAGGCAGGCCCCCTTTATGCTTTCAAACTGCTCAAACAAATTATTCCATACGTCAACAAGTATTGATTTTGAGACGAGTGCCCGAAAATTATGCTAGCACGATTCATTAATCCTCCAAAAGGATCCCATTGGCTAAGTTGTGGTTATCAAGCTTGATATAATTCTCCTTTGATAACATCTATAACAAAATGTTTTGTTGAGTTCTCGGTGTTAAGGAATCATGACCTCCATAAAAAGCCTTTACAAATTCCCAGTCCACTCAAGTGTCAACATTTTCATATCATGATCATTCATATATCATGCATAAAAACAAATTCAAATCATGCATAGCCGAAATGTACATCACGCTCATTTTGCATTGATCCAGGTCTTGTTGTTGATCCTATATCCTTTGACCTCTAATTCCAGTTTGTCTTTGGTTCCCTTAAACCATCACCCGATTTTCGCAGTCATTTTCAAGTACAACTCAGTTGGCACATATCAAAAAAAATTGTCCATGAGGTTCATTTCCTTTTCGGATTATCCGATGAATTTCCGGATTACTCCTTTGTTTGTTGATGTATTTCCATAACTTGTCTGATGTATTTCCAGATGTTTCCCCGCCTATCTAATGTATTCTCGAATATGTCTGCCTTGTATTCTGATGTATTTCTAGAATTTTATCTGATGTATTCTCGGATGTGTCTGTATTCTGATGTATTTCCAGAATTTCCTCGATGTATTACCAGATGTGTCTGTATTCTGATGTATTTCCAGAATTTCCTTGATGTATTACCGAATGTGTCTGTATTCTGATGTATTTCCAGAATTTATGATGTATTCTCGAATATGTTTGTCTTGTATTCTGATGTATTTCCAGAATTTCCTCGATGTATTACCGGATGTGTCTGTATTCTGCTGTATTTCCGAAATATCACTTGTAATTCTGGTGCATCTCTAGAATTTGTTTCTTTTACTCTCCGATGAATTCTCGGACATGTCATTTTTATTCTGACACACTTCTAGAACCCTTATGCCACTCCCTGGAATTATTTCAAGACTCATTGGTGTCTCCTAAAATTCAATTGTTACTAGGCATTATTCCAAGCTCATTGGTCACTAGAACTCATTTTAAACCCAATTTTTGTTAGCATCACTGTCACTTCATTTGTAAATACAATCGTGATTGGTATCTGGAGTTTGGTCGTTGCCAACATCATTTAAAGTCCAGTTGTTGCTGGCAAACTCCATTGTAGCCTGTAATTATTTTACTAATGACTTCCATCAAAGTCCAATTGTTGTTGGCAAAATCCGTTAAAAGTTGGTTGTAACCCATTGCTTGCGGTCAAAGTCCAATTGTTGTTGGCAAAATCCGTTAAAAGCAGATTGTAATCCATTGCTTACGGTCAAAGTCCAATTGTTGTTGGCAAAATCTGTTAAAAGTTGGTTGTAATCCATTGCTTACGGTCAAAGTCCAATTATTGTTGGCAAAATTCGTTAAAAGCTGGTTGTAATCCATTGCTTACGGTCAAAGTCCAATTGTTGTTGGCAAAATCCGTTAAAAGTTGGTTGTAATCCATTGCTTACGGTCAAAGTCCAATTGTTGTTGGCAAATTCCGTTAAAAGTTGGTTGTAATCCATTGCTTACGGTCAAAGTCCAATTGTTGCTGGCAAAATTCGTTAAAAGTTGGTTGTAATCCATTGCTTACGGTCAAAGTCCAATTGTTGTTGGCACGTACAGAGAGTTTGATTACCCTGTCTTTCCTGATGGTTCCGTGAAAGTCATGTATGATTCATCATCTTGAGGAATTCCCAGAAGCTTGGAGGTTTTTCGTGTTAGAAAACTCCAATGATGTTGGTTCTATTTGATTTCTTTGTAAAGAATCATTGTAGCCTTTTGCGTGGATGATCTACTTATAAGAAGACTCGTGTTTATCTTTGTTTTGCATAAATAGGAATCTCCAAAATCGTTGATCGGATGAATTTTTTGTGAGGAATCTCCAGAACTATCAGATGCATTCTAAAGTGCCTAGTCATGTGTGAACCTATTGATGAAACTTGCTTTAAATTTTGCAATATTGTCAAGTCATGTATGCACCTGTTGTTGAAGTTTTCTTTGGGTTTTCTATTGTTGTTAAGTCACGTTTGAATTTGTTAATAAAATCTCTTTGAAACCTTTAGAATTGTCAGGTCATAAATGAACCTGTGGATATACTTTCTTTGAATTTTCCAGTATCTTCAGGTCATGTATGAACTTGTTGATAAAACTCCCTTTTATTTTCCCCAAGTGTTGTCAGGTCATGTCTGAACTTGTTGTTGAAACACTTTGAATTTTCCAATGTTGTTGGGTCATGTATGAGCCTGTTGATGTAACTTTCTTTGTATGTTTTCCAATGTTGTCAGGTCATGTTTGAACCTGTTGATGGAACATTTGGATATCCCTTAGCATTGTCAGATCATGTTTGAACATGTTATTGAAACTCTTTGAATATTCCAATGGTCATGTCATGTATGAACGTGTTAACTAAAATTTCCTTGATATTCAAATTGTCATTAGGTCACGTCTGAACCTGTTGTTCAAACCTTCTTCGTATGTTCCCTAACGCTGTCAGGTCATGTTTGAACCTGTTAATTGAGCACTCTTTGAATATTCAAGTGTTGTTAGGTCATGTTTGAACCTGTTGTTGAAAATTCTTTAAATATTCTGGTGTTGTCAAATCATGTATGAACCTATTCTTAAAATCTCTTTGGATGTTTCCCATTGTCTTTCCCCAAGCAAATTGTCATTCACAATGAGTTATCACCCATTGCCTCTAACATTTCCTACGAACCACTACTACCATATTTCCATCATTCCCCATATGTTTGTTCATCATCCATCATAAAAATCATGATAGGGTTCATCATATCCCCAACAAACCAAAAAGAAGTCCTTTAGCTCATATCATGACACGTCATTTGCATCCAGGGGCAAAATTCCAGGTCTTTTGTATTTAAATACCCTTCACATTGACTTCATGAGGACAGTCGTTGCTTACGAAATCAAGTGAAGATATTTAAATAGGGGCAACTGTCATACTCTAAATTTTTCCCCACCTACTTCATATGCATAAATTCATCAGCAATCATTCATCTACATTCACTCATTTGTGTCCATTCATTTGCATTCATGATTAACTAGCAGTACATTTTGCATCATGGTTATTTCATCTGGTCATAAGATCTTATTTTCATGCATAGTTTAAAATTCAATAATTAAGGATTAAATATCTTTGTTTATGTTTAGTTTGATAAGCTCAGTTCATTATATTTGATCATAAATCATTTAAGTCATTAGGGTGATTGATTTGGATGATTCCTGACCTTTCTGGATGCCACTTGTGGTTGACTAAAGTCTTAATTTTCTAATCACAATTACTCGTAAAATTGTGATTAACTCATACAAACATCTATCATATACTATGTCATTCATGCATTTGTTCTTCCAAGTATTTCTTTTATCATACATCCATAATTTACACTTGTTGCATTATATTTAGTGTTTGAATGTGTAGAGGTTTTGGCTTGGATTGCATTAAGGTTTAGATTTACTATTTAAATCTATATCTTGGCATTCCAAAAAAAAATTAGGTTCTAATGGTCTTGTCATGGTATTGTTCTTAGGTTATAGCAAGAGGTTTCTTAAGTTCAGTAGTAGTAATAATAATAAGTAAAAGTTGTTTTAAAAAAGGGGTACTCATGGTCATGATAATTTATTTTTATTCTATTAATTGGATTTAGGGGAAATATTGATCATAATTTATAAATAAATATCATTGCTCTATCTTAAAATTCAAAAAATAGTTACATTTAATTTCACTTTGTCTTCTACATCACAAAAATAGAAAAAAATTCAGAAAATTTAAAATTAGTTTTTACATTATAATTTATCTTCTACATCATAAATATAGAAAAAATTCAGAAAATATAAAAATAAATTTTTACATTATATTTTGTCTTCTACATCACAAATATAGAAAAAAATGCAGAAAATATAAAAATAAGTTTTTACATTATAATAAGGTACAAAATTCTTTTACAGTAACAAATTACATTAAAAAAGAAAAGACAATATGTTCAAGTGAGGGACCCCTTAAAACTTGATTTGGTTGGTGGCCTTTTTTGTTTGTCTTGTCAATATAGGAGCAGCAACATCTGATTTCTAAGCAGGAAGCTTGTCCTCCTATACAAACAGGTGTCACAGTTAGCATAATTTCATAAACAAGTCCAAAATGATTTCAAATAAAATAGAAAGGGTAATGCACAGGTTCTCAATAATAAGACATATAGTTTCACCAAAATGAAGGTTAATTTCTGACTTCAAAAAAGTGTGTTAGAAGGTTATTCTTATTTATCTTTTGAATCAAACACAAACCCTATTGTACTCAATATAAAAAACAACAAGCAGAAGTATGAGGGAGGATTCTTTTTTTTGAAAAACAAATAGCTACCAGTTTTTCTCTAACACATCAGTACAAAGAAGTTCCAAGGGGATCCGAAAAATCATTATAAAAAACAGCAGTATCATACAACCAAGAAGATCAAAGGGAAATCAGTACCTAAGTAGCTTCAAAAATATTGCTAAAAAAAAGGGAGCCCACACATCTAAACAACATCGGTTCATCATCATCGAAGAGAAAAAAAATAGAGATATTGTACCCGAAATCGATACCCCCTTTCTAACCATTCTTGCTTCACAATATTTTCACATCTTGAACTTTTTGTTGGTTCTAAATGTTGGCAGTAAATTTGGTAAAACAAAGAGTGTTCACAAGATGTTGCATGTGATGTCTTAACATAAGATATCTTGTACCTGCTGGTGGTTTAAAAATATAATTATGCAGGATTGTTTCAGGATGTCATACACGATGTCATGACATCTGATATAATATACCTGCTGGATATTTTAAAATGGAATTATGCAGGATTGTTCCAGGATGTCAGACCGATGTCATGACATCTGTACACAGAACATTCAGTCTGAATGTTATGTGTTATGTGATTGCGCTTTTAATGGCAATCTATGTATGATTGAAGATCTGATTTACAAACGCATTCAATCATTAATTACAACCAGATTTACTAATTTTCCAAAAAGATCTAATCAGCTGTCATGAGAAGATTTGAATGGAAAATAGTTTTAGGGTTTTATGATGTCCAAGCCCAACTGAAAGCTTCTATAAAAAGGACATGGAAAACCTGATTTGATACACAAACAATACAGAGCGAAATATTGAGAGAGAATAAGGGTTTGTGTCTTGTGTGGTCGTGTGACTTGTAAGCTATTCAATTCATCCATAGATGATTGAATTGGTCTAATTTGTGAGTTGTAATTTGTCACTCAAAGCTTTTAAGCATGAGTGTGTGTCTACTTGATTGAAGCTGCTAAGTAAGATCAAGTGTGTGTCTTTGAAGAGTGTCTTCTTTTCATTGTAATTCTTGTTTAATATCACTGGTGTGATTGAGGGGGAGTGAGTGGGATCTCATATCTAAGAGTTCTTAGGTAGAAATCATACGGGTAGAGATTAGGTGAAAAAGACTGTAACTTGTGGAGTGTACTGAGAGTCTTTGAACTGATTATATTTAGTGGATTTCCTTCCTGGCTTGGTAGCCCTCAGACGTAGGTGAGTTGCACCGAACTGGGTTAACAATTGCTTGTGTCTCTTACATTACTATTCTTTATCTTTATCCTGTTTGTTTTACTCAGATATTAGTATCGTGACACTACCTTCGACATCTCATATCTGATACCAGAATTTCAATTGGTATCAGAGCAGGCATCCTGCTCTGTTCACAGGCCACCTATTTTGGATGGATTCAACTATGAATACTGGAAACCTCAAATGGTAGCCTTCCTAAAATCTCTGGATAATAAGGCTTGGAAGGCTGTGTTAACAGGCTGGAAACATCCAGTAGTTGCTAAGGAAGGAGAGGCTACAACTGATAAAAAGCCTGAAGAACAATGGACCAAGGAGGAGGATGATCTAGCCCTTGGAAATTCTAAAGCATTGAATCCTATATTCAATGGAGTAGAAAAGAATATCTTCAGATTGATAAACAACTGTGAGGTGGCTAAAGATGCTTGGGACATTCTCAAAACCACTCATGAAGGCACCCCTAGAGTGAAGATGTCTAGACTACAGCTGCTCACTGTAGCACCTCAAATTTGCACCCTACCTTTTGTACATTCATTTCATATTAGGTCATTAACATAACATGGTCCACTGCATAATATTGCATTGTCCATTTGCCCAAGTGCAAGCCCACTGACAAATTAGGTCAAACTGATCAGGAGAATCAGTCAATCAAGCAAGCAAGTGCCATTTTCATTGAGACAAAGCCCTAGGGTGGATTTATCAAGCTCATATGGTCTAAGGATCATTGTGAAGTGATTTGGCCAAAGATTGGATGCTCAAAAGTCATCAGTCATTGTTCAGTCAACCAGAAACCGTATAAAGTCAACTGTGGTCAACTGTGCCTGATTTTATGGATTGGAAGGTGTGAGATGGTTTGAAAGGCCTCATTCATGTCCGTACAAGTCTCATTTGACATATCAAAGACCAAGGTTGAAGATTTGGAGGTCAGATCAGAAGTTTCCAAAAACAGCAGGTGACCTGTAATTTCAGCTGCCCAAAATGGAAACTTTTTCTCCTCAAAATTACTTCATCATACAAGCTTCAAATGGAATTTTGTCCAACATGAAAGTTGAAGATCTTGATCTCACCATTCCAAAAAGTCCAAGAACTTGAAATTCCCATGTGTGGTTGACAAGATATGGTCCAATCATTTTCAGAAAATGCCCGAAATCAAAGTGCCATAACTTTCACATGGAGTGGCCAAATTGGATGGTTTTTCTTTGAGCAAATCATATTTGATGTGCACTTTCATAATCCATCATCACATTTTGCCAAAAGCATTCACACAAAAAGGTCATTTTTCAAGTGCACTAATTAAAATCCAAGGGCAAAATGGTCCAACTTTCAAAATATTTGGAATTTTGGCATGGGACTTTTGGCAACAATTTCTAAATATCATTTGTGACTTGTTTGAACCAAATTTGGACAGAAAATGAGCTGTATTAAGGAAGGGCATTTTGGCCACACACTTGAAAATTGCACATTAACACTAATCATGTACATTTTGCTAATCTTAATTAATTTGTGATTAAGCATTGGTATAATAGATAATTGCAACTGTATTCATTAACGACTAATCATTTTTCAAGATCCAAAGAGAAAAACTCAAAAATTCTCTCACTTTTTCTCCATTGTTCATAAACTTTTTTTTCTCAATTTCTCAATATTTCACCATTGTTCTTGCAAATTCTTGGTTGAATCTTCATGTGTAGGTAATGTGCAAGTACTGTTGAAGCAAATTGGAGCAAAAACCGCGCAAAAACTCCACTGTTGAAAGCTTCACTCCATCAATGGCAAGTGGAAAATTCTTCATGATCATGCACGGTTGAGCTGCGAATTCTTCACCAAACACCTTCATAATCATCATCCTCCTTCTGTTTTCGAGAATCGGATCAAAACACACAAAGATTCCACACTGCCACTCCAAGAAGGTGAAATTTCGAACTCGTTAATTCACGCAATTGTTATATGCATCTTGTAGTGCGTTGAATGTAGAGTGTAATGATGCTTGAACCATGCGATTTCATCGAGTAATCATCGAGATATCTTGATTTAAAGTTTGTACGTCAAAACTTCTTTTGAACGAATCTTTTTGTGTGTTAACTTCTGGATGATTTCGTTAGCATATTCATGATCTACGTCGAACACCGGTTCCAACGGTATATAGCATGCGTATTTTCGTTAAGAATTATTCGTAACCGAAGCTGGGACATGAAGAACACGAATCCGCGGTGAAGAAGTTAGAAATCTGGAGAAAAATACGTTTCGATCCATCCTGTGCATGGCATTTTCAAAAAACTTGTTTCCCTCCTAATTCCGGCCAATCCACACGTGACACGCAATAAAATGAGGCTGCACATGCGTTTTGGAATATTTACGATATTGCCACTCGCGGTAAATTAATCCATTAATCCATTATTACACTTAAATAATTATTCAATAAATATTACAAAACTTAAAAAATTCATAAGAAATTCAATATTAGTCCAAATTAGGTGGGATTTTTTTTGTTAGTTTCCAAATTTTATCTACTGTTTTTTTAGGCATAGTAGTGTAAGTTGTGCCTGGTAAAATTTTGGAATGGTATATTGATCTTTGACATGTGTGACATAATTGTATGTTTTGCCATTTTAATCACCAAATACTCATACATTATCCAAAATTAATGAAATTTCATATGGTGATTCTTGACACATTCCTGGAGATTTTCATGTATCATTTGTGATTTTTGGACCTCTGGATTGGTAGATATGATTTATTCAATTTGAGTGTGACAATATGTGTCACACTATGCCATGCTGAGTTCATAAATTAATTTACCATGCTTCCACTAGGCCTATGGCTCTGATTTTTTGCATGAGATACAATGTATATGTTAACTTTCAACATGAATTTTTGTGGATTTAATTGATCCATTTTCTATTTGATTAGGATTTTTGATTGCTGTTTAGCAATTTTAGGGCTTTGTTTGTGTAACAATTTTACATATGTTGCTAAATCCTCATCCCTAATCCTATGATAATGAAATTTGGTGGAGTGGTTCCTAACATGCGTAGCTTCCATTTGGCTTTGGTCCCATTAATTTCCCATGTGATATCACTGTTTTATGAATTATTGAAGATGATGCTTATGTGGAGGCCTTGAATTGGCTTGTATAAATGTGTCTGGACTTCTTGATTTTCATTGACCTACTTTCTTTTGTCCAATTGAGCTGAAAATTGACATGCTACTTGTTGATTGTGTCCTGTTTAGGCGTGAATTGTTTGAGGATTTTTGGAATTGTTTTGGTATGCTTTTGAGTGAGATAGTTCTGTTTGGTCAATTGAAGTTGCAAATTGAATGTTTGATGTTAAATTGTGCATGAAATGATAATGGTGAATGGTATGAGCATGGGACCAATTGCATTTGCTTTCTATTTGTTTGAATGTGATTTTGGATTGATTTTGCTTGCTGTTTAGATTTTTTTATCCCTTTGGACCCTAGGCTTGGCCTAGTGGTCTAGTTTCTCACATTTGGTGTGGATTTTCAGGTTGAAATGCAAAAAGGCTTAAAGGAAAAAGTGCAAGTTGATTAAATTGAGTTTTGTTTGATGTTATAAACTAACTTGACTTTGTGTTGTAGGGATTAAAGCTTGAGCTTGGGATTATGGCTTGCACTTGTGTGCATTAACTTGTGTTGTCTGTATAGATTGACTTTTGCTGTTTATTGTTGGTTTGTCTGAGTACTGATGATACTTGATTGATTTCAGGTACATTTAGTCGCTTACAGTTCTTTAAGAACTTGCTTGCTGCTGCTTGGTTTTTAACCACTTGAGGTAGGACTCCTATTCTCCATGTAGTCTGGAAGACCTGGCCTGTTACTTGGCCAGGCAACTGTCTGAAGTCCTCCTTAAGAGGCGATGTTTGTGGTTGTTTACTTTTTGTGCCAAGCAGGTAAAGACCTCTATGAGGCAATTGGTGGATCAAAGGGATATGCAATCTATCCCCCACTATTCTGTTGAGTCGTCCCTCTGCTCACACGGCTGTGTGTTGTTGCATTGGGACATTAACCCAAGACCTTGTGCTGTTGCATAATCGAGTCAGAGTCTTGAGCGTAGAAGGGTCCCTCCATTCTGAACCCACGCTCCTTTGTCTGAAGCTCTCTCTGACCGGGGATAAGAGCTGTGAAGTCTCATCTTCACTCACCTTTCATCAGCTTCACCTTGACCCTCAATGTCAAGGTTAAGAGCTAACCTTACCCCGATACAGAGGCTTGTTTGTTGAGGTTGATATGACCCCTCGACTAAAGCCTAGCCCTGATGTTTGAGCCCCTTGTTGGTGTGTTTATTTCATGCTGTATATGTTTGTGTGGTGTGATTGTATCCCCTAGGTTTGCTAGACTCCGCGTAGTCTCGTTTGCATGTCAATTAAGGTAGCACGGTTCCTTCATATAGGACTTCCTTTCTTGCTTGAGCTTTCCTAAAACATAAACAAACATTATCCCCTCTTAAGGATACGTCAACTCCTTCTACTATAGGTGAGTAAGTCTCCAAAGGTCGAGCATCCGGTAGATTGCGTAGTGACGTTGTCCACTTAAAAAACACAAACCAACAGGAATAGTTTAGCCGAACTACGGCAACTCTGATTCTCATGTCCAGATGAGATACGTAGGCACGAGATGCGATGCCTTGTCGAGTTTGACTAACAACTAACACCAATTCTTTTCTCTCGCCCTCGTTGCGATTGAGACCTTCCCTTTCTCTTGCCTTGGTTGCAATCGAGACCCTTCTTCTTGTTGTGTGCTTGGAAGCTGATGTAAGTCCATCGAGTGGCGTTCGGGTTCCAGTGTGAGTTCGTTTGGTTCGGATGCTGATGTAAGCCCAGTGATTGGCATTCAGGCTCCATGTTTGCCTTCTTGTGTGTGTTTTGGTTCGGATGCTGATGTAAGTCCAGTGATTGGCATTCAGGCTCCACATTTGCCTTTGCCTGTGTTTGTTTGTGTGCGTGTTAGCCGAGCTACGAATGCTCTGATTCTTCTTCGTCCAAGAAGATACGTATGCATAGGATGCGACATCCTAGCGAGCATGTGTCGTTTCCCCGGTCCGAACTACTTTGACTCTGATGTCTATGCCTGATAGACTAAGTAGGCCCAGGATGCGATATCCTGTCGAGTCAGTCTTGTTTGCTTCCTGTGTCTCTTTCAGTCGATGTTTGTGTGTGTGTGTGAGCAGTATTTTTAGCAACCATTTTCCCTTCCTATTGTGCGTGGATCCCGTCGAGTACGACGGATGCGTAGGGGTGCTAATACCTTCCCTTCGCATAACCGACTCCCGATCCCATTCTCTTTGGTCGCGAGACCACGCTTTTTCCAGGTTTACTCTGAGCGTTTCCTTTCCCTCTTTGGGATAAATAACGCACGGTGGCGGCTCTGTTGTTCTTGTTTTCCCGCCGGTTTTTCGCGTAATGCGACAGCTGGCGACTCTGCTGGGGAACCATAGAGAAGTTTACCTGTGCTGGTCCTTCTTCCCTAAGCGAGTCTCTCCTAGCGCTCTCTAGGTTAGGGCTTTGGTTGTTATTTGCTGTTATTTATTGCATTCATTTCATGTACTGTTTGCATTCAATGTGTGCATTAATGTTTGCATTCATTCATTTCATCTGCTGTGCTGGTTGTGTGTTCTCTGATTGGGGGTGGGTGTTACTCGAGGTAAAAGGCCCAATACCCAGGCTATGAGTGTAATCTAGGAAACCTAGGAATAGAGTGAGTCATGGGAAGCGGGTGGTATGCGCCACTTAGCGGAACATCGACGTCACGAGCAGTTCAGACCCTGGTGGGGTACCATCGTTGCATACTTCAGGTGTGTATATGATGGTATTCTGCGAAAGGTTATTTATGCTGCGTTTCTTTCGACCTTACCCTGGCCTAGATGACACCCGTGAGTGGGGAGGGAATGATCATTTTAACAGGTACAGATGGTGACTTTTGGTTTCGTTGATCAGAGTCATATTTATAAGTCGGATTTATGGATCGTTATTTCTGGACGCCGGAGGTTTGACCCCGGTATTGATCAGAGGGTTCCATTTATTTCGGATCCCTGGGCTGAATTTAAGGTTGCTCCGTTGGTGACTCGGTTCCTCAGATTGGGTTCAGATGATAGTTGACCAGTTGACTTTGGGGTTTCAGATGGTTGTGATCAGAGTTCGAGCCGAAGCTTCGATCCTGTGTCCAGATATGCACAGCTTGCTAGTCGTGTCTGCATCATGTGCATCATAGCATGTTTATTTTTCAAAAGAAACGCAATCAACAAAAAAAAAGAATCAATAAAAAAATTGAAAAAAAAGAAAAAAAAAATGATCTCTGCATGCATATCATTTCTCAGGTACATTCCAGAGTCTGTTCACTGATAGATCCGGGTGCTCATTTACAGATGAAATTGTTGGTTTCACTCGGTACTCATTGCTCTTGTATACTGTGTCGTTGCTGCAGATTGCTTTTTTTCGAAGATGAATTCAGGCTCTTTGAAGGCCTGAGAAATGATCATTTCATGTGCATCATATGCATTAGCATCATACTCATATCATGTTGCATAACAGGTGTTCTAGTTCGGATTTCTCACTCTGGCTCCTGTCTGAGACAGGATTGTTGATCATCGTCCGCACCGCAACCAGATCGAATCATCAGAGGAGTATGGATCAGGTTCAGACTGAGTTGGCTGAGATGGGGGCAAACATGGCCCAGTTCATGACCATGATGTAAGGGGTCGTTCAGGGGCAAGAGGAGCTGCGAGCCTTAGCCCAGAGACAGGAAGCCATGATTCTGCCACCCAGTCGTGCTTCACCAGAGGGGGTCCCCGTTAATGATCAAATTGCTGCTGTCACTATTCCCGTCAACAACTACGACGTGGATGATGATTTGAGGGGTATCATAATCAATGGACAGCCTCTTGCTACAGAGACTGTTAATGTCAGAGCAACCCGTACTCTGGTTCGCCATCGTGGCTCTTCAAGTTCGTTGAATTCTAAGAAGCCATTCTCTGGGGCACCCAAAAGGGGAGAGAGTGAAACAAATGCTGTGCACCGGCGAGGGAGTGCGAACAGAGGACAATATCGTCAAGCTGCCGCTGTGACTATTCCAGCAACCCAACAGCAACAGGGAAGGCCAACTCAGCGGTATCAACATCAGCAACATCGTCCGCAACAGCAGGCTTACCAGCCTCCCTATGATAATCAAGCCGGTACAAGTAACGAGAGGAAGAGGGTCATTTTTGATCTGATCCCTATGTCTTACGCAGAGTTGTATCCCTCGTTGATAGAGCGGAACTTGATTACTCCCAGAGACCCGCCGGCTATACCCGTCAACCCTCGGTGGTGGTATAGGCCTGAGCAGCATTGTGTGTATCATTCGGGTGCTCCTGGTCATGATGTGGATAGTTGCTTTCAGTTGAAAATGAAGGTTCAAGACCTCGTGCAGTCAGGTATTCTGAACTTTGAAGACTTGGGTCCCCGTGTTAATCAAGCTTGAAGATAACAAGTCGCGGGCTGGCGTTGGCTTTTCTCCTGAGGTCTTCAACAAAGAGGGTTGATCAAAAGCAGAAGCTACTAATGCAAGAGATTCTGACAGTTGTTATCCCTGGTGGGATCTATCACAATTGGGTCACTGTGGGCGTTCCTACAGTTGTTCATAAGTCAGAGTAATAATCACTTTGTTTAAAAACCCTTCTCCCATGCCAAAAGGAGAAGTGATGACATTGTTGGCAACATTTTGTGCAATGATATTTTCATTCAAGTAAATGCATGTTAAACATTTGTTTTTCCAATTGTTTTCCCTTTTCGCTTTTTGCATGAAATTGGTGATCACAGAAAACCCTAAAAACAGGAATAAAAGCAATCTTTTCATCTGCATAACGATTGTCTTGTTTGTTTTCCAAAAAGTTTTTCATATCAAAATCATTATGCAGGTTGATTCTTAAACCCATTGAACATAATGATCGGACGTCATCTCCCAATTTTGAATTCCCTGTATTCGAAGTAGAAGAAGATGATGTTGAAGGGATTCCTGACGAGATTTCCCGACTTCTTGAGCAAGAAAAGAAGATCACTCAGCTGCATCTCGAGAATCAGCAGAACAGCCAACTGGGGCATCAAAAAAAAATCAAAAAAAAAAAAAAAAACAAAGAAATCAAAAGCAAAATCAAAAGAAAAAACAAAGGAAAATAGCACCCTCAAAGTCCCAAGTTGACTGATGCTGAATTCGATCGAAAAGAAGAGATTAACTGCCAGGTGTCATGGTCAGTTATATCAGCAGAGAGTGACGAAAGCATTCGACTAGAAGGTCAAGTCTCGAGTTCTGAGAAAATGACCTTGTGCTCAAGAAAGTCTTGTCTTTCGTGCCCGATTCCAGGGGCAAGTGGACTCCAAGCTATGAACGTCCATATGTTTTCAAGAGAGCCTTTTCAGGCGGTGCTTTGACACTTACAGCAATGGATGAAGAAGTTCACTCGTCCTGTGAATTCCGATGCAGTCAAGAAATACTTCGCCTAAAATAACAAAAAAAAAAAAGCAAAACAGCTCGCTAAGTTGAACACCCCAAAGGATAACTTAGGCAAAAAGGAGCGTCTCGGTGGATTGAAAACCCGAAAGGGCGATCCAGGCAAAAGTTAGAGACATTGAAAAAAAGAATTTGCATCTCGCTAGATTGAGCACCTCACACCGGGGCAATCTAGGCAAAAATTAGGGATTTGGCAAGTAACTGCATCTTGACAAGACCGTGTTCTATATCTGTCATCCGCCAGGAATTCTCTATGCGTCGTCGACCGAAGCTCCGAATACATCGAGATTCAGAATGGTAGAGGAAAGGTCATTATGTTCAATATAGCCCTCTCCAATATATATCACCGATTTCAAACTTGTACAGATCTATGGAGTCTCGCCCTTTACAGACTACCATTCCATCACATCGATTTGAGCTTTTACCCCATTATTTGCACTCTTATTTGTTTCAATTCAACAAATGTTTTGCATGTTTTAATTGATAAAGTATCATTGTTTTCAAAATAAACAAAATTTTTCACAAAATTGTTCTTAAACAAAGTGAACATTCACAATGATGAAAGGATACCTAGGAGACCCGCAGTGCTCTCCCAAGGGTGGTATGATTACCGACGGGTAAGACAGTCGTTCGTATCTCGAGCATAACTGTATCTTTGTCCTGTAGAACCTTTTCATGGTCTCTCCTCAGCGAGGTTGCTCAGTGCAGTGTTGGTTGAAGTTGTTCATCTTCACGTCCCCGACAGTGCAACATGTTTTCTCCAAGTCTCTATTAGCCCTATGGTGAGGCATCCCTAATAGAGTGCTGTTTGAGCCCTATCGTGGGGCATCCCCAGCAAGGTTGTTATTTTGGACATTATCGTGGGCCAGTTCTCAAGCAGTAGGTGTACTGAAGACTTCAATTTTCGTCTCTCCAGCAGATCAGTCTTCTCCTCTCCCTGGCACGAATGCTTTTCTGCAACGATTCGGTATTTGGAGGATAGACGTCTCAGTATTCCGTCATTTTCTCAGGTAGGTCCTCAGCAGAGTGGTTGACATGAGGAACTTCATCGATGCCTATCTATTTTCACCAGAGATCTGGCTGATTCTTGGTATCTCTGTTCTCCAGCATGAGTGAGAAGTCAGTGCTCTCCCTACAGAGTTTTCATCAAGCAGATTTCCTCAGCAGAGTCTCCCCACAGAGTGGAGTATTTGATCAGTGGGCTCCATAGCGGGGTTTTCATTCACTTTGCATTTTGCATGTAGTGATCATTGCATCCTCAAATCGCGTAGCATTTCCATTCATAATGGAGCATTACGCCATAGAAAAATTCAAACATATGCATTCATGTGTTAACCCGATCAGACCGTCTCCCTCGCAGAGGCAGCTTCTTGTTCGACGTCTGTACAGCGCTTTCGCTACAGTTGCTCCTGACGACACTCAGGATTGGTACCCCCAGAGAGGTTTATTTCCTCATTCATGGTGAAAGAAAAACCTGGTTCTACCCAGTAGCCTCCTAGTAGATGTGGGTGTGTCTGATCTCTCCATGTAGAGTCTACCCCTTAAGCAGAAAGTGTCCATCCTTTCCTACCATTTCCCCACTGAGATACATCCTCGTGGATGACGGTTGCTTCCGTTCCCTCCCTAATGGGATGGGTTTTCCCTATTGAGTTCTTTCCTCATTAGGATGAGTCTTGTTTCAGTTTGCCTTTTTGGATCGATCCTAAATTGGCTTCTTGTTGGCTGTCTCTTGTGTTGCCCTGGGGCATGAATGAATAGTGGCTCACTAACCGGTACTCATTCATCTTATCCTCAGTGGAATTTGTGGGCTTCTACCTACAAACCGGTAGTTGTAAGTCCTATCTTTGTGGTTTTCTACCCAACCGGTAGTTGTAAAATCCCACTTTCATCCCCTAGCAGAGGTAACCTTTGTGGTTCATTCTGTCGGTTGGCTTCTACCTACAAACCGGTAGCTGTAAGTCCTATCGTCGTGGTTTTCTACCTACAAGCCGGTAGTTGTAAAATCCCACTTTCATCCCCTAGCAGAGGTAGCCTTTGTGGTTCATTCTGTTTGTTGGCCTCTGCCTACAAACCGGCAGTTGTAAGTCCTATCTTTGTGGTTTTCTACCTATTAATCGGTAGTTGTAAAATCCCACTGTCATCCCCTTGGTGGAGTTAACCCTGTGTGCTCATCTTATCGATGACTGGTTACTTTCCCGTGGTTTTCTACCTACTAACCGGTAGATGTAATCCCCTCTTTGCAGTTATCAGTATCCAGTTTGCGGTATTGATATTCTTTTCCCCTGGATACTTGCCTTGATCAAGCAGTATTGTCCCCAGTGGGTCTTCCCCTTCCCTTTGGATATTTGCTCCGAGTTGGCAACTTTATCCTCTTTTGATTGGTCATCTTTGCATACCTATTCCTGGTACCCGATGCCTTTCTTTTCGGTCGTTTATCCATTTAACAGCCTACAACCCGACTATGGATAATCTTCCATGCGAGATTATTATCTACGTTTTGACGGCTATAGATAATATGTCTCATGCACTCTCTGGTCAGTCTTTTGATTGTTTTCTCCAGCAGAGTAAGATTCGTATTCCTTGTGGAATCGAATTTCCATCCTTTAACAAGTTTGCTTTCGCTCTCTTCAGGATGATTTCGGTCGTTTTATCCATCTAACAACCTACAACCCGGTTATGGATAATCTTCCATGCGAGTCTATTATCTACGTTTTGACAGCTATAGGTAATCTGTCTCACGCGCTCTTGGGTCGAAGTCGTCCTCCCCAGTCGAGTAAGATTTGTATTCCTTGTGGAATTGAATGTCCATCCTCTAACAAGACTGCTTTTCTAGCCCTCTTCAGGATGTTGAGTGTTTTTGAACACAAACCAATTCACGTTTTGGTCGGTCACCTGTTTTCTGCCTACAACCCGGCATCCTTGGTGTTCCTTCCTGTCTACTCTTTGTCATGACCTTGATCCCCAGTGATTTTCCTCCTCTCCGTTGGTGTCGATAAACGTCGAGTTTTTCCCCATCATCCATTGATGATTTGGTTGTGTTCGCTCTCCCTAGAAGATTCCTCCTCTCCGTTGGTGTCGATAAACGTCGAGTTTTTCCCCATCATCCATTGATGATTTGGTTGTGTTCGCTCTCCCTAGAAGAGTCCTCCTCTCCGTTGGTGTCGATAAACGTCGAGTTTTTCCTATGCGTCCGTTGGCGTATAGTTGATATCTTTCCCCCACAGAGTCTTCCCCAGTTGAACCTCCTCTCCGTTGGTGTCGATAAACGTCGAGTTTTTCCTAGTCGTCCGATGATGTCTAGTTGCTTATTCCCTATAGATGATTTGGTAATACCATATGATTCCCCTCAGAGTTGTTCCTCCTCTCCGTTGGTCTTGGTAAACGTCGAGTTTTTCCTAGTCATCCTATGATGTCTAGTTGTACCTTTCCCCATGCGGATTTACCTCTCCGTTGGTTTCGATAAACGTCGAGTTTTTATCATTCGTCCGATGACGTTTGATTGTATACCCTATTCCTATTCATTCATTAATGTCTGGTTGATTTCCCAGCCAGAATCCCCAGTAGACGTCCTATTTGGTGTCCGGTTGTGGTCTCCCTTTCGTCCTATGACGTCTGGCTGAGTTTTCTCCTTCTCCGTTGGTGTCGATAAACGTTGAGTCTCCCTTTCGTCCTATGACGTCTGGCTGAGTTTTCTCCTTCTCCGTTGGTGTCGATAAACGTTGAGTCTCCCTTTCGTCCTATGACGTCTGGCTGAGTTTTCTCCTTCTCCGTTGGTGTCGATAAACGTCGAGCTTCCCCCTTTCGTCCTATGACGTCTGGTCGAGTCTTCCCATTCATCCGATGATGTCTGGCCACCTCTCCGTTGGTCTTGGTAAACGTTGAGTTTTTCCCATTACGTCCGCTGACGTATGGTTGTATCTCTCTTCCCATTCATCTGATGATGTCTGGTCACCTCTCCGTTGGTTTTGGTAAACGTTGAGTTTTTCTCATTACGTCCGCTGACGTATGGTTGTATCTCTCTTCCCATTCATCCGATGATGATTGGTTACCTCTCCGTTGGTTTCGGTAAACGTTGAGTTTTGCCCATTTCGTCCGCTGACGCATGGTTGTATCACTATCCCCGCCTTTCATCCGATGATGTCTGGTTACCTCTCCGTTGGTTTCGGTAAACGTTGAGTTTTTCCCATTACGTCCGCTGACGTATGGTTGTATCCTTTCCTGGTTATCCCCAGTAGAGTTGACTTACCTCTCCGTTGGTCTTGGTAAACGTTGAGTTTTTCCTAGTTGTCCGCTGGCATCTAGTTGAGATTTCTGTTCCCCATTCATCGTGTGTCGATGTCTGGATGTGGTTGTGCTTTTGAAGAGAAGATAGAAAAGGAAAAAACAACAAGAAAAATTCCCAGCAGTGTGCAAATTTCTACGGTTCTTGGTATTCAATCCCTGTTTACCCTGAAAGTCTGACAGCCGTTGCTCTCATCCATTCGGGTTCTCAGTTGATTGAATAGGGGCAGCTGTAGCACCTCAAATTTGCACCCTACCTTTTGTACATTCATTTCATATTAGGTCATTAACATAACATGGTCCACTGCATAACATTGCATTGTCCATTTGCCCAAGTGCAAGCCCACTGACAAATTAGGTCAAACTGATCAAGAGAATCAGTCAATCAAGCAAGCAAGTGCCATTTTCATTGAGACAAAGCCCTAGGGTGGATTTATCAAGCTCATATGGTCTAAGGATCATTGTGAAGTGATTTGGCCAAAGATTGGATGCTCAGAAGTCATCAGTCATTGTTCAGTCAACCAGAAACCGTATAAAGTCAACTGTGGTCAACTGTGCCTGATTTTATGGATTGGAAGGTGTGAGATGGTTTGAAAGGCCTCATTCATGTCCGTACAAGTCTCATTTGACATATCAAAGACCAAGGTTGAAGATTTGGAGGTCAGATCAGAAGTTTCCAAAAACAGCAGGTGACCTGTAATTTCAGCTGCCCAAAATGGAAACTTTTTCTCCTCAAAATTACTTCATCATACAAGCTTCAAATGGAATTTTGTCCAACATGAAAGTTGAAGATCTTGATCTCACCATTCCAAAAAGTCCAAGAACTTGAAATTCCCATGTGTGGTTGACAAGATATGGTCCAATCATTTTCAGAAAATGCCCGAAATCAAAGTGCCATAACTTTCACATGGAGTGGCCAAATTGGATGGTTTTTCTTTGAGCAAATCATATTTGATGTGCACTTTCATAATCCATCATCACATTTTGCCAAAAGCATTCACACAAAAAGGTCATTTTTCAAGTGCACTAATTAAAATCCAAGGGCAAAATGGTCCAACTTTCAAAATATTTGGAATTTTGGCATGGAACTTTTGGCAACAATTTCTAAATATCATTTGTGACTCGTTTGAACCAAATTTGGACAGAAAATGAGCTGCATTAAGGAAGGGCATTTTGGCCACACACTTGAAAATTGCACATTAACACTAATCATGTACATTTTGCTAATCTTAATTAATTTGTGATTAAGCATTGGTATAAATAGATAATTGCAACTGTATTCATTAACGACTAATCATTTTTCAAGATCCAAAGAGAAAAACTCAAAAATTCTCTCACTTTTTCTCCATTGTTCATAAACTTTTTTTCTCAATTTCTCAATATTTCACCATTGTTCTTGCAAATTCTTGGTTGAATCTTCATGTGTAGGTAATGTGCAAGTACTGTTGAAGCAAATTGGAGCAAAAACCGCGCAAAAACTCCACTGTTGAAAGCTTCACTCCATCAATGGCAAGTGGAAAATTCTTCATGATCATGCACGGTTGAGCTGCGAATTCTTCACCAAACACCTTCATAATCATCATCCTCCTTCTGTTTTCGAGAATCGGATCAAAACACACAAAGATTCCACACTGCCACTCCAAGAAGGTGAAATTTCGAACTCGTTAATTCACGCAATTGTTATATGCATCTTGTAGTGCGTTGAATGTAGAGTGTAATGATGCTTGAACCATGCGATTTCATCGAGTAATCATCGAGATATCTTGATTTAAAGTTTGTACGTCAAAACTTCTTTTGAACGAATCTTTTTGTGTGTTAACTTCTGGATGATTTCGTTAGCATATTCATGATCTACGTCGAACACCGGTTCCAACGGTATATAGCATGCGTATTTTCGTTAAGAATTATTCGTAACCGAAGCTGGGACATGAAGAACACGAATCCGCGGTGAAGAAGTTAGAAATCTGGAGAAAAATACGTTTCGATCCATCCTGTGCATGGCATTTTCAAAAAACTTGTTTCCCTCCTAATTCCGGCCAATCCACACGTGACACGCAATAAAATGAGGCTGCACATGCGTTTTGGAATATTTACGATATTGCCACTCGCGGTAAATTAATCCATTAATCCATTATTACACTTAAATAATTATTCAATAAATATTACAAAACTTAAAAAATTCATAAGAAATTCAATATTAGTCCAAATTAGGTGGGATTTTTTTTGTTAGTTTCCAAATTTTATCTACTGTTTTTTTAGGCATAGTAGTGTAAGTTGTGCCTGGTAAAATTTTGGAATGGTATATTGATCTTTGACATGTGTGACATAATTGTATGTTTTGCCATTTTAATCACCAAATACTCATACATTATCCAAAATTAATGAAATTTCATATGGTGATTCTTGACACATTCCTGGAGATTTTCATGTATCATTTGTGATTTTTGGACCTCTGGATTGGTAGATATGATTTATTCAATTTGAGTGTGACAATATGTGTCACACTATGCCATGCTGAGTTCATAAATTAATTTACCATGCTTCCACTAGGCCTATGGCTCTGATTTTTTGCATGAGATACAATGTATATGTTAACTTTCAACATGAATTTTTGTGGATTTAATTGATCCATTTTCTATTTGATTAGGATTTTTGATTGCTGTTTAGCAATTTTAGGGCTTTGTTTGTGTGACAATTTTACATATGTTGCTAAATCCTCATCCCTAATCCTATGATAATGAAATTTGGTGGAGTGGTTCCTAACATGCGTAGCTTCCATTTGGCTTTGGTCCCATTAATTTCCCATGTGATATCACTGTTTTATGAATTATTGAAGATGATTCTTATGTGGAGGCCTTGAATTGGCTTGTATAAATGTGTCTGGACTTCTTGATTTTCATTGACCTACTTTCTTTTGTCCAATTGAGCTGAAAATTGACATGCTACTTGTTGATTGTGTCCTGTTTAGGCGTGAATTATTTGAGGATTTTTGGAATTGTTTTGGTATGCTTTTGAGTGAGATAGTTCTGTTTGGTCAATTGAAGTTGCAAATTGAATGTTTGATGTTAAATTGTGCATGAAATGATAATGGTGAATGGTATGAGCATGGGACCAATTGCATTTGCTTTCTATTTGTTTGAATGTGATTTTGGATTGGTTTTGCTTGCTGTTTAGATTTTTTTTATCCCTTTGGACCCTAGGCTTGGCCTAGTGGTCTAGTTTCTCACATTTGGTGTGGATTTTCAGGTTGAAATGCAAAAAGGCTTAAAGGAAAAAGTGCAAGTTGATTAAATTGAGTTTTGTTTGATGTTATAAACTAACTTGACTTTGTGTTGTAGGGATTAAAGCTTGAGCTTGGGATTATGGCTTGCACTTGTGTGCATTAACTTGTGTTGTCTGTATAGATTGACTTTTGCTGTTTATTGTTGGTTTGTCTGAGTACTGATGATACTTGATTGATTTCAGGTACATTTAGTCGCTTACAGTTCTTTAAGAACTTGCTTGCTGCTGCTTGGTTTTTAACCACTTGAGGTAGGACTCCTATTCTCCATGTAGTCTGGAAGACCTGGCCTGTTACTTGGCCAGGCAACTGTCTGAAGTCCTCCTTAAGAGGCGATGTTTGTGGTTGTTTACTTTTTGTGCCAAGCAGGTAAAGACCTCTATGAGGCAATTGGTGGATCAAAGGGATATGCAATCTATCCCCCACTATTCTGTTGAGTCGTCCCTCTGCTCACACGGCTGTGTGTTGATGCATTGGGACATTAACCCAAGATCTTGTGCTGTTGCATAATCGAGTCAGAGTCTTGAGTGTAGAAGGGTCCCTCCATTCTGAACCCACGCTCCTTTGTCTGAAGCTCTCCCTGACCGGGGATAAGAGCTGTGAAGTCTCATCTTCACTCACCTTTCATCAGCTTCACCTTGACCCTCAATGTCAAGGTTAAGAGCTAACCTTACCCCGATACAGAGGCTTGTTTATTGAGGTTGATATGACCCCTCGACTAAAGCCTAGCCCTGATGTTTGAGCCCCTTGTTGGTGTGTTTATTTCATGCTGTATATGTTTGTGTGGTGTGATTGTATCCCCTAGGTTTGCTAGACTCCGCGTAGTCTCGTTTGCATGTCAATTAAGGTAGCACGGTTCCTTCATATAGGACTTCCTTTCTTGCTTGAGCTTTCCTAAAACATAAACAAACATTATCCCCTCTTAAGTATACGTCAACTCCTTCTACTACAGGTGAGTAAGTCTCCAAAGGTCGAGCATCCGGTAGATTGCGTAGTGACGTTGTCCACTTAAAAAACACAAACCAACAGGAATAGTTTAGCCGAACTACGGCAACTCTGATTCTCATGTCCAGATGAGATACGTAGGCACGAGATGCGATGCCTTGTCGAGTTTGACTAACAACTAACACCAATTCTTTTCTCTCGCCCTCGTTGCGATTGAGACCTTCCCTTTCTCTTGCCTTGGTTGCAATCGAGACCCTTCTTCTTGTTGTGTGCTTGGAAGCTGATGTAAGTCCATCGAGTGGCGTTCGGGTTCCAGTGTGAGTTCGTTTGGTTCGGATGCTGATGTAAGCCCAGTGATTGGCATTCAGGCTCCATGTTTGCCTTCTTGTGTGTGTTTTGGTTCGGATGCTGATGTAAGTCCAGTGATTGGCATTCAGGCTCCACGTTTGCCTTTGCCTGTGTTTGTTTGTGTGCGTGTTAGCCGAGCTACGAATGCTCTGATTCTTCTTCGTCCAAGAAGATACGTATGCATAGGATGCGACATCCTAGCGAGCATGTGTCGTTTCCCCGGTCCGAACTACTTTGACTCTGATGTCTATGCCTGATAGACTAAGTAGGCCCAGGATGCGATATCCTGTCGAGTCAGTCTTGTTTGCTTCCTGTGTCTCTTTCAGCCGATGTTTGTGTGTGTGTGAGCAGTACTTTTAGCAACCATTTTCCCTTCCTATTGTGCGTGGATCCCGTCGAGTACGACGGATGCGTAGGGGTGCTAATACCTTCCCTTCGCATAACCGACTCCCGATCCCATTCTCTTTGGTCGCGAGACCACGCTTTTTCCAGGTTTACTCTGAGCGTTTCCTTTCCCTCTTAGGGATAAATAACGCACAGTGGCGGCTCTGTTGTTCTTGTTTTCCCGCCGGTTTTTCGCGTAATGCGACACTCACCACCAAGTTTGAAAATTTAAGGATGAAAGAAGATGAAAATATTCATGAATTTCATATGAGTATCCTTGAAATTGCTAATGCCTCAAGAGCCCTGGGAGAGAAGATGTCAAATGAAAAATTAGTAAGAAAAATACTCAGGTCTCTCCCTAAGAGATTTGTTATGAAGGTGACAGCCATAGTAGAGTCTCAAGACATCTCTAATATGAGAGTTGATGAGCTAATTGGTTCCCTCCAAACATTTGAGATGGGAATGTGTGATGGATCTGAAAAGAAATCCAAAAGCATAGCCTTCATGTCAAACACTGAGGAGGAAGAGGAGGAAACTGGTCAGGATGTTGATGAAGATCTGGCAAATGATGTAGCAATGCTAGGAAGACAGTTCAACAGACTTTTGAAAAAGATGGATGTAAGATCTAAGGCAAATTCAAGGACATCTCATCTGATATCAGTAAATCCAACAATGATGGAAGAAGAACAAGGTCAGATGAGAATTCCAAAGAAAGAAAAGGAGTACAGTGTCATGAATGTGATGGGTATGGACACATTAGAACTGAATGTGGAACCTACCTCAAGAAATAGAAAATGAGTCTTACTGCCACTTAGTCTGATGAGAGTGAAACAGAAGAGTCTGCAAATCTGGTGACTGCCTTGACTGGAAGATGGGGTTCTGATGAAGACTCAAGTGATGATAAAGTAACCTTTGAAGAGTTGGCCACTACCTACAGAAAGTTGTGTCACAAAAGTGTAGAGGTGTGTAAACAGGTTGAAAGCCAGAAGAAAGTAATAACTCAACTTGAGAATGAGAAGGTAGAACACTTGGTAACCATCTCCAAATTAAAAACAGAAGCAGTGGTTCTGAATGCCAAGCTAGATGAAAGTCAACAAGTTGAAGGCCAGAAGAAAGTGATAGTACAGCTGGAGAATGAGAAGACAGAACATGTGGACACCATCTCCAAGTTAAAAACTGAAGCTATGTTCTTGAAATCTAAACTGGAAGAGATGACCAAGTATGTAAGAATGTTAAACAATGGATCTGACTCCTTAGACAAGATTCTCCATACTGTACAAATAACAAGAGACAAATATGGCATTGGGTTTAATGAATCTAAGCCTGAGTGCAGTTACACTGGTGGCAAACCTAAATCCAAACCTAAGTGCAGCCATATTAAAAGCAAACCTGAGATGTCACATCATATGTCACAACATCAGAAGGGAAGACAGCAGAAAGGGAAACACCAAAGATGGAGATGCCATTACTGTGGAAAATTTGGCCACCTGAAGCCCTTCTGCTATAAGTTGTATGGTTATCCTAGCCTTGTTCATCATCAGACTCACTATCAACCTAAACCCAAACATCACAGACCTTTCAACAAAAAGCAATGGGTTCCTAAGACAAATGTTACAAGTCTAATAGCTCACACTTCCCTCAAAGTTTCAGCCAAAGAAGATTGATATTTTGACAGTGGGTGCTCCAGACACATGACTAAAAACAAAAACCTGCTAACTGGTGTTCATCCTCATGTCACGAGCTATGTAACCTTTGGTGATGGATCAAAGGGTGAAGTCAAGGGGATTGGTAAGCTTGACTGTCCTGGAGTTCCTGATCTTGACAATGTCCTACTTGTTAAGGGCTTGACTGCTAATCTAATAAGCATCAGTCAACTGTGTGACCAAGGTCTAAGTGTTAACTTCACTAAAACTGAATATCTAATTACTAACAAAGAAAGTGAAGTGATTATGAAAGGAGTCAGGTCCAAAGACAAATGTTACATGTGGAGCTCTCAAATTGGTTATTCTTCAAAGTGTACCTTAGTGAAAGAAGAATGAGTGAAGACATGGCATCAAAGTTTGAGCCATCTGCATCTTAAAGGGATAAAGATGATTATATCTGTTAAAGTTGTTAGAGGAACTCCCAAATTGAAGATTGATGAAAGAAAAGTCTGTCAGAAAAGTCTGTCAGACAAGGATGTCACACCAGAAACTCAGACATGACATCACTTTCAAAGGAGAAAAGCTCATGGTGTCTCAAGTAGATGTGGATAATATTGGGTTAAATCAAATGGTAGAACATGTTGCTAGTCAAATGCAATCTGAAGTTGGAAAGAGCTTTGTTGAACTTGGGCTACAAGTCAAGCAGATAGAAGGGTCTATTTTTCTATCTCAAAGCAAATATGCCAAGAACAATGTTAAGAAGATTGGCATGGAGAGTGCAAGGATTCCTGCTCCTACACATTCGAAAGGATTCAAAGATGAAAATAGTGGTTGTACTATATATCAAGTTGAATACATAGCAGCTGGAAGTAGCTGGTCTCAACAGGGTTGGTTGAAACTAATGGTGACTGAATACAATGTCACACACGATGCCATGACATTGTATTATGACAACCTGAGTGCCACAACTATGTCCAAAAATCCTATTCAGCACAGCTGGACTAAGCACATTAATTTGTGTCATCACTTCATTGTGGAAGACAAAATCATAGCACTAAAGCATGAAATGCAATTAGCTGACAAATTTGCAAGGATATGCTAATCAGTTTGAATGTTTAAGAGGAAAATTGGGGATTTGTATTCATGAGAAGTTATAGCAATTAAAGTGGAGTGGAAAAGGTAATAAAAATATTTTCTGCCCACTTAAAAGAAAGTGTCACATTTATGATAAATCATTACCTAGTATTGGAACTAGTATCTATGTCATTTCCACACGCTACCTCAACACAACCATTTCCATCTTCATCCAACTTCTCAGACAACCTCTGCTAGGGCAAAAATATTTTTATCAAAAGTTCAACAAAATGTCACAACATACCTCATCCTTAGGATCAAAACCCACTCACAAAGGAAGGACTCCCTCCATGGAGTTTCTGGATGAAGATATTTTGGAGGTTATTCCCCTCTCTGTTATTCCAGGCAACGTCCTTGGCCCTTCTTCCCGGGCTGGAAGTAATCAAGGTAACATTCCTGATAAATGACCTCATAAGGATAACATACACTTTACAGATCGTGCCATTAGGAACCTAGTAACTAGGATTCTAAACGAAGGGCATGCAGTCAAGGGTGTTTCTACCCCTCTGTCTAGAAGGGACCCCTCACCTGAGGTGGAACCCCAAACTGAGAAACATGATGATTCATCTAGATCAGAGAAAAACATGGCTGCTGAGGGACTATGCTCTCTAGGTAAAACCTTGCCTGGTAAGAAACCAGTAGATGTTTCCCATGAGACTACTGTTTATTAATCTGGAAGAAGAGAGTTCAAAAGAAGAAGATGACAATTTGGTTCATCATGTAAAACCAAGTGTTGCAAGGAAATTGAAGACCAGAAAAGGGAAGATTGTGACTGAAATGATGACAGCAAGAAAAGGTAAAAAGGTTGTTGGTGTAGGACCCTCCAAATCATGGAGTAAAGTAGAGGTTAAGAAGAGGAAGGTCAGAGAAAGTTCTGACTCTGAAGATGATGTCGAAGACGATGTCCCAGACATCTCTCCTGCTAAAAGGCACTCTGTTAAAAAGTCTCCAGCCAAGGTTGCAGCTGTGCACTTAGACAACATTTCTTTCCATCTGGAAGATGGTGCTGCCAAGTGGAAGTTTGTCATTCAAAGGAGGGTTGTTGTTGAAAGGAAGCTAGGAAAGGAGGCTGTAGAAGTGAAGGAAGTGATGGAATTGATCAAGGTTGCTGGTCTGATGAGAACTGTTGTTGCTTTGCCCCAATGTTTTGAAGGGTTAGTGAAAGAGTTTGTTGTGAATATCCCAGAGGATATTTCTGAAAAGAGTAGCAAGGAATTCTGCAAGGTCTTTGTGAGAGGTAGATGTGTGAGGTTCTCCCCAACCATAATCAATAAGTTCCTAGGGAAAGGAACTGAAGGAGGTGTGGAGTTAGAGGCTACAGACAATGAAGTCTGTAGGACTATTACTGCTGGCCAAGTCAAGGAATGGCCTAGTAAGAAGCATCTATCAGCTGGCAAGTTAACTATTAAATATGCCATCTTGCCCAAGATTGGTGCAGCCAACTGGGTGCCAACAACTCAACCATCTCTAATGGTCTTGGAAGAATCATCTATGCTATTGGAACCAGGCTAAACTTTGATTTTGGAAGGTTTATGTTTGATTAAATTGTTAGACATGCCTCCACTAATGCAGTAAAGCTGCCTATTGCCTTTCCATCTATCATTTGTGGAATTATCTTAAGCCAGCAACCAGGCATTCTCAACACAAGTGATATTCCCAGCAGAAGGAAGCCTCCACTGTCCATTCACTACGAGTTTTTTGAAGGAAGTCATGTCAATGATATTGTCATGACATCTGCAAGGAAGGAGCCAGCCTCTCAAGGTGGCTTGATTGCTCAATTGAAGGAAACTTGCAAGTAACTGGAAAATGGGATTAGGGTTGCCAAGGCTAGGAAAGAGGCTTTAGAGATTCTCATTAGTAGCTTGGAACAGGAAGAGATGGATAAGGTTGGTGAAACCAAGGAGTCAGATGCCAATACCTCAAGTGAGAGGTCCAATTCTCAATCTAGTGGCAGTTTTGATTCTGAAGGTGAAGAAGATGTTACTTCCTCAGACTGAGTGGTAATGGTTCCCCTGTTATGAAGACTGCGTGTGTTATGTGTTGGTTTGGCTGTTCTGGATGTTGGATGTTTTGTTGTTTTTTTCTGGTGAAATGTTTGTAATTTTTGGCAGTCCTTACTGATGCCTTGATGTAATATTTGGGCTCTTTATGAGTTCCATGGATTTCTAATTATCTCAGCTATTGCAGCTGTGTATAATTATGGTTTGTATCTCCTAACATTTATGTTTTAACATTTTATATGTTATAACATCTCCTGTGACATTCTCTGATAGGCTGATTGACATTTATTTTGTCTAATTGGTCACCTTTGGTCTATTTTGACTAAAAAGGGGGAGAAGTGATTATGTGGAGAGCTGTAGTTAAATGTGTGGATTATGGAGATTTGCAGTGTTGTTGTAGCTAGCTAGGCTAAACAAGTGAACAGCTGAAGTTGAAGGAGATGTTTGATAGGAGACAGAATGATGTTCTATTCTGAGATGTTGGAGGAGATGTTTGATGTTCTGTGCATGCTCTGTGGTGCATAGGTGATGTTGAAGGAGATGTCAGAAGGATATTCTGATTGTTACAAGTGTTGTTATTACAGGTGTTGTCTGTGTTGTACAGACTTAGGGGGAGAAGAAGTACCCTTGTGCATTTGTGTGTTTTACTAGTTTCTATTATAGCTAGTAATTCTATTTGCTTCTGCTGCTGCTTAAACGTTGTTATGTTGTTTAACTGCTAATGTGTTTTTTTATGAACAAAATGGATTGATATATGTTTTAGCCAAAATTTGCCAAAGGGGGAGTTTGTTGGTTCTAAGTGTTGGCAGTAATTTTGGTAAAACAAAGAGTGTTCACAAGATGTTGCATGTGATGTCTTAACATAAGATATCTTGTACCTACTGGTGGTTTAAAAATATAATTATGCAGGATTGTTCCAGGATGTCATACACGATGTCATGACATCTGATATAATGTACCTGTTGGATATTTTAAAATGGAATTATGCAGGATTGTTCCAGGATGTCAGACCCGATGTCATGACATCTGTACACAAAACATTCAGTCTGAATGTTATGTGTTATGTGATTGCGCTTTTAATGGCAATCTATGTATGATTGAAGATCTGATTTACAAACGCATTAAATCATTAATTACAACCAGATTTACTTATTTTCCAACGAGATCTAATCAGCTGTCATGGGAAGATTTGAATGGAAAATAGTTTTAGGGTTTTATGATGTCCAAGCCCAGCTGAAAGCTTCTATAAAAAGGACATGGAAAACCTGATTTGATACACAAACAATACAGAGCGAAATATTGAGAGAGAATAAGGGTTTGTGTCTTGTGTGGTCATGTGACTTGTAAGTCATTCAATTCATCCATAGATGATTGAATTGGTCTGATTTGTAAGTTGTAATTTGTCACTTAAAGCTTTTAAGCATGAGTGTGTGTCTACTTGATTGAAGCTGCTAAGTAAGATCAAGTGTGTGTCTTTGAAGGGTGTCTTCTTTTCATTGTAATTCTTGTTTAATATCAATGGTGTGATTGAGGGGGAGTGAGTGGGATCTCATATCTAAGAGTTCTTAGGTAGAAATCATACGGGTAGAGATTAGGTGAAAAAGACTGTAACTTGTGGAGTGTACTGAGAGTCTTTGAACTGATTCTATTTAGTGGATTTCCTTCCTGGCTTGGTAGCCTCTAGACGTAGGTGAGTTGCACCGAACTGGGTTAACAATTGCTTGTGTCTCTTGCATTACTATTCTTTATCTTTATCCTGTTTGTTTTACTCGGATATTAGTGTCGTGACATTACCTTCGACATCTCATATCTGATACCAGAATTTCACTTTTCATTGCCTATCATGCTCAACACTTCTGTATTGGTTGTTGTACATTTTTTTTGTTTTTTTCCTACTTTTCTTGATTGACCGCAATTTCATTGGCCGTCGTTGAGGCTTTAGCCGGCTGTTTCAATGGAGGGTGATGGTAAGACCATTTTTCCTTAAACAGCCATGGCGGACAAAGGTTCTTCGTCGGAGGTAATGTTGCAAGTTGTTCAGCCACGACGGACGAAGGTTCTTCGACGGAGGATACCTCGCAAGTTGTTCGTCTGCGGCGATGGAAGGAAAGGTTTGGATCGTCTAGTGTGAACGGTCACGACAAGGGGTTGTTTCTTCATCGACAAAGTGGAAAGAGCGATCTCGGACGGTGGTTGTCTTTGTTCTCGTTCACATAAGAGAGAAGAGGTAAACGGCCATAAAATTAGGGTTTTTTAGCTTTTAACATAATGTCGAGCCGGGTCGGGAAGGATTTGACCCGCTCTGAGCCCATTCATCCGCGGCCCATTCTTTTTTTATTTAAAAAAGAAACTCCATTTAAAATTGTGCTTTATATCGTTGGTTGAAGACCATTTCCAACCAATCGCTCATGGCCTGGTGGTTGAGACTTCTCTTGTCTCCCACTAGGTCCTCAATTCAATCCTTTGCAAAGACAAATATTTGTGTAAAAATTTTAAGTGTTTAGTTAATAACCCATTTTTTATTTATTTATTTTACTCGACTTGTTTTTGGGGACTTTTTACATCAAGTTTTCTTAAGCATATCCAGTCAATTTTCATTGATTTCCAACTTTCGTTCTTTGATCATTTTAATTTGATTTCAAACCCTTGCATTAATTTTTTAAATTCATTTTTCTTAATAACGATGGAAGAAAAAGATTACCTGGATGAAATATCCAGTCGTAATCTCGAATATTAGGCTCAAGTTGTAAGAGCTTGTAAGCCCTATGTATTCGTCTTCTCTTCAAAATGTTTCAATATTCAAACCATTTTCATAAGTAAGTTGGAAGAAAAAGATTATCTGGATGAAATATTCAGTCGTAATCCTGAATATTAGGCCCAAGTTGTAAGAGCTTACAAGCCATAAGTATTCATCTTCTCTTCTAAACACTCCAATATTCAAACCATTTTCATAAGTAAGTTGGAAAAAAAAGATTATCTGGATGAAATATCTTGTCGTAATCTCGAATATTAGTCTCAAGTTGTAAGAGCTTGCAAGCCATAAGTATTCGTCTTCTCTTCAAAATACTTGTAAATATTCAAACTTCTTTTCTCAATAAAATTGAAAGAAAAAGATTACATGGATGAAATATCCAGACGTAGTCCCGAGTATTAGATCCAAGTTGTAAGAGCTTGCAAGTCATAAATACTCGTCTTTCAAGCCCAAAAATACATCCAACCAATCAAACTCTTTTCTTCGCCGATGTGCGATCTTTAAAACCTTTTCATAAAAAAAGACATCTTATCTTAAGATGATGTGAAACAATGCTTCGTCCATAATTATTGAGTTGAGATAAGTGACGTTTTTCCGATGTTGATTTGTAAATCCATTCGATGTGTGGTACACGCCTGCTCCTCATTTGTTTTGGGTAAAACAATGTTTTCGTCGATTAATACAATATAGCTTTCGCTAAAATCGACCAACAAACAAATATTTTTCTACCCAGAACTACGTAAGCCTTGAGTTCTCTATTGCATCCGGAGATACGTAGGAGCAAGATTTGTAAATCTTGTCAGGCCCATTAATAAAAAACTTAGGTTTAGTCCCCTTTATTGCAAAAATCCAAAAATATCTTCTCTTTTCTTTTGATCCTATTATTCTTTCCCTCATAATATCTTGAGAAGCCTAATATTTCAAACTAACACTAACGCACACAACTAACCTAATGGTTCCCGTTGAGTACAACGGACGTGAGAGGTGCTAATACCTTCCCCTTGCGTAATCGACTCTCGAACCCTGATTTGGTTGCAACGACCATAATCATTGTCGTTCTTCTTGGGTTCTATCGATATTTCCCCTTTCCTTTTAAGAATGGATAAAGTTCGGTGGCGACTCTGCTCAGTCCATCATGCGAGCGTGCGATTGCGCTTCGTTAAGTCGTGTTCTCATTTTTCGAGGTGCGACACCATGCATATCATGCACCATGGCATAGTTCAAGTGAGAAGGAGAAAAAGTACCAAATTTGAATAAAGATACCAAAAGACTTGAAATAAGTACAATTTTGATTCTTCCATACATTCATGTAACATATCTTTGAATTAAAATTGAATTGCAAAATAGGTGATTTTATCAATAGTATCATCGTGTACCATCATGTACCAAAGGGATGAGTTGAATTACAAAACCGAATTCTTGGCATTCACTAGTTCAACAAACAAATTCTCACAATCTCTCGGTTTCCCTCCCATTTTTTCTCACTCACACTATCCACCTCATTTCGTCACACAGATTCACAGCTGATTTTGGAAATATCTTCCAATTCTCACACATACCTGACTCCCTATAAATCACATAATCAAATCACTCGGCATACACATAATATTCTATATCAAAACTACATGTTACACACTTCAAATTCTTGAGCAGAAGCACCACCACTAAGCTCAGAATCCACAACCCTGCAATCCTTTCAAAAGCCAACTTCATAACTTTTTTAATGAGTAATGTTAGCTTCTCATTGAAGTTTCCATTGCTCTGGGCATTAGCCTACAAACCTCCATAATCATAGCAACATCAACACAAAATAAGGGAAGCAGATGAGGAAATTTTAGAAGAGGAGGAAGAACAAAAACTATAAAGGAGAGAGATGGAATCATTATCTGAGTATGTTTTGCCTCGCTGGAAATCAACGTCGTCGTGCCAAAATTCTTCTTTCTCCAATTTGGTACTTTCGTAGCGTTTTATTTCTTTTTCTTCATAAATTTTTGCTTCTGCATGCTTTATGATTGTTTCCCCTTTGATAATTTCGTTGTATGGTGTTTGATTTGTGTTAGTCGTTTGTTTGTTTGATTCACACTGATTGTTATTTTTTGTTGTTGTGGTGTTTGGATTGATGCTCATAAGACACTTTTAGGGGGGTTGTGTTTACATGTTTGAGATTGGAGTGCGTTTAGTGAAATTATGGAAATAACTCAAGAACACTCATAGTGTTCTTGTTGAACATTCATCAAAATCTAGAAATGTGAAGGGTTCAGATCTTAGAGAGAGGCGAGAAAAGTTTGGTGTTGTTAGTTAGAGAGAGAAGGATATGAGAAGAATGAGAGAGGGACCAGTGGTCCTCTCTTTTGATCAAAGGTGATTTTGCTTTGAGGTATAAATGGCACCACCACACCCGTTTGATCACATCTCAATGGGACCATGTACAGACGTCCCCACATCGCGGTCTTTACCTCCGATTCTCATATATTGCACCCATTTACCTCTTTAGTTTTTTTATCCTTGGGCCAAGCCCATTCTTGTCATTTTTGCTATGCTTTCACCCCTTTGAATGCTTTTTACACTCTCCCTTTTGTTGTTTTTTATTTTATTTTATTTCATTAATTTATTTTATTAGTCAAAAAATAAATTAAATAGTTTGTTAATAAAATTAACCTTTCTTTCAAAAAAATTAAATACTTGATCAACATCAAGTAATTTTCATAAACATCTCACCACTTTACCATCTAATCAAAAACCAATCGAATCAATTTCTAATAAGCGTGAATCAACGACTTGATCAACATCAAGTCTTTTCCCAAACTTAATCGAAAAACACTTGGAAAATATTTTTCCCAAATAAATCGGCTGAAAAAGGACATTGAGGTGCACACTCCTTTAAAATCCTGAATACTCGGCCCCGAGGCACATGCCTTGGTCTTACCGAGCATTTGTCTTTCGCCATAAAACTCATAATCAAATTAGGATGAAAAATTACATTGGGGTGCACACTCCTTTGATATCCCGAATAATCATCCATGAGGCACACATCTTGGTCTTACCGAGCATTCGTTGTCCACAAATAATTTTCTATAAACAATTGGATGAAAAAGGACATTGGAGTGCACACTCCTTTGAAACCCCGAATAATCGGCCCCGAGGCACACACATTGGTCTTACCGAGCATCCTTCTTCCGCCATAAAACACATAATGAAATTAGGATGAAAAAGGAAACTAGGGTGCACACTCTTTTGAAACCCTGTATAATTAGCCCTGAGGCATACGCCTTGATCTTACCGAGCATTCGTCTTCTGCGAATATTTTTCTATAAACAATTGGATGAAAAGGGACATTGGGGTGCACACTCTTTTGAAACCCCGAATAATCGACCCCAGGGTACACACCTTGGTCTTACCGAGTACTCGTCTTCCACCCAAAAATAAACTTAACCAATCAAACTCATTTTTGCCCAATCGCAATCAAAATTAAATATTTTTCATAAACAGATGATGTTTCATCCATTCTACCGCGATACAGACAAATACTTAAGCCTCCCATGCACGAGCATACAAGCAACATTTAACCTCTAGAATGCAATCAAATAAGATTTATTCTACCGGATACAAACGAATGCTTAAGCCTCTCATGCGCGAGCATACAAGCAACATTTAACCGCTAGAATGCGACCTAATGATTGTTCATTAAAATTAACCAAGACATACGTGGTTTTCTACTAAGAACTATACAGCTTTGAATTCATCATCGTACCTGAGGATACCTAGAAGCAAGACTAGCAATACTATCAAACACCCTAATAAAAAACTTATTTTTAGTCATTTTCTTTTTCCTTTCAACCTTTAATAGCTATAAGAAATCAAATAACTCAACCTAACACTCTTATTCGCAAAACGAACGAGCACAACATATATGAGGGGTGCTAATATCTTCCCCTCGCATAACTGACTTTCAAACCTGAATTTGGTTGCGACGACCATTTTCTTTTTCATTAAGGGTTTTATCGATATTTTCCCTTTCCTTTTTGGAATAAATAAGCTTCGGAGGTGACTCTGTTATTATATCGAGCGTGCGAACACCCAAGTTAATTTCACATCGCGACAACGGGAAGTAGTTGGATGTATTCTGGTCCTCAATCCCCTATACTTTTCCCCATGGTAGTTACCTTGTGCTATGATCCATTGAGCAAATCATTGTTTTCTTTAGGTCGGGGCTGATGGCCATATGGTCGACTCTGAACAAATTTATTCTTCATCCTTCAACAATTCTTTATTTTTCTTTCTGTCACTCGTTGTCTCTCAACTACGGATGGTAATGGACAGGTTTTGGGTACCGTACTATAGTACTCGTCCTCATACCCGCGGTTTAAAAAATCCTTGTACTCGAGCTCATATCTGTGTGAGCACCAACATTTGTACCTGTACCCTATGGGTATCTAAGTACACATTCTCATGTCCGTTTACCCGAATTTTTCTAATAAAAATTTATCGATCCATTATAATTTATCATGTCATTTTAATTTTTTAACATTTAAAAAAATGGAAGGATGTTATTGTTGAGTTCAGAAATAAACATACACTTATATTAAAATGCATACAAGTTTAATAGTGATGTATTTAACAAAATTGATAAGTATATATGTGTATATAATAATGAAAATAAAAAAATATATAAATATATATTGTGCGGGTATGGGACGAAATGGATATTAAGATACTTGTATTTGCGCCCATATTTGGTTATTTTAGTGGGTAATTGTCAGTGTCCATAATTGTACCCATTTTGCGGGTTTTTATTCTGCTTGTTGTGATTAATTTTTACTGGTATCCATTGGATGTGTGTCAAATTTCCATCCATATTCTCAATGATCTAATCACATCCTTTGCGCGATTGTTATTTCTTCATCAAACTATTCAAAATAATTATATTCTTTTTTCTCCGCCACCTTAAAACGACCACAACCATTAAACATTATTTCAGAATTCTCATAAGTCCATAATATCATTAATAAAACTCAAAATCACACCTACATATATTCCTTATTCCCTATTTTTCTTAGACCTGACTGCGTGGTTATGATGCATGAGAAACTTGAATCATCCATGAAATCGAAAAACGTGACGGAATGAAAGAATGATGAAGTTTAGGAATGGCAGAGAGGAGAAAAGGAATATATATATATATATATATATATATATATATATATATATAATATATATATATATATATATATATATATATAGAGAGAGAGAGAGAGAGAGAGAGAGAGAGAGAGAGAGAGAGAGAGAGAGAGAGAGAGAGAGAGAGAGAGAGAGAGAGAGAGAGAGAGAGAGAGAGAGAGAGAGAGAGAGAGAGAGAGAGAGAGAGAGAGAGATGAGGTTAAAGGTAGTGCAATGTCAGTGTAAAGAAGTATTACACTGACATCCAATCAAAATATTTCATATTGCCAAATCATAACAGTATTTTAAAAATAAAAGTGTGATGTGGGGGGATACACGAGTCTCATTGGTTGACAGTGTAAAAATATTTTCTCTCTATAGAGAGATATTAATTGTTATGCACTGTCACTGTAAAAAAATTTACACTGTCAATGCATCACAATCATCCGTTTGTATTATTTTTTAAGTTGTTAAAATAAAAGTCAAACATTTTAAATAAATCAATGGTTGTGATTAACTGACAGTGTAAAAAATCTTTACACTGTCAGTGTATATCAATTAAATTCATATATATATATATATATATATATATATATATATATATATATATATATATATATATATATATATATATATATATATATATATATAAAATAAATTTTGATATATTTAACAATGACATATAATTCATTGTCACGTCACTAAAATTTAGTTTCATATTCAAAAGGATTAAAATTCTAATAAAAGAACTAAAATCCTGAATTTTATAATGGAGAAAACAAAATAGAAAAAAAATGAAAATAGGAGAAACAAAATGATCTTGTTAGATTGCGTGTCACTCGATTGTCATCCATGTGGAGTGGCGCATATAGTCACTCAATTTTACTCACAAAATGTGTTATCCATATATTTTAGAATGCAAATTTGTAATTTTAGTTCTTACGCATAATTTGATCGACTAATACAATACACGATACCGATCACCGCATCAAAATTCCCTTTGCATTATCTGTTGCTACAACCATCTACAAAGCACGGTTAGAAATGGAAATGGCTCGTCTTTGTGGCCATAAACCACTGCGTTTCGACGCTCTCTCACGAAACCGCCACAACCACAATTCCCGAGGACTAGTACTATCCATGGCTATCAAACGAAGCCCCAAACGTCTCAAATACACAGATACAACTCGCTTCAACAAGGTCACAATACTCTTTCTCTCTTCTCTTTACAGTTTACAGTTAGTTAGTTACGCTTTGGAGTTTGAAATTGAATTGAACAAGATAACAGGAAGGAGGTTTGGTTTACATTGAAGCTGATCCATCTGGCTCTGATTCATGGAAATTGGAACCTGTTGTTAATCTCTTGAAACAAGGTGCTGTTGGTGTCATCCCTACTGATACACTGTCAGTCCTTCTTATTTGCTTGCTCGCTCGCTCTTACACTTAAATTTTAATTAGAACAGTATCATACATCATATATTATCAGATTAAATGCTCATTTTGATATGCAAAATTGTTGCACATTGTTACCATGGTTTTAAGTTGCGGTCATTGCGGTTGCTGCGCTGTGCATTTTAGCCATTGCGGCGTGTATTTTGATTGAGAAGAGTTTGAAATACACCGTTGAAAAACACTTGATATTAAGATTTTTAGAAGTAAATTGAGTTTTGGATTCTAAATATTGAGTTTTGACGAAAATGCTTTAAGAAACCTGGGCGATGCGGTTGCTAATGTAGGAGGAGTGTGATTTCAAATCACAATGCAATTGTGGTCTAATGCAATTGCGGAGACTATCGCATCAGCAATATTGCGGCCAAAACCATGATTGTTACTATAGTCTCTGAATGTGTAAAAGAAAATAAATCATTGAGTGTATTGTTTGATAGACATGTTCAAAGACTAACAAAAAATGCATCCAATGGTTATATTGACTAACTAGAGACACTGTTAAAGGATGCGTTTTTGTAGTTTCGGTTAATTTAGAGACTATGAGTAGTAGAGGATTTGTTTTCATGGAAGTCATTCTTTTTTTTCTTCTTTCTTTTGTCTATACATAGATATGCAATAGCATGTGACCTAACAAACAACTCAGCCATTGAACGACTACGAAGGTAGGTGTAGTGTAACTTTGTTAATCTCAATCATGTTTGATTAATTTCTCCCTAAATCACTATATTAACCAAGGGTATATTTGTGTTGTGTTGCAGAATCAAGAATATAGACGCTTCAAAGGTGAGTAACACAGTTAGCTTGTCTTTGTTGAGTTGTTCTTGTGCTGCCAATTGGATATCTATTCGATACGATTTTCATGGTCGGTTGCTTGTCACACATGTACAATCACTTTACTTTGTGTTTAGGTTTGATTTTGTTGATCACAGCTTCAAAAATTTCTCTATGTATGTTGGTACTTGGTATGTAGTAATGCTACTTCTTGAAGTCGTTGATGATTATGGTACCTCTGTTACTTGTAGCCGCTTAGCATCTTATGCCACTCATTTCGCGACATAGATAAGTACACAGCTGGGTTTCCGTGCGGTGATGGTCAGGGCCATGCAAATTTATTCAAAGCTGTTAAGCTTTGCTTACCTGGTCCCGTAAGTATTCTCTCAGAAACTAATTAATGATTTTTTTCTCATTTAAACATGTTGTACCATCTAAATTTAGTACAATTTGTAATATCGTGTCTTTATGTTGGTGAATCCTATGGTTTTAATGCCAATTTTAGTGTCTATGCTCTTTAGTTATTGACAATTTGTTGCTAACACTAGTCATGTTTGAGTGACAGTACACTTTCATCTTAATGGCTAGCAAAGCGTTACCAAAACAGTGCATAAGATTTGGAACTACTTCTGCCAAATATGCATCAAGAAAAAATGTCGGTGTCCGTATGCCTGACGATGCAATTTGCCAAGCAATACTAAAGGAGATGACTGCACCATTAATATGCACAAGGTTTATTTAATTTATTGGGTCATTTTTTTGCTTGGAAAAAATATATTTGTTAGGCAAATAATAGGTCGAGGAGACCACCCTGAAAAACACATCGCTTTGAAATGGTAAAATAAGATACACAGTAGAACTAATGAAGTGACATATATAAATTTTAGAATTTCCGTCTTAATTGGGGTCTGCTCCTAGCCACCCTATTGAGCCATTTTGGCTGCCTTCATTGCACTCAACACCTTCATTTGTGTTGGGTGTGAAGAGGTGGTGGATTCAGTCCCACGTTGCCTGGAGATGTATCCTTCAACATACCTTACAAGCCCTTTTTTTAGTTGAGTTAGGTTCAATCCAAGTTCTTAGAACCTTTCATGTAGATGACTATAACCTTTGTGACGGTATTAGGTATCGGCTCCTTATTTTGCATAATTGTTGCATTAGAGAATGGAGCATAATAGTTGATGCTTGCACCTGAATATTACCTTGGAACTTTTTCATCTGTATTTTAGCATCAAGTTCCTCAATGAAGACGAATGGATGATTGATCCAGTTATGATAGCTGATACATATGGACCAGAGGTATCGCCGTTTCTATTGTATCATTATTTTTCCAGTATAAATAAGTATGGAATAATGATTTTAGCCCCTTCTCAAACAAAAAGGGAAAATATGAATTGCATTTTCTATGCTTGTTAGAAATAGGCAATGTCATGTTCACGACACATTATATATGCATGTCATTTTTCTTTACGGATTCGAGTTTTGCATTTACACGTAAAGAATGCTTGAAATCAAATACATGATTTTCAGACTAATTGTTACAAATCTACATGGTATGCTTGGCTCTACCAAACATAAAAAGTTTGGTAGTTGATTATATTCTTTACTAATAAGTTTTATTGCTTTTACAAAAGATCTTAAAACCATTACTTCGGTTTTTCAGGGCCTTGATTTTGTTGTTGATGGTGGTGTAAGATTGGCACAGTCGTCCACTGTGGTCGACATGACCAAATTGCCTCCCAGAGTTCTCCGGGAAGGAAAGGTAGTTATCTGTTAATTTGAAGTTTATAGAAACATCTCCAATACAGATTCCATATGCAAGAACCGGTTTTTAGCCATTGTGCCATTGGAGACCATATAGACAGCACATGTGCAAACTGTTCTATAAAAAACTTAAATTTTAAGGGTTCAATGATGGGGTCAATTTTAATTTCTGAAGAGTTCTACCATCAGAGTGAAATTATTTTGGGTTCATAAATACAACGTGTTTATGACTTACTAAAAGTAAGCTAAGAATGGATTCTATCAGTGCTTTTAATATGACTCTAAATTATTTCAGGGTACAATTTCAAACTGGATGGTATTGGAAGAAGATCAGGAAACTGATGTTGAAGAGGATCTCATCCCTGCTGCCATATGAATGTTAATAATCTATTTTGATTGAAGATTTAGCATCCAAAACCAGTTAATGACATAAGCACAAGGTGGAAAAAATTTGTAAATAAAAATTATACTTTTGTAAATGTTGACATAGTTGACCATGTACCCTAAATTACTCATAGGGCTGCCTGGATTCTTTTTGTAATTAGTTAAATTTGTTTTGTCAAGATCTTGGGACATTTTAGGACATGCCTTCAATATTTGGTGTGTTCTACATTGTGAAGCTCCCACACTCCAAAATGGTTAAAATACACTTATCTTGTTATACCCATTATAACATTCTGCTTCATACCCTTCACTCCATTTCATTCCATTTTTGCTCTATAGGTAATAGAATCCTTTATTTCCATTTGAAGTTTTATGGGTAAAAGAACTCATAACCTTTACAATGTAATTGCCACAATATGATTATTTTTTTAGGCTTAGTTTGCAGGGAGGAGGTGAGGGTTTTGAAAAATAAGAAAGATGGGATGAAATGAATAAGATTTTAGTTGGGAAGGTTTCGGAGTTTGTTTTTCTTCCTATCACCAAAAAAAAGCCTAATTCAAAAAAAATCAAATTTTATATTGGAGAAGAATTTTGGAGAATTTAGACCAATTGTTTAAATATAAATTTTATTATTATAGTATTTCAAAAATTAAAAATAAATGTATTTTATCATTTAATCAAAATTATTTTTTCAAAAAATGTTTAAAAAATTTCTAATTTTTTTAAAAGCTCATTTTTCAAAGTCCTCCTTTTTCATCCCCTCCAAACTCAAAAATAAAATCTTAAATAAAATCTTAGGATCTGTTGAGGAATTGAATTTTGAGGATTGATATATCTTGAAATGTATTTGATATTTTTTAAATATTTACAATAACAATATGATTTAATATAGTTATGTATTATATTACTTTTAAACATTTTAAAAATATCGAACACAATTCAAAGTAACCAATTTGAACCAACTCTCAAATGGACCCTTAGGATGCAACTGCTTTTTAACATCACCAGATCATAAGTTGGAAATATATTTTTGGATAAGAAACAAAGCAATCATTGGAAGAATATATTAAGAAATTCTAAGTTTTCTATTTAGAGTAACAAAGCCAACAGCATTTGCATTGCATTTGCTTTTCTTAAGTTTCCTGTAGAAGTAACACAGCCACGGGACTAACTCAGGTTCGTATAAAAATCATGTTCGTCAACTCATTTTTTTAACCCAACAACGAGATCTTCTAGTGCTAGTCATTAAGTACTAAAATGAAATCTCAACTTGTGTCCATTTGTTCTCCATCTTCAATTTGATCTTGCCTAATCTCGTTACCATTTTCATATTTCTGTGTTTCAGTTTCTTCTTCGCCCTCGGAGATTTCTTTTGATGTCTCTTCGTTAGATCGTGCTGGTAATGTTTTTTCTACCAGTTCTACTATTTCAGCTATCTCTTCATCTGGAAAACGGACAGTACAATCCTCTATAATCTGCAAAATAATTAAAAGTTAACAAACTGATAACAATTATGCAAATACATGACATTCAAATGCATATTGTTAGTCATATAGACCAAAACTTTACCTAGAACTAGAGCAGAAGAAATCAGTGTCTAGAAAAAGATATAAGAAAATTCTTAGCATACAATTATCAATTTATCATCAAACACAATAGAGCACACTAGGCTTAACTCATGCACATCTAGTTTTTCATTATCAGTAAATACCATGACAGACACGCAATTCTGATGGTCTCGGATTCCGTACCCAGTTACAAGACAACCAGCCAGGAACTGAGATACCTCAAAAATGCATTTTACAAACAAACAAGAATATGATCGTGAGCCAATGTCACTCTACAATGAAAATATGAAGGTAGATGTAGCACATATCAAACCGGAAGAATGATAAGCTCTAAGAGCTTTAATTGGGCAAAAAATTCTGTATAATTTGTTGATATAGGATGAACAAGTTTAAAGAAGTCATTAAACCCCAGTGGTCAAAGTTAAAGTGAAACCCTTATTGTAAGTGTTGAACCATATAATGTATTACTCATTGTCGGTTACAAGATAGAGACTGACTTTGAAACCAATAACAAATGATCCGTCTCATATATAATCATGATCATTTTCATGCCCAAAATCAATTGCAAATTTATGATATATAGGTGTGGAAGTAATTTCTCATAAAACCCAAGAACTTAACCTAGGTAAGACTATAACATCAAAACCCAACAAACCAATATTCTTTTGATTCAAAATAGAAAATTAAGTAACGAACCTCCCAATATAACCACCATCTATAAGACTAACCATAAACTAAACGTTTTTCAGGACCCCAGAATGCTTGGTGATGTATTCAAGCACAAACTACAGAGTTACTATCCTAAAATAAAACACAACTCAATATGAAGATTTTATAATTAAAAAAAAGGAAGAAATCGTGTTTTGATATGCTTAATTATTCTTAATCACTTGGTGGCATTCAATCTATGTGCCTAACATGACCTCACATAATAGAAAAGGGGTGTCTGACACTCATAAGACACAACACAAGAAATTTCATGCAATTATTTCTATTTTTTCAAAAGAATAGAAATGATTGAACACTATGTCTGTATGCCAGTGTTGTACCTCGTGTGTGCCTCATAGTAAGCTACTCTCAAAAGAATAAGAAACAAAACAAGAAACATTACATTTTCTGAAGTAATATTAGGTTTCTGAGCATTGTGTTTTTCATATGCTCATTAAAATTTACTTCAGCAGGTGAATTAATATACAAGCTAACTCACTTCTTCGGAACTGATAACAAATATAAGAATTCAGAAATAGACAATTGGATGATGGTGGAAAGTCGTATACACTAAGCATGAATTAAAATTAAATTTTCAGGATATTACTTAATCGACAGAGTTTTATTTTCAGGAGATTACTTCAACTACTGCATACAAAACTTATAATCTTAACCTAAACTTATGCAGAAACGGTGATAGAGTAAAAAGAATGGAAAGGAATCCAGTCTTGACTATTTGATGCTTTAAATTTCAAAGTGATATATCATTTTTAAATTTTAGAACTCTACACATAATACTTGTCTTACAAAAATTTCTGCTGAACTTATGCGGAAATGAAGCATTGTTTCAAATATTTAGCAAAAGTAATATCAAATCATTGCATTATAGAAAATGACACCTCCATGCAATGAGCATTGTTTCTGGCAAGGAAAAGTTGAAGAATACAAACATTACAAGATCTTTTAAATTGGACATCATGTTTTTCATATGCTCATTAAAAGTTGCTTCAGCAAGTGAATGAATATACAAGCTAATTCACTTCTTAATAACTGATAACAAATATAAGAGAACAATAAGTAATTCAAAAAATATTTAGTTATAAGGTCTGGTATGGATTGTGAGTGTTGTAGACCCCGGGTTAGCAAGTTCAATTCCTACTCATTAAACATTTGTGTTACTACTAACCGCTTAGCTACAAAGCTTCAAACCCCGACAGTCCGACACTTCAAAGCTAAATAAAAACAACAGAAACTACATATTGCAGAAAATGTGAACGCATAAAGAAAATGCAGAGCTAAGTCGCTAACGTACCATCTAACAGATTACTCAGACATAAAATAAATGAGAAGAACATAGTTATGACACTTACATGAAATAATTCCACTTCGGCAGCTGGTCTGATGTTTAATACATTCAGAACCTCAGCCTGTGACAGCTCATGCTTTTTAATACTTGTCAAATATTCTTTGACGCTCTCTCTTGTTTGACTACCAGCTGCAGTATTAACTAAATAATCGTAAACCTGTAATCACAAAAAGCTTAAATAGCATTACTATCTATGGCAACAAATATAATCACAAATAAAAAAGGGTTATCTATGACCAATTGTCTTAGCAGAAAAACAAACCTTGTATTCGGACATTGCTACTTTGGCAATAACCCGTGTTGGATCTTTTGAAGCTCCTTTAGCTCGTATGAAATCAAGGACCTCAAAATTTGTAAGTGCAGAAACATTGGCCTCCAAGCTATGAAAAGATAATTAAAAACATCAATAATGTCTCATTAGAGAAAGAAAGAGAGAATCATTTGAGACATTTTTGCACAACAATTTTGAAAAGAATGGTAGTGACATACATTTTCATCTCTTGCAGCAAATAATGTCTCTCCTGCAACAAAACCGAATAAGTAAACAACATAACAATTACATAAATGAATTTTCATAAAATACAACAAATGGCGCTGCTAATACAGTTAAACTGCAGGAAAAGAAATGAAATCAGAGGTACGAGAGCTGTATGTTTTTCCTCAATTGAGAGAATAGTATAACACTGTTTAAAAATAAAAATAACGCAATAGAGCATGAACTTGGTCTGCCAAACAATAACAGTTATAGAAGTCTCGGGAACGGTAATACAGCCGCAACTGCAACCATATCAAGTTGTCAATACAGACTCGTAAACTTGACTTGTAGGTTTACCTAGGGATGCCCATGGTAATTATTTACATAACTAATCCAGAACAATTTATCTTAACTGGATATTATAACCAACCCACCATTGGTTTTGTTTGTGATTACAAAACCAGATATAAAATTGGTTATATCCACAACCAAATTTATGATCGGTTATGGACTTCATAACCAGTTTTCAATTTTAAAATTGGTTCCGGGTAAAAAAAATCCAGTTTTCAAAATCTGGTTTTTTAGTTCTATTGAATTAGGAGAGACTAAGAGACATTTAGGTTAAAGCGTGTGTTTTTAAAAGCATTACGGAGACCTTATTATATAGCGAGAGATTACAACTAATTACATGATATAGTCGATGTGGGACTATTCTATATACAAATATTCTCAACACTATATTTACAAATATCAACACTCTCCCTCAAGCTTGAGCATATAAGTCAAATGCATCAAGCTTGTTACATATATAATTAGTTATGGGGCTTCGCAGAGATTTTGTAAACACGTCTGCCAATTGATTATTAGAGTTGACAAAGCTTGTGACAATGTCACATGACTCGATCTTCTTTCTAACAAAGTGACAGTCTATCTCAATATCTTTCGTCCTCTCATGGAAGACTGGATTTAAAGCAATATGCAATGCAGCTTGATTATCACAAATAAGTGTCATTGGTCTTGCTTTTTCAATTTGAAGTTCCTTGAGCAACTGTTTTAACCAAATAAGTTCATATGTTGCCATTGCCATGGCCCTATACTCTGTCTCAGCGCTTGATCTTACAACTACGTTTTATTTCTTACTTTTCCAGGATATAAGGTTTCCTCCAACAAGTACACAATACCCAGAGGTGGATCGTCTATCAATGGGAGACCCTGCCCAATCAGCATCAGAGTATCCAATTATCTGAGTATGTCCTTTATCTTCATTACACTAAACCTTTTCCTGGAGCACATTTGATGTATCTCAGAATCCGGATAACAGCATCCATGTGTTCCTGACAAGGGGAATTTAAGAATTGACTTACCATACTAACCCCAAAAGAAATGTCTAGACGTGTGACTGTGAGATAATTCAACTTTCCAACCAATCTCCTATACCTTCCTGAGTCAGATAAAGGCTCCCCCTGATTTAGGTAGTAGTTTGACACTTGGATCCATAGGAGTATCAGCTGGTTTAGCATTCAACAAACCTGTTTCTTCCAAAATATCCATAGTATATTTCCGCTAAGAAATCACCAAACCACCTTTAGATTGTGCTACCACAATACCCAAGAAATAGCGGAGTTTACCAAGGTCTTTTGTCTGAAATTGAATCGAGAGATGTTGTTTTAACTGGAGTATACCCTGTTGATCACTACCAGTTATGACAATATCATCTACGTACACAATAAGATAAATACACCCTTGGGCTGAGTGACGATAAAAAACAGAATGACCAGCTTCACTACGGACCATACCAAACTGGTGTAATACAGCGCTGAATCTGCCGAACCAAGCTCTCGGAGATTGCTTAAGACCATAAAGAGACCTGTGTAACCTACCCACCATATTCGATGACTCCCGCTGAGCAACAAATTCAGGCGGTTGCTCCATATATATTTCCTCTTCAAGGCCAATGTCGAATGGCTGCAATGGCTAGAAGAAGTCTAACAGATGCCATCTTGGCTATAGGCAAGAAGGTATCACTATAATCCAATCCAAAAATCTGAGTGTATCTTTTGGCTACCAAGCGAGCTTTAAATCGATCAATCTTACCATCTGGACCAACCTTCACTGTATAAAGCCAACGACAACCTACTAAAGATTTCCCAGGGGTAGAGGAACCAGTTCCCAGATACCACTGCTTTGAAGAACACACATTTCATCAATCATTGTTGGCCTCCACTCAGGGTGAGATAATGCTTCACCTGGAGTTTTAGGAATAGAAACAGAAGACAAAGAAGACAAACAAGTATACTGCAAAGGGGAAAGACGATGATAACATAAATCAATATAATGTGGAGAAGGATTTCGTGTTTGACGTATACCTTTTCGAAGGGCAATAGGAAGATCAGACTCAGGTTGCAGGATCGGATCCGGTGTTGGCGGAGGCGTCGGAGAAGAGTCTGCAATGACCTCAGGGACAGGGACGACAGACGTTGGGCGACAACGCTGATATGTTTGAAGTGGTCAAGAAGTAGGGGGGTCAGGAGCCATAGACTGGTGGGGGATAATGGTAGGCGGGACATTAATAACTGCCGGAAAAGGTGTGGGGGTACTTTCTTGAAGAGGTTCCGGAGATACTGGGTTGGACCCGAAATATGGAACAGACTCGAAGAAGGTAACATCGGCCGATATGAGGTATCGTTGTAGAGTATGAGAATAACAACGATAACCCTTTTGGGAACGATGATAACCAAAAAAGAGACACTTTAGTGATCGAGCTGCTAGTTTATCAAGACCAGGGGAGAGATTGTGTACAAAACACGTTAACCCGAATACTCGAGGAGGAATTGGGTGGAGAGGAGAGTTTGGAAACAGGATTGAATGAGGGATTTTATTATTAAGGGCAGATGAGGGCATGCGATTTATGAGGTAACATGCCATGAGCACCACATCCCCCCAAAAACGGAGAGGAACATTACCATGGAGAAGTAGGGTCCGAGTGGTTTCTACAAGATGCCGATTTTTGCGTTCGGCTACCCCATTTTATTGGGGTGTATGAGGGCAAGATGTTTGGTGAAGAATACCATTGGATGACATAAAAGTTTGAAACCGTTGGGATAAATATTCACGTGCATTGTCACTTTACGAATAGACAAGCCAAATTGAGTTCTTATTTCTCGATAAAATTGTTCAAAAATAGAAAACAATTCAGATTTGTTCTTCATTAAAAATAGCCATGTGCAACATGAAAAATCATTAATAAAAGTTACAAAATATTTGGACTCAAAAGTAGACACGGTACGCGAGGGACCCCAAACATTGGAGTGAACTAAAGCAAAAGGGGACGCAGCCCGTTTATTGACTCGATCAGGAAATGTAAAGTGGACAATTTAGATAGACTAGGCACCAACTTTTATAGTTTGGGAAGACCTGGATGACCTAACTGCGCATGTATAATGAGTGGAGAATCTGTGGTGGAGAATGTGGTAGATGACATAGAGAAGTAGTAGAGGCCTTGAGACTCACATCTGACGCCAATCGTCTGTCCCGAACTCCGATCCTGCAGAGTAACATTACTATCAGTAAAGATGATAGAACAATTAAGGGAACGAGTTAAACGACTGACTGACAGTAAATTAAATGGGCAATTAGGTACATATAGGACAGAAGTAACAGAGAGAGATGGTAAAATTTGGACAGTACCAATCCCTTGGGATCGGGTTTGAGAACCATTTGCGGAAGTTATACTCGGTAAGAAACCAGGGGTAGAGAGGGAAAAAAAAGACCTTTATTACCGGTAACACGATCAGACGCACCAGAATCGAGGACCCAAGGACCAATAGGAGACTTTGATACCATATTAAATTAGGAGAGACTAAGAGACATTTAGGTTAAACCATGTGCTTTTAAAAGCACTACGGAGACTTTATTATATAGAGAGAGATTACAATTAGTTACATGATATAGTCGATGTGGGACTACTCTATATACAAATATTCTCAACACTATATATTTACAAATATCAACAAGTTCAAAACTGGTTTCGACATAAAGTCCAGCTTTTAATATTGGATTTTATATATAAAATGATTTTTTCATAGTTATAAGCTTTAACTGACTTTTAGTATGTTCCGCTAACTAGAAACAGTTCTAGCATAATTTAGTTCTATGAAGTGTGAACTACGCATAATTTGATGAGTTTACTATGATATGTATTTTCACCTGTAAATAAAGAGCATTTATCCATTCCAAGAAATTTGGAAAAACAAAATTAAGAGCTGTTGTTGCATTGCATGGTTAATCACGAATGACAAACAAATATAATGAAGAAACTTTCAAATTACATGCAACTCTATGAAAGTAGAGACTCAATGTTGTTGTAACCTGCATTTTTCACAGCAATGCATAACATCTTCATGATCCAAAACTATTAACCCATTATATCACAGCATAACCAAATGGTAGTTGTAGCATAATTCATTAAATGAATTAAACTTTAATTAATTCAAATATATAAAAGCAAGCAAACTCAGCAAAGTTAGAATGGCAATGACAACAGGACATGAAAATGTGCTTGTGTACTATAGCAAAATTGCTAGAGCATGGTTATCAAAAGTAAACCAACAAATAATTAAAGGATAAGAGTGTTTACATTAATTAAAATTTTCATTGTTTCAAAGATTCGAAATAGTAGACAAATCAAATACATATAAAAAGGCTTCATAAACTCTCTATTCCCTCTGATAGAAAATACAACCCATTCCACAATTCTAAGCAATAAATAATAAATAGATACATTTGGCACTAATAATGAAGCAATAGTCTATGATTGAACACATAGTTCAAGAAAGTAAATAATTTATGGTTTCAACCAAAAAAAAAAAAGGGACAAAACAGTTATTAATGTGAAGAATATTTTCAAACTAATATTTTCCAAAATTATTGATGTAGGGAGCATCATGAACTTAACATAGCAATAACAACAACTAAACCTTATCGCACTAAGTGGAGTCAGTTTTTGCCATAATGTTCTATCAAGGATAGTGCTAATATCCAAATCACTAATCTCGAAATTTTTCTTAATAACTTCTCTCATAGTCTCTCTAGGTCCTCTTCTTCCTCTAATTATTTACCTTCTTTTTATCTAGTTTACCCTTCTTACTATAGAATTTACAAGTCTTCTCTCTACATGTTCAAACCCTCTAAGTCTATTTTCCACCAACTTCTCCATTATAGATGTTACCCCGACACTCTCTCTAATATTTTTATTTCTAGCTTTAATCTGTCGAGTCTTATCACACATTCACCGCAACATCCTCATCTCTGATACCCTTAATTTATTCTCGTATCGATTCTTAACCACCCAACATTTTGTCTCATACAAAATCGCAGAGCTTTGCATCACATAAAATACCTGATGCCTTTCTCCATTTCATTCAGCTCGCTTGAATTCGATGTTTCCATCTCCTTTTATTTCTTCATCTTTTTGTATTTAGGACCGAAAATATTTAAACAACTTAGAGGTAAATTACAAAAACCAATAGTTATTGAGTGAGAAAAGAAATATAGAGCTTGTTAGATAAGGGTAAACCAACAAACCCTAGGTTTACCTGATATTAAATTGGTACATACACGATATTGAAAACACACAATGGTGAACAAAATCAAAATTAATTCAAGAACACAGACAGTGAAAAAAAAAACAGATGAAAAACACGGTAATAAAGTGTGTTTGAAGAAATCATATGAAAAACTAAACCCACAGTGAGATGAATAGAGCAACACTAACAATTTGACTCGAATTTGGTATTAAAGCATAGTATGATTCCAAAATACGAAAAGAGAAAGAAAATCTGAAACAATGTTTCTCACTTTATCCGGCGGCCTTCCTTCCTTCCTAGCAACGAAGAACTTCGGCTGTGTTGGTTGGAACTGCGGCGAATAGGCGGCGAGTTTGGTGGAAGGGCGCGCGCTGCTATTGTTTTTCTTTTTTTCAAGTTCAAATATTGAATAATAAAATGCATTTATTTTGGTCTTGGGTGAATTGGATTTTGTTTGGGATTTTGTTTATATATAGCATAGAGTTCAATCGTGATTTTAATATAAATTATTTATATGATAAAATATATGATATAAATTTTGTTTGCAATATGTAATATTTATGTATTAAATTTTGTTTGAAATGAGAAAATTGTATTATAATGTGATTTTATTCAATAGTTTTTTTTTAATAAAATCAATATTATGAGTGGAATAATTTAATGGTTATGAATACCCTATTATAGAAAATCAAAATAGGTTACACAAAAATTAAATTTTGTGTTTATATATTGTTATAGATTTTTCAAAATCATAAGAAGAAGAAAAATTCACCGTTTATTAAGCAAATAAACATAAACATTAACAGAGACATTAAGTGACATTGTTGCTTAATAGTAATGAAAATCATGGAATTGAAATCATAAATATCTCTCGTTTCACTGCAAAATAAATGAAGTAAATTTTAGTAGTAAAAAATATAGTGTAATCTAGTGAGTACACGCCAAGTGTGACATTGAAAAAATATAGTTGAACGATCAAACAAAATAGATAAATATTTGAGGTTGTGACAACAAAATTTCTTTAAAAATTAAATTTTTGGTCAAATCTCCTTCTTCTCCCTCTACTTTTTAGTCTTTAATTAGCACTCTTGTTGCAGTCTGCGAAACACCACTTGATAAAGCAATATACAATTGTCCGTCACTAAAAACATGTCGTGGAAGATAAATTCTGACATTTTAAATTGTTTGTCTTTGTGTTTTATTTATAGTGATTGCAAAACTTAGTTTGACAGGAAATTGTTTTCTAATAAGCACAAAAGGAAGTCTCGCACCATGTTACCACAAGAAATTGATAGGGCATGTTGAAGGCGTAATTAATGAAAGCGTCTTATGGATTTAAGGATTATACCCCACCAAGGGGAGGTTTGAAAGAAAAGCTAAGCCCAAGATAAGCAAGAGCTGGGAAAACCACAAGTTACTAGAAGATGAAATCGACGGAAGAAGCAAGTTTGGTCGAAATTCGTTCTGTCGACTGAACCGGAGATTGGGACTTGAGAAATTCTTGATTGTACCAAACACATAGGGGATGGTGTCGACATAAATACCTGAGCGGGATAAGTTTGAAATTCAAAATGACTAGCAGTTACAAGGAGAACAAGCGCCAAAGATATGAAGCAGTTTTTAGATCGTGTGGCACGACGTATGTCTACAGACAGTTATTTTTTAGTAGTTTTGTTTGTAGATAGTTTCTTTAGTTCATTATAAATAGGGGATCCCACAGAGGACCCCGGGTGTTCACTTTGTACCAAAATCACTTGTAAAAAACTTCACATTCCCAACGCGAGGAAGCAAGAGTTTTCAAGAGTGCTATGTACGTGAATCACCACATTTACTTCAATGCAACTTCCTTATTTTTCAATTGTTCCCGTTGAACACTTTATTTTAATTTCGTTTACGTTTGAATTATCCTTTTATGTTGCCGTCTACGTTGTCGACACTAATTCTATTACGATAATAGAGTTCACCAAAAGCGTGTTCGTTGTGTATGTCTTTTGAATGTTATAGTGATGTCGGTCACGAGTCACCCATAGTCTATAGCATCATCATTTCGTGTGTAAAAACCTTTGCTTGTTCAATATTTTGTCAGAAGCCGTTTCTCACAAAGTTAATAGTCCGTCGAATTGAACGAGTTACCCTGTTACATTAGCACATGTCTTAGGATCAACTGGTTGATCCTGCAAGTAACCCTTAGTTTTAAGGCTTGGGGAGGACCAGCGATTGTTTACCAATTTCCACAGTAAACACACCAACAGTGGTTTTGAGCTTAATTCTTGGAAAGAAAGCTTTTTTTCCAGCATTGCGGCTTGTAAGTATTTCATCATCAAGCAAATTCATAAAAAAAAATACGACATAACAATCTTGTCCCATTACACAATCCAAATTTATGGTCTATGTTTCGCAACAACATCAGCGGAGCCCCTATTTTTATCTTTAAAATATGTGGTGGTAAAGTACCAAGAGCAATTGTGTGTAAGTATTCTTGTTGATATAGATTATGAGTATCACCCTCAACCTCATCAAAAGATAACAAAATATGTTCATCTCTAGGAAACTTATTAATAATCATGTCATTCAACATATGTACATCACAATTTTTGGGACTCTCTCCACCATATATGAAGCATCTCATCCATGGTTTTCTAATTGGGGAAACGTATGTTGTATAAGCTTTTTTATGGAGCTTTCTCCTTCCCATGATATTACAATTTCAGCAGACATCCTGACCATGTCATCCTCTTTAACAGGTTCATTGCCATCTTCAATCCTCATTAGAAACTGTGCAAAGTCGTGGTCATGAATTTATCGCATATTTTGGTGCAAATGTAGGATCTTTATGGTGGCCCATAATTGAGACCTAATAATACACGATGAAATCATTTGTCTTCTACTTTCTTTTTCACTAACAAGAAGCACCTGGCGAAAATCTCCTCCCATGATCATTATTTTTCCATCAAATTGAGCATTGATATTCATAATATCTTGCAGTGATTGATCTAATGCTTCCATACAACATCTATTTATCATGGTTGCTTCATCCCAAATGATTGTATTGGTTATTCTAATAAGTTTTGCAAGGTCACAATTCTTTGTTATTTTGAAAATAGAAAGGGGCTTTATATCAATGGGGATCCCAAATCGAGAGTGTGCAGTTCTACCACCAGGTAATAATGTAGCAGCTATGCTTGAGGAAGTTATTGCTAAGACAATTTCACTATTACGTCTCAAATTTGCCATTATAGTTCGATAAAGGAAAGTTTTACCTGTCCCTCCAGGACCATCAACAACAAAAAATTGACTTTATTTTTGGTGGATCGACTTCATAATTGTATTGTAAGCACTCATCTAGTCATTATTTAACTTCTCAACAGATTGAATGTCCTCATTTGGAATTTGGACCGACAACTCTTCTTGAATAATTGTTGGCACTCCCCCGACTTCATTTGTTTCCATTGTCAACATTGGAAGATCATAGTTTTTTATTAGTTTTCCATGTAGCGGTTGTCGCTACTGGGATTTCACGATAACGAAACCGGGACTAAAGAAATGCCAAAGAGAGGCAAAGTCAGAAGAGTCGCCACCGAATTTTATTTAGTTTACCTCTATCAGAGAGGCGAGGGAAAATAGTCGATAAAACCCTCAGAAAAGAGACGCGCACGGGAAGTGCTAAAAGAGAATAAGGAATCGGTCTCGCAACTGAGATTTTGGGTTCAGAAGTAGGTTACGCAAGGGGAATGTATTAACACCCCTCATGTCCATGGTACTCCATGGAAACCATTTGGGTATACATAGGGTTTATTTATTATTGTTTTATTTTCAAACGAATGTGTGTGAAATAGGGTGTTTTTGTTATTATAGTGCTCGCCAAGAATTGGGGCCCTTATGCCTACGTATCACTCATTCGGGGATGAGGAATCAGAGCTCCGTAGTTCGGAGTAGAAAATATTTGTGTGTTGGTTGATTTTACCTTTGAGAAAAGGGTTTTTGGGATGATGCCCTAAGGCACAAAAATGAGTTTGATGAGTTGTATTATTTTTACCTTGAATAAGGGTTTTAGGAAATGAATGTTTATGATTATATTGCACTAAAGTCTATGGGTGGGGGTGATTATTCTAGACAACAAGTCAAGCGTCTTGCGTCCAAAATAATCAGAGTAAGGGTAGGAATGCTCCATTCTTACTCATTCTCCACCACTTAAGGCTCGTGGCGCACAATAACAATCGTAATTATTAAGCGTTTTGAACTTGACTATGAAAATGCCACTTGACGTTGAATCAAGGGTTTGTTTTATTTGATTATGAAGTTTGGCTTATGCAACATGAATGCAAAGTAACCAACAAGAAATTAAAGGGTCTCATTGTAAGGTAGCCCAAAAGAAAGCCTTTTGTGTGCAAAAGTGACCTAAGCTAAACAAAGGATAATGGTCTTACAAACATGTTCCCTTAAGGTGGTGCCATGATGTCATTCTTACAACATGCATGTAAGTTACGAATGAAAATCCAAGTGTTTATAAAGTATCACAAAGAGTAAAGGAAGACCTCAAAGCAAAGGTCCTAGGATGAGATCCTTTAAGTCCAAGTTGATTAAGAGTGGAGTGAATATTTTTGGTCTTATCATTTTATCATGTTTTTGTTGTTTTTAATGTATGATGACAATAAAATAAATAACAAGTAAATAAAACATGCATGATGAGTTTGTACAATGATGATGATAATAAGTACTTGAATGTAAATTACAAGGTAATGACATAAAAGAAAATCATAAGATAAAGAATGATAATATCACAATAATAATGGTTGGTGAATGTAAATGATAAAATAAACCACAAGTTAATGGTAACAAAATCACAATAACAAAGGTTAATGATAAACAAAGTTAGTGAAGTATAATTAGTGGTTAATAATATGTATAAAATGAACATTTTTTAAGACTATTTTCAATAGGTCAAAAAGACTTAAAATATGACACATTAAGGGATAGCTTATCATTGATGCAAAGTATTGAAGATGATTAAATAATCAACTAACAATAGATTTGTAACAAAGAAAGTTATGCAACCTTAAGTCCATCTATTAATATCTTAGAGAAAAAAGAAAATGATTTGTTCTATTCCTTTTATTTTTACTCCTCTTTTATTTAGCAAGATAATAAGATAGTAAATAAATTAGCATAATGTAAATGATATAGTTAGATAACAATAAACATAAACAAAAAATACTTGAAATAAAGTGAGCAATAAAATAAATTGCAAGGAAGTAAAGTGCAATAATGTAAATGTTGGAGTTAGTAGATAATGAACATAAACATAAAGTAAAAATAAAATGAACAATAAAATAACTTGCAAGGAATTAAAGTGCAATAATATAAATGTTAGGAGTTAGTAGTTAGTGGTTAGTAACAATAAGAAAATGGATTAGCAAGTTAATGTAAAGACATGGTTTCATCTATGCATTAAAAACTCAAATATGGTTGAAATAGAGGCAATCTATCAATGCCTCAAAGTATCATTAATGACCAATTGATCAACCATTAATAGGTTTGAAACTTTGAAAATTTAATCAACTTCAAACAACCATGGTCATGATCTAATAGAACTCATCAACCAAATAAATGTAACAACAAGTCAACAATAAATATTAAATGATAACAAGAAACAAAGTTTGATTGAGAATGATGGATAAAAAGTAGTAAGAGCAAGAAATCTAAAAAAAAAGTATGTAAACCAAAGTTAACCATTTTTTGCAAGCTTGAATCTAAACTCTCTCAAAATATCAACCAAGAACAAACAACCATTTTTCAACACAAAACAGAACCAAAAAGTTAACAAAGTTTAAGCTAAAATCATTACCCAAAGATGTGAAAAAAACTAGGTTGAAATGGTGTTGAGCTTGAATGTGAAGTAAAGGGGTTTGGGGTGAAAGTATTTAGGGTGGAAGCTTAGTGAAGGGGCTGATTTGTGAGTGTTAGAGGGTGAGGAGTTTTGAAAAAAAATGTGAAAGAGGACAAAAAAGGTTGGTGGGGTGACTTTTTGAGAGAGAAAGATTTTTTTGTTTTGACCTAGGTTTGGAGAGGAGAGTGAATGGTACTTAGACAGAACTTTTGGGGGCTAAGAAGCATGAAAAACGAGGGGAAATAGTACCTCTATTTATAGGGAAAGTAAATGGAAAAAGGGGTGAACCAAAAAGTACTTTGTGTAAAAAACAAAGTTATTGCTGATGTCCTCGGAGGTGTAATCGATTACCAAGGTTGGTGTAATCGATTACAGACACCAAAAATGACCTGGGAACCTGATTTTTGTCCGGTAATCAATTACCAAGGTTGGTTTAATCGATTACAGGCACCAAAAATGGCCTGAGAGCCTGATATTTAGCCAGGTAATCGATTATCATGGTTGGTGTAATCGATTACACTGTTCAAAAAATGATTTTTTTGCTGTTTTGGTGGTGTTTTCTCAGGTATGAACGCCATGCCTTGAGTCTGTGCAACATGCCTTTGGTTTTGGATGTTAATGCAAATATGGTGATGAAATGGTGAATGTATGTAGGGGTAATAGGGACATGGATCAGATGAAAGTTGTGTGGGAGTAGGGTGATGGATCGAAAGAAAGTTGTATGGGGGTAGGGTGAATTTTGGGGTATGACAGTTGTCCCTGTTTAATTTTCTCATACCTGAATACATGGATAGTGACGACTTCCAATGTATTCAAGGTAAGAGAGGATTAAATACTAATGAGAGTAACCAGAAATTCTCTTTGCCGGAGGATGATAATGTGAACATTTGTTTAGGGATTGTCATACCCCAAAATTTGCCTCACCCTTCACATAATCGTATCGGTCACTAACCCTGACATTTACATATCATCCTCATTCATTCATTTCATTGAATAAGCATGGTACAACTAGGGGAGACACGTGACTTAAATCCATGTGTTTCTTGGTGCATTGATGCATTCGGTCAGTCATTTCATTCAACCATGGATTAATACGATTTACAAGCCTTGTGATCGTTTGGGTTCATTGGAGCATTTCATGTCGTTATCCGAATTATATTTTCATCATTGCATCATAACATTTTTCCATTGATATCAGTTTCAAACGGATTTTTGATTTCAAGTTAAGTCGAATGGATTTTTGTTCGAGTTAATTTTGGTTCAAATTGATGTTCAGAAGTTCGATTTAATTTTTAGCATTTTTACCATTGTAGATTTTATTTCTTTCTTCTAATGGACCATTTTTGGTTAATTAAAATTGAGCCCGTTAACCATTTTCCAAAAAAATCCATTTCATAATTTCTAAACCAATATACTCCATATCCAATCTAATTACCATTTCCATGACCATATCCATTTATCCAATATTAATCCAATATACTTCATATCCACCTTTAAAACCAATATCCAATTCAATATCCATTTTAACCATACCGTTAAATCCAATTCACTACAACCATGGCCAATTTGAATAAATGAGAAAAGGAAAAACAATTTTATTAAGCCCAAATATCATGAGCCCAAGTGAGACAAGAAAAAGGAAAAGGGCAAATTGGAAAAAGCAAGCCAGCTTCAAGCTAGTACAAAGTGATGGAAAAACTGTTGCAACAGTAGTACGGTAATGAAAGGCAAAAATGCAGTTTAGGGAGTTACCAAGCCAACATGAAAAAGCTATTATAACATGCCAACAAGCTCCAAGCTGCATTCCAAAAAAGTTGCAACCAAAGCTCACGTGCAAAACAACATGCAGCTACTAAAGAGTACTTCATCCAAACCACAGCACGGCTTCAATACAAATAAGCCACAAGCTACAGCCAAACGCCCAAGTCACCACCAGCTGCTACTCCCAAGCCACGACTCAAACTGCGGAACGCAACACTAAGCAATTTGCAAGCTGCTACAAACTGCCAAAATCGCACAAGCCTTAACCAAACGCAAGCTAAAGTAACAGATGTTAAACGAATACCTGCAGCGAACCAAACGGTGTGAACAGTGCGTAAAAACGCATAACGGCTAAACGCGAAGCTAACGGAAAAAAAAAGCGAACAACCAAAACGAAAGCAGCTAGCGTACCAACCACATGAAATGATTACAAGTTGAAAAGCTACTAACGGAAAAGCCAACAGCGACGCAGCCGAACCGGAAGCTACAAAATGAAAACTGCAGGAAACAACCTGTAGAATCCAAACGCACACAACCTGCACAATAACACTCTAAAACATGCATAAAATCCAAGTAAATAAACTGCAAAAAAATTAATAAAATAATTAATTTCCTGCATAAAGACGATAACAGAAAATTCACAACCGTCTTTTAGAAAGTCTTTCGGTTTGGAATGTTGTATACCGGAACACTTTCTTAAAGACTTCCGGTTTGGATGATGTATACCGGAACTCTTTAAGAAAGTGTTTCGGAAGGCTTTTTTTTTTACTAACCGGAACTCTTCTTCGAAGTGTTCCGGTACGTTTTTTTTGTTTGTTTAAATTATAATTTTTTTTTTTGCAGTGGTTCGAAGACGAGGTGCAGATGGTAGGATTCCAGTCCGCACGTTAGACCGGGGTGAATCTTCATCTGCAGCGGAGCCGGCTGGATATCCAGGAGGGCCGTACGATATGTCTCTTTTGGTGAAGTATGAGCATCATGTTGCTCGACATTTATGGTTCGGTGAGGTAAGTAAACGGGCTATATTTGAAAATGAATAATAGTTGAATATAACATATTTTGTTTTCTTATATGTGCTTTAATTATTTTTTAGGAAAGAGGTCCAAAGAAAGAGTTGAAGGTTGCTGGACATGGACTGAAGTTGACTTCTAGGATTCCATTGGCTCTTCCACCACAGATGGAGAGTTGGGTATCTAGATCCGGTTTATCTTCACTGCAGAGAACCAGTTTGAACAAGATAGACACAAATCTTGTCTCTGCATTTGTGGAAAGATTTCATCTAGAGACATCTTCATTTCACATGCCGTTTGGTGAAATGAGCATTACTTTAGATGATGTCGCATATATACTTCACTTGCCCATCAGGGGTATCTTCTGGACTCCTCAGGATGTGACTGAAGAGGTAGCTGTTGAACTTGCTGTTGACTACCTAGGAGTGTCACGGGGTCAGGCACAGTCACATGTTCGTAGCTGCAGGGGGTCGTATTACAAGTTGGAGTGGTTATACGATTTATTCGTACATCATAGAGCTGCTTCCAGCTGGGCATATGCGACTAGAGCATATCTATTGATGTTGGTGAGTTCCACCATATTTGCTGATAAGACCTTAACACTTGTAGAGGCACGATACCTCCTCCTGTTTACGGACTTGGATGGATGTTCAGGATATAGTTGGGGAGCAGCTGCACTAGTTACCCTCTACAGATATCTTGGAGATGCGTCCATGTACAGTTGCAAACAGCTCGGTGGATATCCTACTCTCTTACAGGTATAAAATTTAATTTTGTTTATTAAGTGTTGGATTCATTTTATAAAATATAAAATATGTTAACTTAATTTGTTTTATTTATTATGTTTGTATTTTGTAACAGTGTTGGATTCACGAGTAATTTCCAACTGTTGAAAAAAGAGGGGAGAATTGGAAACCTGCTGATAACTGTGGTCTTCCCCGAGCGATGAGATGGTCGTATAGGCAGGGAGTCCTGAAGGTCGATGATTTAAGACCTATTTTGGACGAACTGACACCTGCCGACATCATATGGCGACCATTTGAGGATCATAGAGCATGGTGTGTATTTGATGAGATATGTCTTTACAGGGGCTGTTTGAAGTGGGGTGAAACAGTTGTCTCATACTTGCCTGATAGATGTTTACGTCAGTTCGGGTATAGGCAGTATGTTCCATCCCCACCTCTGGATTGTATGATGGCGACGGATATTGATGTTGATTGGATCAGTTACCATCAGAGTGTTATCGCTATGATCGGTTCATCTACCGTGGCCACCACTCCATCTGATGCAGTAGACGGTTATCTGGAGTGGTATTATTGTGTTTCCCATCCACGGTTGGTCCCTCCCCATCGTGACGCTCCTAGAGAGGTACCCGTTCCTGTATATGACGCCAGGCCATCTGATCCTGATTGGGCTCGTGTATCTACATTGATTCATCGCTATCTGAGACAGGTTAATGCCGAAGAGGAAGATCCACAGTTTTCTGATTCATCGCTATCTGATTTATTTGAGACGGGTTAATTTGATCTTCTTCGAAGTCTGTGATGGTTGAGATTGCCTTTGTGAAGATTGGGATTGCCTTTGTGAAGATTGAGATGCCTTATCAACATACTCATGATACAAAGGGTCCCTATAAACATCATAATCTGCTGGTTTTTTCCCTTTCTTCTTCACTCCTCCTTTGGTTTTTATTTTCTCAGGTGGTGGACACAATGTTGTCATTGTTGGGTATGCTAGTTCACATACCCTACTCTTTAATGCCCTTTTCCCATCGTCTTCACCTACCTCTAACTCAACTTCCATAGTTAGTTTCCTCCAATGAACATGAACAGCATCAATGGGTATCAGTATACCACCTAGTCTGTATCTTCCTAACTCACAAGCACAAGGTAACCCATAAGATGTTCTAAGAGTACAACCACATATTTGCCTGTTAGTTCCAACATAATCAACTCTCAATAACTCTTCAGCAATACGTCTCAAAGCAGCTCGAGATACGGAACCACGCAAATAACCATAAAATGGACTTACGTGCGCGTGCTCAACTTCATAAAAACTCTTTTGAAAAGAATCTCTAATGTTTCCCAGTTGTAACCTCAAGTTGTTATTCATTGCTTCCCAACATTTGACCATGTCACCTATACTGTTTCCTAACATCTGCTTTAACTTCCAATGAGCAGATTCAACCCTAAAAATATTGAAAATAACACATACAAAATTATAAGACGTACCGATTAGTCGTTGTGTTACCCAAATGTAGCACTCGATTAATCCATGCTCCAACAAATCTATGCCTATGTGGATTCAACCATGTGTCTTTCACATAATTAATAAATCCACTATAATCAACACATGCTTGCTCAAGTTGATGCAACCGCTGACCATACTCAACCTCATCACTAGCCCAGACAACTTCCATCCATAATGTGTCTATCGTCTTTTGCAGGTCATTCACCACATGTTGTTTGCATTTGGCACCAACGTTTTTGTTAATGTGAAATCTACATAGCAAATTAATCGAGCTCGGAAACACAACTTCAATTGCTTTCATCAAAGCAAGATCTCTATCTGTCAAAATCACTTGTGGACACATGTATTTCTTCACAAACAACTCTTTTAATTTCTCCAATACCCAGCAAAAATTCTCTGTTTGCTCAGACTCCATATACGCAAATCCAACAGCAAAAGTCAACTCGGTCAATGTCATGCCAACAATTTCAAACAAAGGTTGTCTATATTTGTTTGTCTTGTAGGTGTTATCCATAACTAACACAATCGGAAATATATTCAACAACTTAACTGAATCAGGATGTGCCCAAAATATCTCTCTCACCACTTCCGAGTCATCCTTTTTTCTACTCCAATACACATATCCTGCATCCTCAATAAGCTTAAGCAGATGTTGTATCTCACTCCTAGGACCTCTTATCTCTTTTTGCATCACACTCTTATGCTTGTATACTTGCGTAATCCGAGTGACATTCTCAGGATAATTGTCTTGCAAGGAAAGCAATATGTGTCTAGGTGCTACATGTCATTTTGCCAAATCAGCGACATGTTGCTTCTCATCTGTGGTCAACCTACCAATAAACGAATGACCTTCTAATCTATCCGATAAACCATGATTATGTAACCCACATTTTACATCAATCTTCCAACCAGATCCATCTTTCGTCGGAGTCGACTTGATTTTAAATGGACATCCACATTTCTTTGACGTACTTTGGGTACCACTATCACTAATCTTGTGTTTCCCACCTTTATCACAATCAAATATTATTTTGTTACTTCTCCCTCTCTTCCCCGTTTTAGTGTCTGAACGACTGATGATAACAGTTACTTTATTGTTGATTCCAACCTCTTTAATCCATCTGATAACCTCTTCTCGTGTACCAAAACTTTCCGTCGTCATAAACGCATCAGTAGTATCTACACATATTTGGGGAAGATTTTCCATTCCTGCAAAATAAAAAAAAATTAAAAAAATAAAAAAAAATTATTAAAAAAAAAGGCGAACCGGAAGACTTCTTGAAAGACTTCCGGAACACATATAATACATACCGGAACACTTCTCCAAAGAGTTCCGGTATGTAAAATTTGTTCACTGGAAATCTTTCAAGAAGTGTTCCGGTTTTGTAAAATTTTTTTAATTGAACCGGAACTCTTTCATTAAGTGTTCCGGTTTGCTTTTTTGTGTGTTCCGGAAGTCATTCTTTAAGTCTTCCGGTTTGGGAAAAATACATACCGGAAGTCTTTTTGCAGGAGTTCCGGTGCGAGGGGTGTGAAAGTGTAATTTCTGAAATTTTCAACTGAATGGTAAATTGGTTAAAACCAATTAAGGGTAGAATAGGAATTTTTAAAATTTTGTAGGGGTATGGGGCTAAGTGTAGGGGTACAAGGTAAAATTTTCGTTTCAGAATCACGCTCCTTGTGTTGTGAAACGAATTGTCTTCTACATTCTCCGGTTAACCATTTGCACCCCCACGGCCTGGGCTTTCCACAGTTAGGCCCATGTTGTTTTTGATGGATCCATTCCCCTTGGTTTTGGATAATTAACATAGTTAGTTAGTAGGATTAAACCTAGTTTAATTTCAGAATTAAGGTTAATTGTGATTAGTTCTTAATTAGGTTTTAGTCATTAGAATTTTAGTATATAGATTAGAAATATTAGTTAGAGATCGATTTTAGAAATACAATAACTTTAGAAATTAATTAGGAACCTAATTAGAGTTTATTTAGGACAATTAGAAATTAATTTTAGAATATGTTAACTAGGGTTAAAAATATTATTAGAAATTAATTTTAGGATATATTAGGAATTTTAGGAATATTAAATTTAACTTAGAATTTAATTGTTCTAATTAGGATTTTCATAAAATAGAAATTTAATCCAATAGTAACCATAATTATGAATTGACGATTATACCCCTAGGGATAGAAATAGGCTAATCTTGTATGCTCCCCTAGTTGTAGGAATTATAGAATATTCTAATTGGTCGATTAACATAGATTGTCACATATTCGTTGCTAGCTATTATTTCTTGTGTGGTTAATTTTGATTCTAATGCATGTTTAGATAAAGGTTAAATTTTAGAATTAACTTTTCACTTGAATGATGTTATTTCCGCACTCCCTTGTACTTTACATGTACCCCCCTCCCCTTTCCGATGTACGCATTTAATCGCTTTCTTTTATTACTTGATAGCTACTCCTTAGGCATTAGGAACGTTCACCCTTTCATCGTCAATAATCAAACCCTTGATCCAATGTCAAGTGGTCCATTTTTCAAATCAAACTCAATAAGCAAACCCTTGATCCAACGTCAAGCGGTCTTTTTCTAAATCAAACTCAAAAACACAATAAATGACGATTAGGATCGTTCATCACAAGTCTTAAGCGATAAAGAAGGGATGAGACTGGAGCTTTCCTACACTCATTCTGAATGCTTCGAACACAAGACGTTTGGCTTGGTAGTTTGAGGTATTCACCTTTATTCATAGTATATAGTGCGATTTGAAATCAATAACACTTTCTCAAAACTTAAAAACAATTCAACACATTCAAACCTTTTGTTTGAGTCTTAGGGCGACATAATCGAAAACCCTTCTTCAAGATAATAAAATCAACAAAACAAACAAACAATTTCAAATCCACGAACTACGAAAGCTCTGATTTCTCACTTCAACAAGTGGGCGTACGTAGGCACAGGGATCCATTCCTTGGCGAGCACACTAATTTAAAATCTACCTCCACTCCACAAACCTTTGGCAAGCAAGCATTTAATAAACAATACACACATGTAAGCGCAAACATCCTAGATGGTTCCCATGGAGTACCATGGATGTGAGGGGTGTTAATACCTTCCCCTTGCATAACTGACTTCCGAACCTGTTCGTGGTTGCGATGACCATTCTTTGGGGTTTTCTCGATATTTTCCCATTCCTTTGGAATAAATAAAAACCGATGACGACTCTGTATTTTTCGCGTAGCGACAACTGGCAACTCTGCTGGGGACACCTCCCTAAGCAAGTCAAGCCTAATCTAGGTTGCTTCCTCGCACGTGTGTGGGTGCTTATCCTTTTGATTGTTTGCCTTATTTATTGCCTTTTGCTTTAAATTTTGTAATCTATTATGTGGTTCCACGATTCAATGGTAGTGATGGATACTACTTTGATTGCAAGCAACCTTGTGGGAGAGACTCTCCACCCGATTCTAGAGTGCAAACTTGAGATAGGAGAGGTTGAGTAGTATGGGCCACCGAGAAGCTTTTCTCGTAAGGGTCGATACGAGAACCTTGCTTAGAGTAGATTCTTTTGAGGATGTTGACGACCGTCAAGCTTTTGACATAAGCGATCAATATTTTCATTTGGATCCATGACTTTAAGGACCTTTGTAGAACATTGAACCTTTGACCAATTAAGATTGATGGTCACGTAGTGCGGGTCCCCGAGAAGCTTTTCTCATGTGGGTCAGTATGAAGATCTCACTCAAAGGAGATTTTCTTGATGGAGTTGACGACCGACAAGCTTTTTCCGTAAGCGGCAAACAGTCAAGGAGGTCCGTGACTTTGAGACCCTTGTCTAGAACCCAATGTCGATGGTCGCGTAGTACGGGCTTCCGAGAAGCTTTTCTCGTGTGGGTCGGTACGAAGATCTCACCCAGAAGAGGCTCATTTGAGGGAGTTGACGACCGACAAGCTTTTGCCGTAAGCGGCAAACAGCCAAATGAGTCGATGACTCTGGGGTCCCTATCTAACCATAGACTATGACCAGTGATATCCCTCATTATGGAAAAAAATCAGAATGTTATCCTCCATCTGTATCTCGAACTTGTGATATTATACCAACTTGTGCGTGATCGAGTTGTGAAGCCATGCTTATGAACCGATCATCCATGCATTCCTACATTCATGCATCATAAATGATACAAGAAGATATAATACTCATGCATCGTTCACATAACATCCTGCATTTCATGAGACCAATCTCACTATCACTTGACCTTTTGTCAGACAAACCACTTCCAACAAAGTTGATTTCCCGATATCTGTCTTGAACTAGAAGTATGTCGCAGACCATCATGGAAGAACTACAAAGAAATCAAGAGGAAATGAAGGTTGAAATCAACCAGCTAAAGACTCAGATGAGCCTGATCATGGAGATCCTACAGTCGATGTTGAGGAAGGAAGGCAATCCCGTGCCAACTGTTAAACCAGAAGTGGTCACTCCGATGAACATGCTTGGCCCTCTTCCACCTCAGGAGCACCCTCGTGGATTTCATCCACATCATGTACCTCCAAAAGCTCCGTATCAGCGGCCATTTCATGTTCCCCGACCAAGGCAAAGGAACCTTATGCCAAACCAGTATCCAAATCAACAATGGAACTTCGCTCAACAAAGAAGACAAGGACCAAGAAGGCCTCCAAAGCTGTTTGATCCAGTGCCCATGTCGTATGGTCGACTTCTACCTCTGTTTCTTAATAGCTCATTGGTGCAGCTGAGGGAAGTTAAGTCCCTCCAAACACCTCTTCCTCTAGATTATGACATGAATGCCAATTGTGAGTACCACTATGGGATACATGGACACTCAATCGAAGACTGTAAGAGCCTCAAGTACAAGGTACAAAACTTAATTGATTCAAGGGGTATTATGTTCACGCTGTAAGGCCTGAACATAATGAATGCTCCCCTGCCTCCACAAGAGGGCACATCTGCAATGTCATGATTAGTACAAATGGAAGATGGGGTAGATTTGAAGAGTCTGCATCTATGAAAAGAGTTTGAGAAAGATCTCCTTGAAGATGGTCATGATATCTGTTTCCAACCTAATAATTCCAGTATGAGGATCTGAAATAAGACTGATTATGCCCATATTCATTAGTTTGGTTAAAACATGTTCATGTGTGATTTTTCTTGATTATCATTTATAACATTCATTTGTAATAAACTTGTTTGTTTTTGAATGATAATGACATTGAAATGAATATGCATGTTTTGAATAAATTCATTCGTGGCCACTCATACTTTATCTTGTCAATGTTCAAATGTTGATTTTAAGAGGAGGATGATGAAATTGAAAACACGAAATCACTGCTCGTACGCTTTTGAATAAAAACTTGCTGATTATGTAAGGCATTGTTTCAAATCCCAAACACCGGAGATATAAGGAAGATAATCCCTAGTCAACCCCTTCGAGCCAAGGAGTAGAAGTTTCTTTCTATGCATTAAAACCCTCAATCTCAAACCGGGGCAGGGTAGTCGTCAGTCAGTTTGACCAAGCGTTCAAACTTCAAAAGAGGAGTGTCCTATCTGAGGATCAATCATATCTTATCCCTCACAAGAGGTCGGAAACCACCAAATTCCAAACGGTTATCCCTCACCAACAGAGGAACGAGGCGGTCACAACCCATTCCAATTAAATGGCCAGATGCCACACGATTTGTTTAAGCAAAAAGAGACAGGAAAAACAAACAAAAATCAGAAATCAAAAGGAGAAAGCCCGCTAAGTCGAAAACTCGAAAACGAATGACTTAGGCAAAAATTAGGGCATTCCTGTGGATTGTAAATCTGAACCAATCCAGCAAAAATAGGAAAATGAAAAAACGAGACAGAAAGAGGAATCAAAAGAAAATCATCAACAAGAACAATTTTGTGTGGCTACAAACCAAACAAGAAGGATGACTGCCACACCAAAAACCTCTTGGGTTCATTAGCCATCACCCCTAAATCCCTTTTGGAAGAAGACCGCTTGTCGAACTAACTGAACGTAGGACTGGAGAACATCACGAAGAGCGGGTGGGTTAGGATAGGTTCGAGCCTTATATCCTTTCTTTCTAAAACCGTGAACCAGGCCACGTTACAACCCTCAAAAGACCTAATTGAAGCAGGGTTTATTTCGAAAGTGTACTATGCTCAAAACAATCGTGTTAAAATTGACGCCTCAACAATTTGCTCATAATTTGTGTTGATATTGATATGACATTATTAATCAGTGATGCATTCATTGTATGTCATAATTTCAGTGAGCATGCTTGGATTTCAAAACTAGCATAAACATGACATTGCCATTATCCTTTCTAAAAATGAACATGTGTTACTCATGAGTGAGCCTTTGATATCAAGAGACTTCCCATAATGAACGTGCATTGGAAAGCTTGATACCCCCAGAAGAGAATGATGCCTAAAGACTTTGTTAAGCAGAGGCAAATTACTTCAACTGATTGAATCATAAGACAAAACACCTGAGAACTCCGTCGAGTAGAAACAGGTCGCCTTGATTTGATCGTACTCAGAGAGATAAACGCCTAAGACTCTGTTAAGCAGCGCCAAATTATTTTTGATCGGTCACAACGAGTGCTGAGAGCCTGAGACTCCGTTGAGCAGCAACCAGCCACCTCATGTGATTATATCAAGGAGCGGAATATCCAAGAACTCCGTTGAGCAGAAGGACAAGATGTTTCATATTTCAATCAAATTGAGACAGTTATGTCAAGAAATTTCAGCAAGATTCAGTCAGTCTGAAACAGTTAGGTCGAGATTCGACGAATCTCTCCAAAGATCAGATAGTCAAGGGAGTAAATCACTCTCGTTGATCACATTAGAAGACCAAGCGCCTAAGACTCCGTTGAGCAGCGCCAAATTATTTTTGATCAATCACAACGAGTGTTGAAAGCCTGAGACTCCGTTGAGCAGCAACCAACCACCTCATGTGATTATATCAAGGAGCGGAATATCCAAGAACTCCATTGAGAAGAAGGACAAGATGTTTCATATTTCAATCAAATTGAGACAGTTATGTCAAGAAATTTCAGCAAGATTCAGTCAGTCTGAAACAGTTAGGTCGAGATTCGACGAATCTCTCCAAAGATCAGATAGTCAAGGGAGTAAATCACTCTCGTTGATCGCATTAGAAGACCAAGCGCCTAAGACTCCGTTGAGCAGCGCCAAATTATTTTTGATCAATCACAACGAGTGTTGAAAGCCTGAGACTCTGTTGAGCAGCAACCAGCCACTTCGTGTGATTATATCTAGAAGTAGAATGTCTAAGAACTCTGTTGAGCAGAAAAGACAAGACACTTCAATTTCCAGTCGATCTGAAGCAATCACGTCGATAAATCTCTACAAGATTCAGTTGATCTAAGGAAGTTACGTCGATATTCGACAAGTCTCTACGAGACATTAGTCAGGGGCATTCCCTTAGAGACCTGCCAGCCAGGGCAAAAGTTATTCCAAGACTTACATTGGGGAAAGCTACCTCAGGAATCCGAGAAATCAATCTCTCAAAGATAGTTAATCAGAGGTATACAATTCCAGGATACTAGGGCAGGTCAGATCGAGATAGCTATCATGACAAGGCTGCTTCATAATTGATATGCCTACGTATCTCATCTGGAATGAGAATCAGAGCAAACCGTAGTTCGGCTAACTACGGGAACAAGGGGTCTCGATTGCAATTAGGGCAAGAGAAAGTATCGCAACGGGGTGAAGGCGAACAAGGATTAGTTGTTAGTCGTTAGTCAAACTCGGCAAAACATCGCATCTCGTGCCTACGTATCTCATCTGGAATGAGAGTCAGAGTTGTTGTAGTTCGACTACATAGGGATTGCCATCTGAACATGGACTTACAAAGGAGGACACCAGTTGTGTCAAATGAGAGTGGACAATGTGTTCACATCCTAGCAGCAGGTGTCGCAGCTCGCTGAATCGAGTCTTAGGCAGTTACCTCTTTGCAATAGAATGGACTACATGCCACAAGATCGGAGACGCTTGGAAAGGTCTAGAAGTGGGGGAAGCTCTGCCCTAGAGTTGTCATGCAATATGTACTTAAGTGTTAGGATTTACAAATGGGAATATCTACCTAATGTTAGCATGCAAAGAATATGGGAATTCTACCTATGTTATCATACAAAAGAATAAGGGAATCCTACCTATGTTATCATACAAAAGGATATGGGAATCCTACCTATGTTATCATACAAAAGGATAGGGGAATCCTACCTATGTTATCATACAAAAGGATATGGGAATCCTACCTATGTTATCATACAAAAGGATATGGGAATCCTACCTATGTTATCACACAAAGGGTTCTATCTAATGGGTGCTACCTAATCGGAACAAGAATCGACGAATGGAGTAAGGAGAGGTGCTAGGGATAAGGGTAGATGGAGATGCATGAAGCAATCGACTTACAAGGTTGATGGTGATGCATAAAGCAATCTACTTACAAGGTAAATGGATGAATACGTGCTGGTTCTGTTAAGTTTTGAAAATGATTACTCGATGTTGAATCGAGGTTTTGATCTTGTTATGAAATGGTTATCGGATGTTCATTTTATTTCTTGTATTAACAGATGAATAAAGAATGAGAGAAATAAACATTATACAATTCATGGGAGAGGGATACATTTGTAATGAATGGGGATTGTACATGGCAATCAAACAATAATAATATATGCCTCATACACCATACAAGTAGGCCACAGTTAATCAAACAAGTAAAATATAAACAAGTATATAATCAAATCAAATAATCAAAGAATGAAATAATGAAGCATTAAACAATGTATGAGAAGTATAAACATATTAAAAAACCAAACAATAAATACATGGATGAAAGAAACAAGTATAAAAAATATCAGATGAATAAGACAAGTGAAATTATGCACACAAAGAACCAATGAATAATTTAATCGAGAAATGATGCAAGGATCCAATAAAATCAAGATGAAAGGCCTCTCATATGTGGCACATGAGATGAACAAGGGAAGATCAAAAGATCTCTTCAATTGCCCTAAGCAATCCCTATGTCAAACATCAATCATAGAAAAGTCAACCGAAAAGTCAAGTCAACTTAAAAAATGTCAAATAAATAGTAAATTAATTCAATAAATTATGAAAAAATAAATTAAAAGAGGCGGGGTCAGGACATCATCATCCCCCAAAAAGATTTTAAAAATAATGAAAATTAGTTATTGAATTAATTGAATCAAAGCAAAGGTTAAACCAAAAGTCAAACAACAAGACTAGGTTAGAAATAAATTAAGAATAAATTGAAAATGGGAAATAAAATTCCAATAAAAGGTCAGGTTGACCATGAGACATTGGTCAACCCTCATCCCAAAAATCAGAATCTAAAAATAATTTTAAGTCAAGAAAATGAAATTAATAAAATATATGTGTTAAAATGGACTATTTGAAACAAACAATTAATTTAAAATATTAACATTAAATAAAATATGAAAATAAAAAATAAATAAAACATTAAAGAATGTAAAATATATTTTTTGGTATTTTTATGAATAAATAAAATATTTTTTATTAATAAAATCAAAACAGAATAAAAAAGAATAAAAGAATTGAAGGAAGTAAATAAAAAGGAAATAGTGATGATGGGCCTCATGTGTGGTGGGGGGCGGATAGCATATCCAGCGTCAAGCCCAGCCCAGGAGAAAAAAGAAAAAAAACGTGACAGCAAAATAATGTTCACTTAAAAATAATATGTGGACTATGCATCAATATGTCAGCTTCTACTTATGCTCTAGCGGACAAAACAAGGGGTGGATGGCTGGACGTGTGCGGGTTTGAACCGTGTCTGTGTTATTTTCTTATGCAAAATGGAAAAAAAAATCCCTACAGTCATGCATGCAGCAACAGTACACGAAAAAATGCAGCCATTTTCTACCAACCTTCCATCTAGCATATCTCCCTCTCTAATGCTCCAAATGGGATGATGTAAAAATCAAAGTTTGAGTTTGGAACATGTAGAACACAATGGTGTTTTGTTTCGTTAAAAATAATTACTCTAACATGTAGAAAAGCGAACAACAAGGGGGCTTCAGGCGAGGATTTGGCAAAAATTTAATGTTTCAAAATTAAAGTTTAATGAAAATGCTTCAATGAAGGGTCCATAAGACAAGCATAGCATGATTTAGCATAGCATACCATGATCACGTTGTGTTGGTATTCTGATATATGAATTTAATTGACTTAAAAATTATCCTCTTCCATCTTGCAGGTAATCCTTTCCTTACTAGCTATGACAGTAAATCAGTTGACAGTTGGTGTAATGAAGATTGAAGTTAAATAATCATTTTGTGATGGGAATGTATCAATTTCTAATAGTTTTTGTTGTACTATTTTATTATATTTGTAATAGTTTTTGAGACAAACTTAAACTCAAAAAGAATAGTTTTTGAACTAGACTTTTAAATTTATCTCTTGAAAGCTTTATTTTGTTTTAATATTTTTCCTTTAAAAAGAATAATTTAAAATGTCAAATATAATAAAAAAAATTAAACTTTAAAAAATGACTTTTTAGTCCGTGAAGTAAACAAACTGAACCTAACGAACTGAACCTAACGAGTTGAACCGAATTATTCAAGAACTTAAAACGAGTCGAGTTCGAGCTTAAAAAAAAGTTCGTGTCGAACTCGAGTCGAGTTTCGAGCTAAACCAATTCTTATCGAGTCGAGTCGAGCTGACGACGGGTTCGACTCGACTCATTTCCAGCCCTACTCATCAGTATACCAACTTCCATTCACGCCTCTACACTCTGAATGACTAGTTCTCTTTTCTCATCCTTTCACTAAAAACTCTAGAAATAAGTTTATCTTCTAGATTTTATTGTTTCCACAACTAACCTCGTTATAAAACTCTCCTCAAACCTTCCATCTTTTCACGTAAAAAATGCACAAGACAATTTTGGAGATGAGCATGAATATACTAATATAAGTTTCTTTCTTTCTTGTTGATTTGGTTTTATTGGTCTGAAAATGATAAAAAAATATATATATTTTATTGCTCATTATTTTTTCAACCTCTATTTCTTTTACTGCCAACCTTTTCTTCTATTTTCCCTTTCATTAGAATCTTCTTTTTATCTTGTATTTGTTTTTCATTTTCTTATAAAATTTTATTAATTTTGTTTTTAAAATTATATGTTTATTTTTTCCAAATCTAACTGTAAAAAAAACTATTTATTTATTTTAGATCTAATAATTTTGTTTTAAATTTTATTCATATCTAAAATATTAAGAGAAAAACAACTTTTAAAAATATGACAAAAACATTGTATGAAAAATTGTGTTTTCTTACCCATATTATTGTTCTTCTTCTTCATTTAATACATGAAAAAATAAGCTGAGATGTTAGTGATAATAGAGTGGAAGATGTGATAAAAATAAAATTAAATGAAAAAAATGAATCGTGAAAAAAATTAAGAGACAAATTATTCTTTTATAAAGAAAATATCTGTTAGAAAAAATGTGTAGAAAATTTTTGAAAATATGGCATAAATCAGATGTGACTATTTAGACAATATAATATTTTAAAATTAAAAAAAAATGGAATCAGACTACATAAAGACCTATGCCCTTTCTTTGCGACCAGATATGAAACATAGTTGAAAATCGGTGAGTTAGACAAAAAAAAAAACAAAATGCCAATATTTATGTGACATGTTGGATAAAGAAAAAAAAGACTAACATATACTTTTCTAGAATAACTAATTTTCTTATAATATAAATGAATAATACAACATATAAGTCCAAAAGAATCATATGTGCTTTTAATATTAACATGCATGCGTCATATGCGTTGACATGACATTATTATATAAGTCAAAGATATTATTGTATAAGTCAGGGAAAATAACGCATATGATCAATTTAAAGTACATGTGTCATAGGCAATGAATATATATTTTTTAAATATGATTATTTTGATAAAAAAAATAAAAAATATTAATTGTTTGAGTTTTTTTATAATTAATTTATTTAAAAAAATCTCATTTTTGTCTCAATCTTTCACCATTTTTCTTTTACACTCATTTCATTATGAGTTTTGTTTTTATAGGTTGTCTACAAAAACAACCCATAAAAACTATTATTCTACGATTTAAATATTATGGGAGTATGATATATGATTTGTGTTAAATAGTTTGTCTATGTATATGTTAAATTATTTTCATCAGTCATTTTATTATATTAACTTAAAAAAAATTATAAAACAAAATACAATTGAGTACATGTGTGATTTTTTTTTATATATTAATAATATGCATATCAATTAAATCTTATTAAAAAATAATATATTACTTTAAATATTAAATATGTATTACTTTAAATCTTATTAAATAATGAGATTAATTGAAATACACTGTCAGTGTAAAAGAGTTTTACACTATCAGTTAATTATAGACGTTGAATATTAAAAGAAGTTTGACTTTTATTTTAAAAATCTATAAAGTAATACAAACGAGTGATGGTGATGAACCAACGGTGTAAAACTTTTTACACTGATAATCTATAGTAATTAATCTCTTAAATAATATATTACGTAATGACGTGAGTGGTTTTGTCCTTAGTTTGCTTCCACCATGTTGTTCAAATAAGTCCATACTTCTTCGTTTTTGTGAAATCGTATTAATAAGGATGGTTAGTTTAGATGTTATTGAGATCAAAAATTCTCAATGAATTGTCAACTTTGTAGACGCGTCTTTTGATGTCCTCTATAAATATTTATGATTTTGGGTTAGGTCATGTTACTCTTTTCTAAAAACAAAATAAGAAATTTTGAAATGGATATTTTATGGTTGGAATAAGCTCTAATAATCGATCATTATATTTTCTTTTATATCATGACTTTAATTTGTATATTTGTTAATATATAAACATATAAAGCATTATGCTTATTTTGTTATATTTGTCGTATATAATATACCAAATCTTTATAAAAGATAATTTGTTGAATATATATTATTTATTTAAACTGAGATGTATATTGAATTATATTTATTATATATAATATACCAAAGTCTTTATAAAAGATAATTTGTTGAATAGATAGTATTTATTAAGATTGAGATGTATATTGGATTGAATGTTGCATGATAGTTATGAAAGTGTCATAAGAAATTTTTTATAGTGAGTATTCTTTAGACAAAGTCGTTGTGATGTCTACAAAAAGAAATTGTAGGATTTCATACTTTCGATTTCAAACACCATATGCAACAGGGGGAGTGTCATTTTTTGACTTTTTATACATACCAAAAAATCTAATCATTGTTGTTACTTTTCACACAATAATTCTTCTTTTATCTATAATACTCTTAATTATATATTATATTCATTTTACTTTTTTTCTCTCTGTAATAATTATCTAGGGGTAATTTTGACAAAAAAACAATTAATACTACATTGAACTTAGCAAGTGACAATTAAAAAGAAACATATTTTTCTCAAGAAAGTGACACTTATAAAGGAACGAAGGGAGTAATCATTTATATTTCTAAAAATATGAAAGATTGAATTTTTTTCTATATCTCACATTATCGTTCACAATTCTCAATGAGACAAATTATACAGTTTTATTTGTGATTCTTATGATATATATATATATATATATATATATTCCCTATCCATTATGGATTTAGGATTAAAACCCACATTTTTTTTCACACCAATCAGGTTTCAGATACTCAACCTTTAATTAAAAAGATAACTTAACCAGTAAAAAAGATTTATTTATGCACCCCATCAGAATCTCGATTAAACTGTTTTTCACAAACTAAACAACAATTGATTGTAACTCAAAGTTAGATAAATCTAACATTCTCCCACTTGAGCAAAATCAATTGTGTTATTTTAACTTTTAAAACACATTTTAGAAATGACTCTAGGGTTAATGACTAATTTCTTAAAATGCGGCCGTATTTTAAGAAAATGCATGATTCCAGATGTAGTGTCTGAATATGACTTCATCCAACAAAAGTCAAGCAGTATTGAATCATGACAATTATTATATCCTTCATTGACATGAAATCTTATGTGGTTACAAATACTAAAGACTCCATCAACTAGTCATCAGTGTGGAGTGTGGCAAGAAAATAGCATGTCAATGTGATCCAACATCCAACTGTTATTTTCTTTGTCAGTCCTTAACGATTTCTCTCAAATGCATCAAATCCAAATAAATTGCATGGTTTAACAAATCATAATGCCTCAACTCCAATATGGCATCGACCACCAGTACAATGGTCCTGACAACGCCAAGCTTAAAATTATACTTAAGCTTCAATATGGTATCGACCACCGGTATAGTGGTCTCAAAGATGCCGAACTCAAAATTATAACCAGATCTCGAACTCAAAACTATTGTTGATCATAGGCACAGTAGTACCAATGACACTGAGTCCTAATTTTAACAATTTACATATAAATAAACAATGACAATTAACAATAAAAAATATTCATTGTAACATCAATTTCTCAAAATAGAGAGCACTTAACAATCCAACACTTAAATTGTCCAAAATAAAATATAACATGATAAGAAAATGGCATAAAGAACAAACTCCCACTAACCAAGTACATCAAAAGAACTCACAATGTCCATGCTCTCAACATGGTTTTTGAACACAATGGGTTTAAGTCCCTTAGCTAGAGGATCAACTAGCATGAAATCAGTACCAATGTACTCAATAACAATATCATTTTTCTTTACAAGATCTCTAACTGTCAAATACTTCAATTCCAACTACTTAGAACCACTAGAAGTTTTATTATGTTTGGAGTAGAATATAATTGCATTGTTATCAGTAAAGCTTTACTAGCTTATAAATGGAATCAACAATACGAAGTTCAGTCACTAAATTTCTCAACCAAACAACTTGAGTGACAACATCATAACAAGCAATAACTTTGCCTGCATAGTAGAAGAGGCGACAAGAGTTTTTTTTTACTCTTCCATGATACCACACCTCCAGCCAACATAAAAATGTAATCAGAAGTATATTTCCTATCATCAACACACGCAGCAAGATCAAAGTCAGTATACCAAACTATTTCCTAGTTGTCAACTTTCCTAAAAATAAGCATTTACTCTTTAGTTCTCTGCAAATATCTCATCACTTTCTTAGCAACAATCTAATTATCATTCCTAGGATTAGACTAGTACCTTTCCAAGACACCAACTATGAAAGCAATGTCAGAACTAATGTATACTTGAGCATACATCAATTTGCCCAATGCACTGTCGAAGGGTTTTCCCTTCATCTTTGCCCGCTCAATCTCATTATTATGACATTCATCTTTATTGAATTTGTCTTCTTTAGTAATTGTAACGTCCCCTGGCTTACATTTATGCATATTGAACCTCTCTAAGACTCTACCGATGTAAGCCCTATGTGACAAGCCAAGTAGACCATGTGATCTATCTCTATGTATTTCAATTCCTAACACAAAATATTCTTACCAAGATCTTTCATATCAAAGAATTTGGTTAGCATAAGTTTGGTCTCATGAAGTAGACTAAGATCACTACTCGCAGGCAAAATATCATCAATATATAACACAGGAAAGATGAATTTTCTCCCACTGACCTTAAGACAAATGCACTGACTAACTTTATTATCTTCAAAACCAAATGAAGTCGCCATCTCATCAAATTTCAAGAACCATTGTCTTGAAGCCTGTTTCAAACCATAAATAGATTTTCTTAATTTACAAACCAAATGCTCATTACCAATTGTCACAAAACCCTCAGGTTGTTGCATGTACACCTCCTCATTAAGATCATCATTCAAAAAAGAAGTCTTACATCCATCTGATGCAATTCCAAGTCAAAATGTGCTACAAGGTCCATAACGATTCTAAAAGAGTCTTTAGTGGAAACATGAGAAAATATTTCATTAAAATCATTCCCCTCTTTTTGTGCGAAGCCCTTAGCCACAAGTCTTGTCTTAAACCTCTCAATTTTACCTTTTGAGTCTTTCTTTGTTTTGAATATCCACTTGCTGCCAATCGCCTTACAGCTTCTTGGTAACTCCACTAGTTCCCAAACATCATTATTTACCATGGATTTCATTTCATCATGCATTGCATCTGTCCACATGCAAGATTGAGAAAAAGTAATAGCTTCTAGAAAAATTTTATGATCAATAACAATACCAACATCATAAGCATCCTTGCTAAGATAAACTACAAAATCATCAAGGATAACATATCGTTTTTGTCTTACTAACCTTCTAACATGAATTTTCTCAACTGGCTCATCAGGTTGTGCAACCTCAGCTATAATAGGAGGATCAACCATATTTTCAACAAGTGGTTCAACCACATCTTCAATTGGATGTTCAGTTACATTCTCATTTGGATCAAAACCTCCATGAGGAATGAATGATCTATATTTATCAAAATTAAGCAGTGACAAAGTAATAACGTCAGGCATAATAAAATCAATATTATCATATGCAATGACAGGCTTAACAACATCAAGCTTAAGGAATTTTGCAAGCATGAATTCCACAATTTTATTACCTCTACCATAATACAAAAATATGTATCATTTAGCTCGATATGGATATCCAATGAAAAAACAACGACTTAGTTTTGGGTCAATATTGTCTCAAAGGGATTATATATTTTACCCTTTGTGGGGCAAACCTAGACACAAAGATGGTTCAAATAGGGTTTTCTACTTGTCCAAAGCTCAAAAAGGTATTTTTGGAACTAATTTACTAGAAACCTTTTTAAGCATATAAAGGGTTATTTTTAAAGCGTCACCCCATAAAAATTCTGGTAAATCACACTTACTCATCATGCTTCTCATCATATCCTTAAGAGTGCGGTTTCTCCTTTCGGATACACCGTTTTATTCTGGAGTACCAAATATGGTGTATTGTGGAACAATTCCACATTCTTACAAATATTTTTCAAAATTCCCCGTGTGTTTCCCAGTAGAATCATATCTACCATAATACTCTCCACCACGGTCAGAACGTACCACCTTTATCACTTTTCCTAGTTACCTTTCAACCTTAGTTTTAAAGATTTAAAACTTTTCAAGTGCTTCTTATTTTTCCTTAATCAAGTAGATATAGCCATACGGGGAAATATCATCAACGAAAGTGCTAAAAGATTTATTACCATAAATAGTGGGAGAAAGGGGGCCGATAATATGGAAATGTATGTATGAATAATTTTCAAAAGGTTTGTACTTCTAGTTGAACCTTTATTATTGGTCTTATTAAATTCCCCTCTAATGCAATCCACACAAGTCACTAAATCATTGAAATCTAAGGAAGGTAAATATCATCTCTAATTAATCTTTCAAATCTTTCTTTAGAGATATGTCCTAAACGTTTGTGCCACAACAAAGAGGAACTTTCTCTAATTTTAGACATTTTCACAATGGAGCTTCCAACATTCAAAGATGATGAAATCATATCACAATCCAAATATGACTTATATAAACCATCCAACAAGATACCATTACCAACAACTTGAGAATTCAACATAAAATTTATTTTTCCATCATAAAAGTTAAATTGAAACCCAAAGTTATCCAAACAAGATACTTAAATCAAATTCCTCGTAAAAAAAGGTACATAAAATGTATCTTTCAAAACAAGTTCAAAATCAGTTCCTAAAACTAGGTTAACATCTCCCACTAACTCCACAATGACTTCAAGATCATTTCCTAACCCGAGTTTGCTTTCCCTCATATTTGGTCTCCGCTGGTTTTTGAACCCTTGTATAGACACAACAATATGGGTTTTAGAACCATTATCAAGCCACCAGGAATTCATGGGAACATCAACTAAGTTAGGCTCAAAATAAACAAAAGTTAAATGATTACCTCCACATTTGTTCTTATTGTCTAACAAAGCTTTAAAAGCATGACAAGCAGTTTTCTTATGCCCTTTTTCCTTACATCAAAATCACCAAAAGGATTTATTAAAAGCAACAGGCTTGGGACCTCCTATATTATGGTGTTGACCATTACATGGTTTCCTAAATTTAGGATATCTATGAGAAGCATTATGAGTATTTTTATTATTTTTCTAAGAATTCTTACCAGAATGGGGTTCAACGTGAAAAGTTAAGAGGGTAAGATCACTTATTTCCTTCTTGAGTTTCTCTTCTTCAGCTACACACTTGGTAATGAGGTTATTGATAATCCACTTATCACCAAAGGTATTATAGGCAGTTTTTGTTTGAATGAACTCAGCAGGTAGGCAATTTAAGGCATTAGACATAATGAAATTCCCATTCAGGTCAATGTCATGGGATTTCAATTTGGTTTAGACATGAACCATTTTAAGAATGAATTCCCTAACACCCCTATTGTTATCATATTTCATGTTTGCGAGTTGTTTCATTAAACATCCAGATTCAACATTATTAGATACCTAATAGTAGTAAAATATTATTTAGCATTCTTCTTCTCAGTAAATACACTTATCATATGTTTAGACACGGTCCTCTTCATAGCACACAAGTTAAGTTGCTCACTCTTCTCCCACTTAGCTAATTTTTATTTCTCTTCAGGTGTACTATGATCATTGATCACAAGTTTAGTTCATGCAATGCCATGTCAAGGTCAGCAATCCCTAAGGAAAACTCTAAGTCTTTCTTCCATTTATAAAAATTAGAGCCATTCAGGATCTCAATAGGAGTATAACGGTTGTTCATAGAGAAGGTCACTGATGGGACAAAACAGAAATACATTAGAACAAATAATAAAGGCAAGATATAACTTTAATGAACATAAGATATCACGAAGAGGCCCATATTATCACGCAATCCCCTTTGGGTGGAATACGCAAACTCAGGTCATAACAAGGGTAAAACCCTTAGATGGGTTACTCAATGAGCCTACATTGGTGGAGCACAGCAAAAAATACCTGAGTGCATCGTATGCTCGTAGATACAACAGAGTCGCCACCAAATTTTATTTATTCCTGAAGGAAAGTGAAAATATCGATAAAACCCAGGGGAAAGAGAAAAAGGGTAAGGAAATCGGTGATGCAAAGGGAAGGTATTAGCATCTCTCATATCCATTGTACTCAACAGAAACCATTTTGATTGTTCTTTGCTCGAATGGATGTTATATCTAAAGATTACTTGGGATTGATAAAAGGGAAAAATAAGTTTAATAATTAGTGTGCTCGTCAAGGATTTGAATCCTCGTGCATATGTATCTTCATAATGCAATGAGAAAATCAGAGTTATGTAGTTCGTGGTAGAAAATACAGATGTGTTGGTTGTTTATAAGGAACAATTATAATCGTATCCTAGAAGTGTGAAGACCTTACCTGAATTGATCCTAGTTCGGATGCTCTAAACTTTTAGTCTGACTACTAAGGAACAAATTATAACAGTTCTTTTATGAAAAGAAAAAAAGTTTTGCAAAAGGTTTGAGTGATAAAAGAAAAAGAAAGATTTGATTGATTTGAAAGAAAGAGCTTGTATTGTAAAGAGTGTTTGTGAAAGTTATTTGTGAATGTATGGTGAAAGTATTGTTTGGACCAAGAGTTGTGTTGTTGGATCCATAGGGTAGATGTGTCTGAATCAAAGAATGTGGCTAATGCAGAAATGTAGGATTTTGCCTAGATCCAAGGATCAAGACCTACAAAAGGGGTTGCCAAAGAACAGGGCTCCATAGGGCAATGCATGAGAGTTTTCCGGAGCACAGGCTCCATAGGGAAATGCATGAAGGTTTCCAGAGCACGGGCTCCACGAGGCAATGCATGAAAATTTCCAGAGCACAAGCTCCAGAGGTCAATGCATGAAGGTTTTCCAGAGCACAGGCTTTGAATGGCAATGCATGAAGTTTTTCTAGAGCACATGCTCCATAGGGAAATGCATGAAGTTTTGCTAGAGCACATGCTCCACAGAGAAATGCATGAGGTTTGCCATATCACGAGCTCTAAAGGGCAATACATGAAAGTTGATTCAGAAATGGGTGCTTGACCATGAGGTGCTTAACCCATAAAATATATGGATGCCAAAGAATGCAGTGTTTGGTCCAAAGAGAAAATGTATTGTTAATGAAGTTATGTTGAAATGTTGAGGTGTTGAGATGTTGTTTGTGGAGAAGAAGACTTGACAATTATTTGATTCTAATCGCACTAAATTCTATGAATGAAGGTGAATACTCTGAATAATTAGGGCATATGCCATGTACGTAGAGGTACTCAAAACAATGATAGAAAAAATCCTTCTCATCCTTCTCTGTTGCTTAAGACTTGTGGCGCGCAATTCTCATTATGACTGACAAGTGTTGAAGAAGATTATTTTTGTTGTGCTTAAACAGTAGTCCAGTGTCCAGTCTGTTTGCAATATTTTTTCTGACTTGTATTGACTTGAAGGTGAAGTCTTGAGTTGTTCGTCTTGAAAGATCCCATGCAGTTCCAATACAAGGGACTAGTCTTATCAAGTGATCAAAAGACTTTTGATTACTTGACTAGACTGAGGGAATAAGCGCATGTCAAAGGATTTAGTTAATCAAAGAAGACTTTGATCAACTTAATCTATCAGGGATGGGATCTAATCGTAAACCAGACATATGGATTTCTAAGCCTAAACTCTAAGGAAGAAAGTATTATCATGCTTTAATTTCTAAAATTAACCTAGAACTAAGAGGAACATGGTTAACTCATTGTCGCATCCTGCGAAAAATCAACCGGCGAAACTCGAAAATAAAACACACACAGAGCCGCCACTAAACGTTATTTATCCCAAGATAGGGAAAGGAAACGCTCAGAGAAACCTGGAAAGACATGGTCTCGCGACCAGAGAGAAAAGGTTCGGGAGTCGGTTACGCAAGGGGAAGGTATTAGCACCCCTCACGTCCGTCGTACTCGACGGGATCCACGTCCTAGAATAAAGAAAAGGTTGCTAAACATCACACACACACGGGGAACGCAGGTGGGGTTAAGAGAAACGGGCTCGATAAGGTATCGCACCTTATGCCTACATATCTTGTCTGGAACAAGAATCAGAGCCACTGTAGTTCGGCTTACGCACGCCAAACAACACAAAACATACAAACAAGCAAGGGTGGCAAACATGGAGCCCGACAACCACTGGATGGAATTACGTCGGCATCCGAACCAGAACACACTCAAAAGGGCAAACGTGGAGCCCGACAGCCAATCACTGGGCTTACGTCGGCATCCGAGCCCAGACCAAACAATCAGATAACAAGGCAAACAAACCAACAAATAAATAAAAAGGCGCCCGGAGTGGTCTCGCACGACCACCTGCCTACATACCTCGTCTGGAACGAGGATCAGGGCGATGTAGTTCCCCTGAAAGGGACTAAATTGCTAACCAGAAACCGGGGAAAGACACAAGACTAGGGAGCTGAGACTCGAGCCTAATGTTGTCATGCATCGTTAACCCTAAGTTCGGTTTTCTATCCTACTTGCATAAGCAAACTAACCTAACCAGGAAAGAAGCTAGCACACAAGCATACAATCATATCATACATCAAATGAGAACAGGCATCTCAAACAAGCATGTCAATCAGATATCCATAGAGCACCCGCTATAACCAAACAAGAGGCTCAATCAAAGGGGTTTGACCGCCGAAGCGAGTCGTCTGTACAGGCTGGTTTTGCTCTTAACCTTGCCATTACGAGGCTAAGGTGAAGCAGATGAAAGGATGAAGTGAGGATGAGACCTCACAGCTCTTATCCCTAACCAGGGAGAGCTGACAAATGAGCATGGGTCCAGAATAGGGGAACCCTTCTATACTCAGAGACTCTGACACAATGTGCACTGCACAGATCTTGGGCTTTTGATCTCAATGCTACAACCATGTAATGGGAGCAAGGAGAAGACTCACTGAATAGTGGGGGACAGGTTGCTTGTCCCTACCTTCCACCAATTGCCTTACTTGAAGGACTTTTCCTGCTTGGGCTTAAAAATAAACATACACAAGCATTGCCTCTTAAGGAGGACTTCAGATAATGTGCCCGGCCCGGTAACAGCCGGGTCTCCAGACTACATGAAGTTTTAAGAAGTTACCTCAATGCAAATTGCTTATGCAAAGCAAAGCAAAGCAATAGTTCACAAGGAACTGAGCAACTAAAGTACCTGGAAACAATCAAACTCAGTCAGTACTCACGCAGACAAACTATACAGCAAACAAACAGTTTAAACAATACAACACAAAGCAAGCCCAAGGCTTAAGCCCAAGCTCCAACACCTACAAAACAATGTTATGTTAGTGTACAAACATCCACAACATCAATTAAAATCAACTTGTATCATTCTCCATGTACATTGCTTTTTTGATCCTGAAAAATCAAGCAAATATTAGCAACTAGACCACTAGGCCAAGCCTAGGGTCCAAAAGCAAGAAAAATTTTAAAACAGCAAGGCATTCATCATCCAACATCAAATTAACATCAAACAAGAGCAAACATCATTGGTCTCATGTTTATATCATCCATCATGTTCATATTATGCCCAAAACAATTCACATTAAGTCAAATGGAGCATCAAACATACAAACAGAAGTACTGCATTCAAATCCATACCAAGACACATCCAAAAATTCTCAAATTAATTACACCTAAACAGGGGATAATCAAGGTCTACCATGTCAAATTTGAGCTCATTTGGGCAAATGGAACCATGTCAATGAAAATCAACAAAAACAGTCACAATTTCATGCTTCAATTCACAACATCAATGCATACATCCAATTCAAAAATTCATATCTCATTGAAAACAAAAAAGAAATGGATGAGACCAAAACAGGGAGGTCACACAATGTGTCTAGTTCATGCATATCAAATTTCATGGCCATACAATACAATATGAGGATTTCCCAATCAATCTACCAACATGTATCACATGAGCTTGCAATTTCAACAACCAGAAATGAAAAATCAAGATTAAATTGAAAATACAGTGAAAAATCCTACAAAAATTCATCAAGCATCCTAACATGTCAACAAGTCATCATGCAAAATTTCAGCCAATTCCAACATGCATAGGTCATCCAATTAAATTCAACAAGTTGACATCAAGAGGTGTGACACAAATTGTCACACCTAAGTTCCAGAATTTGCTGCTCTCTAACCAGGTATCAAAAATTCATGAAATTTACATATAAATAATCCTCAATGAGTCAAGAACCACCACAAAAATTTTCAGCCATTTATTTTATGATATGAGTATTTCATGACCAAATTGCCAAAATGTATCAAAATGTGACATACATTAGAAAAGCCTATGCCAAATAAAATATTTGCCAAGCACAACTTTGACCAATAGGTCAAAAAAATCCTACACAAGTCAACAAAGTCAAGGAAAAAATCTCCATATTTTTAGGAATTTTCTACTATTTTTTATGAATTTTTTAAAGTGTTAAAATATTTTTTAGAATTTTTTGTGAATTAATTTTAATTAATTAAAATGAAATTCAGTTTGGTAACCAGCTCATGGCGCCGGCGGGAAACATGAGATTCAAAAATTTGAATGGAAATTCGGATCAAACAGGTTCCATCATCGTCTTCCACAAGAATTTTTCCGGAAACATGAAAAAAATCGAAGAACACCAAACGTTAACGAAAATGGACATGGCCATATCCGTTGGACTCGTCTCTTCAAGAGGAACACGAATATCACACTATTTTTCACTAACAGTTCCTAAATCTCTCGAATCGACTCACTTAGGGTTTACGTTCATACTTTCAATTCCAGATTTCGCAACCTACGGTTAACTATTCACAAATCTACAAACATATCTACGACCTACGCAACAAGAACTACCAAACGCATATAAGAATGGAACATTTCATGAGATTCGAAAAACCTCAAACCTGTAATGGCAGTAGTGATTCACGACGTTTCCAAGCTCATGATCTCAAAACAGCAACTCAGCAACCTTCAGGAAGATGAATGCCATGCTCCGTTTCAATCGATTCCACTCCTATTGTCCATAATTCGAATTTGCCATGGATGAGGTGGTTATGAACAGTCGCGTTTTTGTGATCTTTGGATGATGAAGCATGAAAACAGATGGAGTAGAGGTTTAGGTGAGTTCAGATCAAAAACAATTTCGAAAAAAGGTTGAGAAATGGTGAAGAATTCTTGATTTTAAGATGTTGAGTTCTTGATGATTTTGAGAGAATTTGGAAGTTTCAGATCTGGTTCTTGGAGATTGTGAATTCAGTTATGATTAGGAGATCATTTGGTTTATATACCTTGCATTAATCCACCACTAATCATGTTTAATTAACAATTTGGAATGTTAGTGAAAATGGCAATTTTTGTAAGCAAGGGCAAATTGGTCAATACACAATGACAGCTAGTGCCAGCTGTTTTGACAGCTCAAGCAACCCCCAAATGTCATATGTGATGTGTAGAAACTATTCCCATTTCAATTGGTTGAGTATTTCTCAAAATCATATGTGTGTGGTAATTGATCCATTTTTAGCATTTCATTTTTCAACCCAAAACTCAAACCATGTGCATTAACCATGAAATGAATATTCAAACACACTTAAAATGCCATTCCTGAGGTGTTGGAAAAAGTCCCATCCAAAAATTCCAATTATTTTGACATTTGGACAATTTTGCCCCTGGTCCAATTCAGCTGTCCAGTTGAAAAGTGACTTTTTGCCTGGGCCATTTTTGAACAAATCCAATGATGCACCCTCAAAGTACATGTCAAATGGAGTTTGTGCATATAAAGAACTTGCAATTTGGACAAAGTATGTGGTAGTTATGACCTCCTGATTACGGGTCTTTTCTGAAATTCACTGAGCCATATTTTGCAAACCGTACATTGGATTTTCAAGTTCTTGGACTTTTTGGAAAGGTGAGAACAAGATCTACATCTGTCATGTTGAACAATTTTTCATTTGAAGCTTCCTTGGACTTCTGTTTTTGAGGTCAAAAATTTTCCATTTTTGGAAACTTCAGCTACAAGTCACTTTCTATTTTTGGCAGTTTTTGTCCTGACTTGATTTTCTTCATTCTTAAGCTTTGAGATGTCATATAACACTTGTTCCAACATGAATGAAGTGTGTCTAACTCATTTCCACCTCCAAATCCACCAGATCATGTACAGTTGACCACAGTTGACTTTTCATCTGATAGATGAATCTGGCAATGCATAGATCAAACTGAGCCCCAATCTTCAACTGAAATGGCTCAAGGGTGATACCCTAGCCTCCATAAGCACCATATAGTCACAAAATGATCCTCATCTCCTTCATAAACCCCATCTCCTGATCCAGCCCTGATTGGCCCAATACAACTGATTAGGGTTGACCAGTGGTCAAAACCCTAATCTCAAGGAATCTTCTCCAATCTTCTGATGACATCCAACCATGATGATGATGATGTATCGATTCAATCAACATGAAGACCAATACCCTTGGGAGTCACAAAACCCTAATTCACAGCCCAATCCTCAGATGGCCCATGATCAATCAGTAAACCCTAGCTTGCACCTTTGAACTTCCTCATCTCCTGATCAAGACTTGGGAAGATGGCTTGCACTATGTAACCACATGCTATGCAATATGAGATGCCTAATGTCCTAAAATGATATGTAAATATGTTAATGCTAGTCCCAAGAGAGGAGGGCAAATTTTGAGGTGTTACAGCTGCCCCTATTCAATCCACTGTGAACCTGTCGATACGAAATAGCCTCGGATTTCGGATGATCAGGATGAAGAGTGATTGAATACCAAGAACAGGCGAACAATTTGCACTCTGATGGGATAATAATTAACAACGCCTGTCAGCATCGGCGAAGAAAAACTCTGAACAACCGACGACCTGGATGCCAAAATAAATGGTAACGCAAGGATAACCATGGTCTGATCACCACACATCCACGCGGGATTATCATCTCTTCTTTTCTCTATTCTTTTCTTGAACCCCGAAATTTTCTTTTGCGTAAACGATCCTCAGATCTCTGCATTTGAACCCCGGAAAATGCCTCAGCATCTCTTTTTGCCAACATAATGAACCCCGATCTCCAATTTGAACCCCAGTCGCCTGACGATAACTCGCGATCGCCAATATGAACCCCGTTCTCCAGAAAATGTCGCAACATCTCCTTTTCTCCATTTGAACCCCGTCTCCAGAAAATGTATCCACATTTCCTTTTCTCCATTTGAACCCCAGAAAATGCCTCAGCATCTCCTTTTCTCTAATCTCTCGTGATAATTCCGCTGGCAACGTCGGAAATAACACCAAACCACTCTGAGGGCGACATGTCAGAGGGTAAACCTTCATAAAGAAGGTAGCATGTGTATCTCTTCCTCAGAAGACACCTATAACGACCCCCATTGGCCTCAGCCCGAGTCTACGGTGACACATGAACAGAAGATAATCCTGAGGACCTCATCCCGGATATAATCTTCAACTCCATCTCCATTTGAACCCCAGAAGATACCTCAGTATCTCCTTTTCTCCATTTGAACCCCGAAAATGCCTCAACATATACTCTTATCTGATTGAACCCCGAAAATCGCGTTGATCGCGCAACGTCTTCTGATTTTATCTCCATCTCTGTCCGACGGAAACATTTCCTCCAATATCGCACTACTGGGGAACATTGTTGATCTGACGTCGTGATGCTAAACTCCTCAGAGTAACATCTTCACCATCCAACGAAACCAAAACTCCAAGCGGTAACCACGGCTTGAATTGCGCTGATCGCATAACCTTTCCATCTCTGTTCGACGGAAAACAATTACTCCAGTATCGCACCACTGGGGAAATACCTTTGATTCAATCACGATGCTGAACTCCTCGGAGTAACACCTCTTCACCTTTGGGCAAAACCACCTCTCAAACGGTAACCACGGCTTGAGACTAGCTTATGCTTGCCATGATGAATGATTGATTTTTTCAGCGTAATGCTCCACAATCATGGAAATGCTACGCGATTATTTATTTTTCTATGCAATATGCCATGTTTATTTTTTCATGATGAATGCATAAAGAAAGTATCCCCCTCAAGGGACTCTTCTGGGGAATACGAGACACTCTGCTGAGGGACTCGTCAACGCTCCGATTTCCACCATGCTGGGGAATCACTGCTGCTAGGGATAAGGCACCCTTGCTGGGGAATACCTCCTTTGCACCCAACCCTCTCGAGGACCTGCTGGGGAAGAAGAAACATCATCGCGCTCTGTGGGGATACCACAATCTCTTTGACTCGCTGGGGATACACGCCCCAACTCCACTTCGGGAAAACCCCCACAGATATCTGTCGACTTCACTGGGGAAATGCTCACAGATACTCTGCCAGGGGAATAGCAACCTCCAGGCTCAACTGGGGAAACATCAATACATCACCTGCTGGAGATAACCACCTGACCCTGCTAGGGAATGCATACGACTCCGCTGGGGACAATCCATGCAATCCATAGGTAGCATCAACTCAGCTGGGGATGCAGAAATTCGTCCACTACGGGAACTCGTTCAATCCACTGGTAGGATGAACACTGCTGGAGAAATATGTCATTGAAACCCGCTCCACTCGGGGAATAGCTGGGGAAGTGAGAAAGGTTGGTCTAACACCCTTCGACTTATCGAACCACGGTATCCACCTCCTAATCTCGCACCAGCTTTCCACTTTTGAGAACTCCCAGACTCGTCTGGACCTTTTCTGCTCCATCATCTTGCATTCCAAGTCGTTCCGCACTCGACGAGAGACGTACTCCTGGGATTTATACATAAATTTCAATTTTCCGACTTTGAAGAGTCTTCTTGATTAATTTCAATGGTCGTCGGGCGTCTCTTGTCGTCTCTCCGTTCCTCCTTCGTCCCTGATCGAACTCTGCGGGGAATTACAAACTTTCAAACCTTCCGACTTTGAAGAGTCTTCTTGATTATCATCAAGGATCGTCGTACGTCTCAACGTCTTCGTCATTCTTTCATTCACTAGTTCCTGAGCGAACTCTCTGGGGATCTGTTTTCAAAAGCTTCCACACCACAACCTGCAAGTGAGTGAAGAATATCTAACAGTACCTGCAAAACAGACCGTCAGATAAAACCGTGCCCCAGGCGTGTCAAGATTTCAACACTTGGGTCACTCAACCTTCCAAATAAGATTTCAAGCTTTCAATCTTATAAACATGCATTGGAAGGAACCTGTATGTAAAAAATGCAAGATTCTTTATCAAAAATATCTGGATGTTTTTGCAATCAAAGCGGTAATGAAAAACAAAAACAAAATTATTTGACTGAATATGCATTTTAGTGATTGGAAAAGTGTGGCTCAAACGAGCAATACAAAGGAAGCAATTCCTGAAAAGAGGTAACTGCGCTCAAAAGGAAAAATCTATCCTAATGGCAATGTGAAACCCGCGATCTCATCGAGTTCCAACTCGGTTACACCCCATATGTCCTCAGACTCTCCCATGCTTTCTGCCTTCTGAACAAGACGATTCTGATTGATCCCTACCGGGTATTATCCACGATGCTTCAACCAAAGTACAAATGATCATGCTAGACGCAGTTGTTCGTGTCAATCCCTCTTTTGCCTGGACCGCCCTTTCGGGTTTTCAGTCCACCGGGATACCCATTTTTGCCCAAGTCGCCTTTCCAGGTTTTCGACTTGCCGGGTGTACATTTTTCATTCTTTATCCCTAATTTTTGCCCGAACCTTTCTTTCTGTTTTTTGGTTCGCCGGGATGCCCATTTTTGCCTGGACTATTTTATTCTTTCCGTCCAGCGGGTCTCTTTACACGAAGTATTTTTTAACTGCGTCCGCATTCACAGGGGATGGAAAATCCTCACCATCCATGGTCGTTAACAACAAGGCTCCACCAGAGAAAACCTTCTTGACCACGAATGGACCTTCATAATTCGGCGTCCATTTGCCCCTTCGATCGTTTTGAGGAGGAAGGATCCTTTTCAACACCATATCACCTACGTGATATACCCGAGGTCGCACCTTCTTGTCAAAAGCACGCTTCATCCGTTGCTGGTACAACTGCCCATGACAGATGGCTGCAAGCCTCTTTTCCTCTATCAGGCTCAATTCTTCGTACCGGGTCCTTACCCATTCAGCCTCTTGCAATTTTACGTCCATCAGGACTCTCAAAGAGGGAATCTGAACCTCGACAGGTAGTACAGCCTCCATCCCATATACCAACGAGAACGGAGTTGCCCCAGTAGATGTGCGTACCGACGTTCGATACCCATGCAATGCGAACGGCAACATCTCATGCCAATCCTTGTAGGTTACCACCATTTTCTGCACAATCTTCTTTATATTCTTGTTGGCTGCCTCAACCGCCCCATTCATCTTCGGACGATAGGGAGAAGAATTGTGATGCTCAATCTTGAATTCCCGACACAGCTCTGCCATCATCTTATTATTCAAGTTAGAACCATTATCAGTAATGATTCTTTCGGGAACCCCATATCGGCAAATGATGTCTCTCTTGAGAAATCTGGCCACAACCTGCTTCGTCACGTTCGTATAAGAGGCTGCTTCTACCCACTTAGTGAAGTAATCAATAGCCACTAATATGAACCGGTGCCCGTTCGAAGCCGTAGGCTCTATCTTTCCAATCATATCAATGCCCCACATAGCGAATGGCCATGGAGACGACATTAAGCTCAACGGATTTGGAGGCACGTGCACCTTATCAGCATAAATCTGGCATTTATGACACTTCCGCACGAAATTAAAACATTGGGCCTCCATAGTCATCCAGTAATAACCTGCTCTCAACAGCTTCTTTACCATTGCATCCCACTGGCATGGGTACCGAACGACCCCTCATGAACCTCTTTCATTAATTGGCTTGCTTCTGCATCATCAACACATCTGAGCAAGACCCAATCAAAATTTCTCTTGTACAAAACCCCATCCTTATTCAGGTAGAATACCATGGCTAACCTCCTCAGAGTCTTTCTATCTTTCTTAGATGCTCCCTCAGGATATTCTTGCGTCTCAAGATAGCGCTTGATATCGTAATACCACGGCTTCTCATCATCAGGCGCTGTATCAACAGCAAACACATAAGCCGGTCTATCCAGACGTCCCACTTCAACACTGGGGAACTGATTCCACCTCTGCACCTTGATCAAGGCAGCCAGAGTAGCCAAAGCATCTGCCAAAGGGTTCTCCTCTCTGGGCACGTGATGCATCTTCACCTTAGTAAAAAACGTCAACAATCTCCTCGTATAATCTCGATACGGAACCAAATGAGATTGATGCGTATACCATTTCCCGTTAACCTGATTTATCACCAGAGCTGAATCTCCATATATCACAAGGTTCTTGATTCTCAAATCAATCGCCTCTTCGATACCCAATATGCAAGCTTCGTATTCAGCTACGTTGTTGGTGCACTCAAATGTTAGCCGGGCAGCAAAAGGAATATGAGATCCTTTCGGCGTAACCAAAACAACACCAACACCGCTTCCATTCACGTTAACGGCCCCATCAAACATCAAAATCCATTCGGATTCAGGGTCAGGCCCCTCCTCCGGGATTGGTTCCTCGCAATCTTTCGATTTGAGAAACATGATGTCCTCATCAGGGAATTCAAACTTCATTGGTTGATAATCATCAATGGGTTGCTGGGCGAGGTAATCAGACAATACACTCCCCTTGATCGCTTTCTGAGAGGTATACTGTATATCATATTCAGTCAAAATCATTTGCCACCTCGCAACCCTTCCGGTCAATGCTGGCTTTTCAAAAATGTACTTGATCGGATCCATCTTGGAAATCAACAAAGTGGTATGAACCAGCATGTACTGCCTTAGTCGGCGAGCAGCCCAGACCAAAGCACAGCAAGTTTTCTCGAGCAGTGAATATCTTGTTTCACAGTCGGTAAACTTTTTGCTAAGGTAGTATATGGCATGCTCTTTTCGACCAGACTCGTCATGCTGCCCCAATACACACCCCATAGACCCCTCGAGGACTGTCATGTACAGAATTAACGGTCTTCCCTCCACAGGAGGCATCAGAATCGGAGGCTCCTGCAAATACTCTTTGATCTTTTCAAATGCCGCTTGGCAATCATCATTCCACCTGACCGTTTGGTCTTTTCTCAACAATTTAAAGATTGGTTCACACGTGGCTGTTAGATGAGATATGAACCGTGAAATGTAGTTCAATCTACCCAAGAAACCACGAACCTCTTTCTCCGTTCTCGGTTCAGGCATTTCTTTTATCGCTTTTACTTTTGCAGGATCAACCTCGATTCCTTTCTCACTTACAATGAACCCCAGCAATTTACCGGACCGCACTCCGAACGTGCACTTGTTCGGATTCAACCTCAGTCTGAACTGTCTCAACCGGTCAAACAGCTTGGCCAGATCTACCAAATGCCCCTCTTCTGTTTGGGACTTTGCTATCATGTCATCAACATAGCATTCAATTTCATGATGAATCATATCATGAAACAAAGTCACCATGGCTCTCTGATAAGTAGCACCGGCGTTTTTGAGACCGAATGGCATCACCTTGTAACAAAAGGTGCCCCACGGTGTAATGAACGTTGTTTTCTCCATATCATCTGGCGACATTTTGATTTGATTATAGCCAGAAAAGCCATCCATGAAGGAAAACACCGAGAATTGAGCAGTATTATCTACCAACACGTCAATGTGTGGTAGTGGAAAATCATCCTTCGGACTAGCTCTGTTCAGATCTCGGTAATCCACACACATTCTTACCTTCCCATCTTTCTTCGGGACTGGCACAATGTTCGCAACCCATGGCGGATAGTTAGTGACAGCAAGGAAACCAGCATCCCACTGCTTCTGCACTTCTTCTTTAATCTTCATCGCCATGTCAGGTCGAGTTCTGCGCAACTTCTGCTTCACTGGAGGACAATCTGTTCTCAACGGTAGCTTGTGCACAACGATATCGGTATCCAACCCTGGCATATCTTGATAAGACCAGGCAAAGATGTCGACATATTCTTTCAACAATGCCACCATTCTGCTCTTAACACTTCCCTCCAAGGCAGCCCCGATTTTCACTTCTTTCTTGACATCATCAATACCCAGGTTCACGACCTCAATCTGTTCCTCATGCGGCTGAATGACCTTCTCCTCTTGTTTTAACAACCTGGCCAATTCCCCTGGTAGTTCACAATCTTCTTCGTCTTCTTCTTCAGCAAGATAGATCGGATTGTCGAAGTCATACAAGGGTGTAACAGGATTGTTATCAATGAGATCCGGAGAGGAATCGCATCTGCATGAATGTTGATTCATGCATTGCTTTAGAACCGGTGTGAAAAATTGAAAAGGAAAAATGAAAACATTGCCATTTTTATTTGTTTTTAATTTTTAAACTGCAAAAATAAATGAAAAACAGGGAACACCGCTTTTAACTGAAAAACATCCTTTTATTAATGATGCAAAATTCTGCAAATTTAAACATGAGGTGGCCCTTACAATGGACCATTACGTGTCGGGCAACACGCATGGTTTGCATGCAAATAAGAAAGAAAACAAGAAAAATATTACTCTTCGAGGAGAGTGACCCGGATGATTTCTTCGGCCTTCCAGTTGTGGATTTCCATCCCTGGTTCGCACGGCGTTATCCACCGGTCCATGTCACAGTCGCTGTCAGTATCTTCACCCATCATGCAGATGTGGTCCGGATCCAGCATTCCGGCACTCGTGAAAGTTACAGACGTACGACCCCCTCTTCCTCGTCCCAAGCCTCGGCCCGGTTGATATCCAACCCCAAAACGGTCTTTTTTCTCAGGGACCTCCATTATTCTGCCCCAGCCTGGAGCCTCTCCACTTTTGACTACCTCAGCAGCCTGCTTATAAGAAGCGATGAACGGTTTCTCTTCCTCTTGCTTGGCGAACAGGGCATTCTCCACCTTAACAGTTTCAAATGACTGGCTAGGCGTCTCCCATATTTCGCCGTCCATCTCAACATATTTGAAAGAAGACAGGTGGCTGACAAAGATGTCCTCCTCTCCGCAAACAGTAACGACCTGGCCTCCCCAAACATATTTCAGCTTCTGGTGCAAAGTCGAAGTAACTGCTCCTGCAGCATGAATCCATGGGCGACCCAACAGGCAACTGTATGCCGGCTGAATATCCATGACATAAAAAGTCGACTTGAACACCTCTGGTCCAATCTTCACCGGCAGCTCAACTTCCCCAAATACGGCCCGCTTTGACCCATCAAAAGCCCGCACAATTAAATCAGTCGGGGTCAAAATCAGCCCTTCACAGTTCAGCTTTGCCAAGGCCTTCTTAGGCAACACATTCAAAGAGGAGCCGGTATCAACCAGCACATGCGAAAGCACGGCTCCTTTACATTCCATCGTTATGTGTAAAGCCCGGTTGTGATTCCTGCCGTCCACTGTCAGGTCCATATCCGTAAAGCCCAGCCCATGGCTAGCATGCACGTTGGATACGACCGTCTCCAATTGGTTGATTGTGATCTCCTGAGGAACATAAGCTTTCTTCAATATTTTCAACAAAGCCTCCCTATGACCCTCAGAACTCAACAGCAGTGACAAAATTGAGATTTTTGAAGGAGTCTGCTGCAAGTGATCAACCAACTTGTACTCTGACTTCTTGATGATCCTCAGAAATTCCTCAGCTTCATCATCAAATTTATTATCTGACCCCGCAGGCGCCGGTGTCATCACAGGAGTACTACCATTATCCACCACAGCCTTTCCCTTTGCCCTGGCTAAAGCCTCGGCCTTTTCTTTTTTCTCTTTTTCTTCCTCCCCCCTCCTCAATGCGTCGGGAGCAAACAACCTACCGCTGCGAGTGAAACCGCTGGGACCGGCATTATCCACCTTTAGCACGGTGGTTTCACTAGCGGATTGTTCCTCCAACCTCTCACCATTACAATATACCTCCCCACCATAATGCCAAGGTACGGCATCATCTTTGTCATATGGAATTGGCCCAGGTACCGTGATGGTAACTGGGGCCTCCTCCACCAGATTTGACAAATCCACCGGATCATAGTATATAGTTATGGTGGAGACCTCTTCACTCTTTCCTTCAGCCTTCTCAATCACAATATTCCCTGCGTCCATCAGACCCTGGACATGCTTCCTCAGAAGCTCACAACCATTTGCAGAAATAGTGCACTCAGCACAATCAGATCCGCAGCCCGGATAGACCCCATTCCTCAACAACTGCCTTTTGACCTCAATCAAAGGCGTCTTCAGCTGACCAACCTCAAACAGCCCCACTCTGCTCTCCTCAAAGATGGCATTCACCCCCCTCTGACCATGCGCAGGCATGGGATTTGCATTGACATTGGGGGATGGAGCAAAATTAATAGCCTTGGAATCCACTAAATCCTGAACTGTGTGCTTAAAAGCTTTACAGTTCTCAATATTATGCCCAGGCGCACCTGAGTGGAATTCACATTTCGCAGTCTCATCATAACTGGCTGGCCTCTGATCAGGTCTCAAAGGTGCCAGAGTTCTAGTTTGCACAAGGCCCAAATCCATCAACTTTTTGAACAAAAAGGCATAGGTCACCGGAGGCCTATCGAATTGTCTGTCCTGCGCTTTGCCCCGGACTTGATAACCAGCCCTTTGTGGTCTCTGTTGAAAGGGTTGTTGTCTCTGTTGCTGTTGCTGTTGCGGTTGTGCTGAATGAGACTCAGCAGGAATTGTTACCGCAGCGGTATGCTGGAAGTAATGTTCCCTACCGGGTCCGCGCTGCGTGTACACTGCGCTGGTGTCTCCTTCCTTCTTTCTCTGCCCACCATTATTGCCGAATGGTTTCTTCGTACCAGAAGAAGAAGAAGACGCACCCTGAATTTTGCCCAGCTTTAACCAACTCTCTATCCTTTCCCCCGCCACCACAATGTCGGAGAAGTTGGTGACAGGACAACCTACCATCCTCTCAGCAAATGGCCCCTGCAGGGTCCCCATAAACAAATCAGACATCTCCCGATCTACCAACGGAGGTTGAACTCTGGCAGCCAACTCTCTCCACCTTTGCGCATACTCTTTAAAGCCCTCATTATGTTTCTGAGACATACCCTGCAGCTGGGTACGACTCGGAGCCATATCTGCATTAAACTGGTACTGCTTAAAGAAAGCATCTCCCAAATCTTGCCAGCTTTTGATATCGGACGATCTCAACTTGGTGTACCATTCCAAGGAGCCTCCAGACAGGCTGTCCTGGAAAAAGTACATCCACAGTTTTTGATCCGCGGTGTATGCTGAGATTTTGCGGACAAATGCCTGGAGATGAGTTTCCGGGCAAGAACTGCCATTGTATTTGTCGAATGCGGGCGCCTTGAATTTCTGAGGGATTACAATCCCCTCCACCAGCCCCATGTTGGACATATTTACCACCCCAGGCGTGGCATAGCTCTCCAGCACTTTGATTTTCTCAGCCAGCAGCTGGATTTCCTTATTCTGAGGAGGAATGTCGTAAGGCACAAAAGGCTCATTTCGCATAGAGAACTGGTCAGCCTCTCTATCTTCCTCCTGATCTTCGTCAAACCCATAAAACGGAGGCACAAAGTTGTCTTTCATATTCTGACTAGGCCCAGGTTGACCAGCAGCACCAGCATTATTCACCAGACCAACTGTTGTCCTCTTTCCACCATCACGAGATCCCTGCCCCTGGTTGGAGACTCCATCCAGGTTGACCCCACTGTTCTGAGCAGAAACCCGCTCGAGTTTCTCAACTTTATCTGCGAGAGCCTTCTGACCAATGGCAAAACCTTGCATTATATTGATCAGTTCGGTCATTTTCTCCTTCAATTCCAGCATATCAGCACTGGGAAGCTCCATGAGTCTGGGAGTGTTTCTTCTTGTGTAATATCTGTGAGGGCGAGTTGAGTGCAGGGGTACTACTCTTCGAGCGCGAGCAATGATTCCTGGTTACAAACAAACACGTTAGTAATAGTCACCTGCAAAATAAAACACAAGTTATCATGATTATGCATGTATGCAGTGCATATCCATATGAAGGACACTCTGTCTCTCGACCCTGGCATCATCGAGACAAATAATAATCCGGCATCAATATTCTGATTAGCAGTGTTTGATTTTGTCGTGCAGATCGGAGGTATGTGATTTAGCATGATACCCCCAACCATGTGTGTGCTCGTGAGAGTGCATACAGCAAAGCAAATAAAGCTTGAAAACCAATCATTGAATGAAAAATCACCATCACATAGCAAAAGTGCACAATCAGTGCAATAGTCATACATCAACCCGATAAGGTCAGATACAATCCTCCAGAATAGGAAAGAAATACAGACAAGTGAATTCCGTCAACAAGCCTGACGGTAATTCACAACAAAAGAAAGATCTAACTGGATGAGGGTCCCGCAGATGGCCCTATCTCGCCTTCCATCCTTGCGAACTCTGCGGCGAACCTGAGCTCTATGTTCTCCTGCTGTAGTCTTCCAACTTCCTTCTGATGAATCTTCATCTGTCTGAAGTAGTGGTCACTCTCTGCCATGTAATGATCTCTCTCGGCCCTGATCTTTGCTTTCTCCGCCTCCCACTCTGCAGCGAGGACTCTGGCTCTCTCATCCCTCTGATCCCTGACTAGGATTTGCCTCCTCTTCTCATCTTCTATCACCTTTGATGCTCTGAACAGCTTCTCCTTAGTGATATCATGCTCCTTTGCTGAAGATGCCAAAGCCTGACTAACCTTCCCATAGTAGGCGGTATCCATCTCAAAGCGTTTGGCTTCCAAGGTATGTCGCTTGTCTTGATCTTCCATCTTTTCCTTGAGCTCCTGATTGGCTCTCTGAACCCGAGCAACATTCATCTCCAATTCCGTCTTCTCTGCAAGCAGCTGATCTCGTTCCCGCTTCATCTCTAAGAACTCATCCATACTGACAGTAGAAGGAGTCTCCTCAACCAACGGATACCACGGATCGACCATAGGAAACGGTAGACAAGTAAGTTCCACTCTCTTTCTGAGCCAATCATCGAATGGAGGAAAAGATCTGTTGTTAGCCCTACCCCAAGAAGCCTTGCCTTTCCTTTGAATACTGCGCCATGCATCGGATATCTGCTTCACCCTATCCTGATTACCCTCAACCGGGAAGTACACAGATTCCTGAACATCACTCTTGTATGGTGAAAGCTCCATAGCGAATCCCATCTGCCTCTTAAGAAGTGTCGGGTTATAATTAATGCAACCCTGCACCCCTATAAGTGGCACATTGGGAAAACCCCTGCAACTGCAAATAAAATCTTGGCCAACCCCGCTGCTGTGAGTCCAATCTATGTCCTTAGCCCTCAAACCCATCAGTTTGGTCGCCCAATTAACATTCTGACCCAGAAGAACAAAAGCACCCTTGGATGGCAAGTAACCCATAAACCACTTGACCAATAACTGCGCACAGCATCGAATCAGACCCCCACGCCTCTTCTCATTCCGGTTATGAACCGAATAATAGACATCTCCAATCAATGTAGGGATAGGATTCCTTCGAATAAACAAGCGGATGGCATTGATATCCACAAAGTTCTTCTGGTTCGGAAACAGAATGATCCCATAAATGCTCGCCGCAACCAGAGCACAGACAGCTTCCCAATTCCCCAATTCTGACTGCTCCTTAGCCTTAGCCTCTAGGAAACTCAGATGAAAACCAGGCAGCTTACCCTTCTCCTTCAGATTACTCTTCACTTCCTCTGGACTCAGATAGAAAGCACGGGAAATCCCACCAATATCAGGTTCTTCCTTAGTAACACGGAAAGGAACCTGATCCCTGATCTGGATATTCAAAATATCAGCATAATCTTCCAACATCGGCCCTAGCACGTAATCTGGGAAGACGAAACACCTCAGCTCGGGATCATAAAACTGAAGAAGAGTATGGATGGCGCTCCTGTCTCTGTCCATGAGCCTGAAAACTGTCTTCAGAATACCCCCATACACCTCACGAAACAACCCCACATGGTCAGGAGTGATCAACGCTATCATATCCTTCAGCACACTGATATCCGGGTCAAAGAAACTGTAAGCAACATCATCCTTCAAGCCGGGTCTTCTCATCTCTGAATAGAAAGTCTCTCAGCCAAGATCTCGATCCAAAGGGTCCCTGCATATGGGTAAATATGTGTTAGATGTAATTAATGCAAGATGCAATGATGCTGATGAATGAATGCAATGCGTTGCCATCCTCCAAGCCATCTGGTCATCTGCACTGAATCTGGGCTCTGAACTGATCATAACCATCTGAGGAATACACAATCACAATTCTGACCCACGGGTTCCGAAATAAACGGAAGACAGATACATCATCATCACCACTGGTCTCTGATCAGACACACCATCACCATCTGAATCGGCCCAGGGAATCCGAAATAAACGGGTCCCCACTGATAAATATCTCGGCCCGGGGAATCCGAAATAAACGGACCCCCACTGATAAATCACAGACAGCACTCCGGCGTCACGGCAACAAATAACCATAAATCCGACTCATAAATATGTCTCTGAATCACAGCTCAAAAGGTCACCATCTGATTATGCCTCTGAACAAATCAACCTCCCCTCACAGGTTAATTCTAAACAGGTCATCCTAAGGCGGATAATAGTCTCGACAATCGGGCGGAGATACTCAATGGGTTTGCCCTTGCGGGTGTGCCATTGTAGCTCCCTTAAGATCGTCTAAACCAAAGATCCGGGAAATGATCGGTCATCAGAGTCAACAGCCCAAAAGAGATAACCCAACCAAAGTGGAGAACCCCACTGGAAGAGCACTTCTCAGATGAACCTCGTCCGACTTGTGGTATGTCACGTCGCAACAATATGCCCAACCGACACATGAGCGACGTGAGACCACGCTAATCCTAGGTGTATACTCGGGCCTGGGTTTTAGCCCCACTCAGAACACCCACCCCAAAGTAACAGAACCACCTGCAGAGGAAGATGGCAACATGACAGTAATGATGCATGCACGTATTAATGCAAGTATATACATGGGTTAGAATAATAAATGCAATAAATAAACAATACAAGCAACCAAAACCAATCCTAGAACGCTAGGAAGGACTCGCTTAGGGACGATGGACCAGCATAGGTCTACATCCAGCTAAGTCCCCAGCAGAGTCGCCAGCTGTCGCATCCTGCGAAAAATCAACCGGCGAAACTCGAAAATAAAACACACACAGAGCCGCCACTAAACGTTATTTATCCCAAGATAGGGAAAGGAAACGCTCAGAGAAACCTGGAAAGACATGGTCTCGCGACCAGAGAGAAAAGGTTCGGGAGTCGGTTACGCAAGGGGAAGGTATTAGCACCCCTCACGTCCGTCGTACTCGACGGGATCCACGTCCTAGAATAAAGAAAAGGTTGCTAAACATCACACACACACGGGGAACGCAGGTGGGGTTAAGAGAAACGGGCTCGATAAGGTATCGCACCTTATGCCTACATATCTTGTCTGGAACAAGAATCAGAGCCACTGTAGTTCGGCTTACGCACGCCAAACAACACAAAACATACAAACAAGCAAGGGTGGCAAACATGGAGCCCGACAACCACTGGATGGAATTACGTCGGCATCCGAACCAGAACACACTCAAAAGGGCAAACGTGGAGCCCGACAGCCAATCACTGGGCTTACGTCGGCATCCGAGCCCAGACCAAACAATCAGATAACAAGGCAAACAAACCAACAAATAAATAAAAAGGCGCCCGGAGTGGTCTCGCACGACCACCTGCCTACATACCTCGTCTGGAACGAGGATCAGGGCGATGTAGTTCCCCTGAAAGGGACTAAATTGCTAACCAGAAACCGGGGAAAGACACAAGACTAGGGAGCTGAGACTCGAGCCTAATGTTGTCATGCATCGTTAACCCTAAGTTCGGTTTTCTATCCTACTTGCATAAGCAAACTAACCTAACCAGGAAAGAAGCTAGCACACAAGCATACAATCATATCATACATCAAATGAGAACAGGCATCTCAAACAAGCATGTCAATCAGATATCCATAGAGCACCCGCTATAACCAAACAAGAGGCTCAATCAAAGGGGTTTGACCGCCGAAGCGAGTCGTCTGTACAGGCTGGTTTTGCTCTTAACCTTGCCATTACGAGGCTAAGGTGAAGCAGATGAAAGGATGAAGTGAGGATGAGACCTCACAGCTCTTATCCCTAACCAGGGAGAGCTGACAAATGAGCATGGGTCCAGAATAGGGGAACCCTTCTATACTCAGAGACTCTGACACAATGTGCACTGCACAGATCTTGGGCTTTTGATCTCAATGCTACAACCATGTAATGGGAGCAAGGAGAAGACTCACTGAATAGTGGGGGACAGGTTGCTTGTCCCTACCTTCCACCAATTGCCTTACTTGAAGGACTTTTCCTGCTTGGGCTTAAAAATAAACATACACAAGCATTGCCTCTTAAGGAGGACTTCAGATAATGTGCCCGGCCCGGTAACAGCCGGGTCTCCAGACTACATGAAGTTTTAAGAAGTTACCTCAATGCAAATTGCTTATGCAAAGCAAAGCAAAGCAATAGTTCACAAGGAACTGAGCAACTAAAGTACCTGGAAACAATCAAACTCAGTCAGTACTCACGCAGACAAACTATACAGCAAACAAACAGTTTAAACAATACAACACAAAGCAAGCCCAAGGCTTAAGCCCAAGCTCCAACACCTACAAAACAATGTTATGTTAGTGTACAAACATCCACAACATCAATTAAAATCAACTTGTATCATTCTCCATGTACATTGCTTTTTTGATCCTGAAAAATCAAGCAAATATTAGCAACTAGACCACTAGGCCAAGCCTAGGGTCCAAAAGCAAGAAAAATTTTAAAACAGCAAGGCATTCATCATCCAACATCAAATTAACATCAAACAAGAGCAAACATCATTGGTCTCATGTTTATATCATCCATCATGTTCATATTATGCCCAAAACAATTCACATTAAGTCAAATGGAGCATCAAACATACAAACAGAAGTACTGCATTCAAATCCATACCAAGACACATCCAAAAATTCTCAAATTAATTACACCTAAACAGGGGATAATCAAGGTCTACCATGTCAAATTTGAGCTCATTTGGGCAAATGGAACCATGTCAATGAAAATCAACAAAAACAGTCACAATTTCATGCTTCAATTCACAACATCAATGCATACATCCAATTCAAAAATTCATATCTCATTGAAAACAAAAAAGAAATGGATGAGACCAAAACAGGGAGGTCACACAATGTGTCTAGTTCATGCATATCAAATTTCATGGCCATACAATACAATATGAGGATTTCCCAATCAATCTACCAACATGTATCACATGAGCTTGCAATTTCAACAACCAGAAATGAAAAATCAAGATTAAATTGAAAATACAGTGAAAAATCCTACAAAAATTCATCAAGCATCCTAACATGTCAACAAGTCATCATGCAAAATTTCAGCCAATTCCAACATGCATAGGTCATCCAATTAAATTCAACAAGTTGACATCAAGAGGTGTGACACAAATTGTCACACCTAAGTTCCAGAATTTGCTGCTCTCTAACCAGGTATCAAAAATTCATGAAATTTACATATAAATAATCCTCAATGAGTCAAGAACCACCACAAAAATTTTCAGCCATTTATTTTATGATATGAGTATTTCATGACCAAATTGCCAAAATGTATCAAAATGTGACATACATTAGAAAAGCCTATGCCAAATAAAATATTTGCCAAGCACAACTTTGACCAATAGGTCAAAAAAATCCTACACAAGTCAACAAAGTCAAGGAAAAAATCTCCATATTTTTAGGAATTTTCTACTATTTTTTATGAATTTTTTAAAGTGTTAAAATATTTTTTAGAATTTTTTGTGAATTAATTTTAATTAATTAAAATGAAATTCAGTTTGGTAACCAGCTCATGGCGCCGGCGGGAAACATGAGATTCAAAAATTTGAATGGAAATTCGGATCAAACAGGTTCCATCATCGTCTTCCACAAGAATTTTTCCGGAAACATGAAAAAAATCGAAGAACACCAAACGTTAACGAAAATGGACATGGCCATATCCGTTGGACTCGTCTCTTCAAGAGGAACACGAATATCACACTATTTTTCACTAACAGTTCCTAAATCTCTCGAATCGACTCACTTAGGGTTTACGTTCATACTTTCAATTCCAGATTTCGCAACCTACGGTTAACTATTCACAAATCTACAAACATATCTACGACCTACGCAACAAGAACTACCAAACGCATATAAGAATGGAACATTTCATGAGATTCGAAAAACCTCAAACCTGTAATGGCAGTAGTGATTCACGACGTTTCCAAGCTCATGATCTCAAAACAGCAACTCAGCAACCTTCAGGAAGATGAATGCCATGCTCCGTTTCAATCGATTCCACTCCTATTGTCCATAATTCGAATTTGCCATGGATGAGGTGGTTATGAACAGTCGCGTTTTTGTGATCTTTGGATGATGAAGCATGAAAACAGATGGAGTAGAGGTTTAGGTGAGTTCAGATCAAAAACAATTTCGAAAAAAGGTTGAGAAATGGTGAAGAATTCTTGATTTTAAGATGTTGAGTTCTTGATGATTTTGAGAGAATTTGGAAGTTTCAGATCTGGTTCTTGGAGATTGTGAATTCAGTTATGATTAGGAGATCATTTGGTTTATATACCTTGCATTAATCCACCACTAATCATGTTTAATTAACAATTTGGAATGTTAGTGAAAATGGCAATTTTTGTAAGCAAGGGCAAATTGGTCAATACACAATGACAGCTAGTGCCAGCTGTTTTGACAGCTCAAGCAACCCCCAAATGTCATATGTGATGTGTAGAAACTATTCCCATTCCAATTGGTTGAGTATTTCTCAAAATCATATGTGTGTGGTAATTGATCCATTTTTAGCATTTCATTTTTCAACCCAAAACTCAAACCATGTGCATTAACCATGAAATGAATATTCAAACACACTTAAAATGCCATTCCTGAGGTGTTGGAAAAAGTCCCATCCAAAAATTCCAATTATTTTGACATTTGGACAATTTTGCCCCTGGTCCAATTCAGCTGTCCAGTTGAAAAGTGACTTTTTGCCTGGGCCATTTTTGAACAAATCCAATGATGCACCCTCAAAGTACATGTCAAATGGAGTTTGTGCATATAAAGAACTTGCAATTTGGACAAAGTATGTGGTAGTTATGACCTCCTGATTACGGGTCTTTTCTGAAATTCACTGAGCCATATTTTGCAAACCGTACATTGGATTTTCAAGTTCTTGGACTTTTTGGAAAGGTGAGAACAAGATCTACATCTGTCATGTTGAACAATTTTTCATTTGAAGCTTCCTTGGACTTCTGTTTTTGAGGTCAAAAATTTTCCATTTTTGGAAACTTCAGCTACAAGTCACTTTCTATTTTTGGCAGTTTTTGTCCTGACTTGATTTTCTTCATTCTTAAGCTTTGAGATGTCATATAACACTTGTTCCAACATGAATGAAGTGTGTCTAACTCATTTCCACCTCCAAATCCACCAGATCATGTACAGTTGACCACAGTTGACTTTTCATCTGATAGATGAATCTGGCAATGCATAGATCAAACTGAGCCCCAATCTTCAACTGAAATGGCTCAAGGGTGATACCCTAGCCTCCATAAGCACCATATAGTCACAAAATGATCCTCATCTCCTTCATAAACCCCATCTCCTGATCCAGCCCTGATTGGCCCAATACAACTGATTAGGGTTGACCAGTGGTCAAAACCCTAATCTCAAGGAATCTTCTCCAATCTTCTGATGACATCCAACCATGATGATGATGATGTATCGATTCAATCAACATGAAGACCAATACCCTTGGGAGTCACAAAACCCTAATTCACAGCCCAATCCTCAGATGGCCCATGATCAATCAGTAAACCCTAGCTTGCACCTTTGAACTTCCTCATCTCCTGATCAAGACTTGGGAAGATGGCTTGCACTATGTAACCACATGCTATGCAATATGAGATGCCTAATGTCCTAAAATGATATGTAAATATGTTAATGCTAGTCCCAAGAGAGGAGGGCAAATTTTGAGGTGTTACACTCATCGATTAAAATCTAGTTAAAAAGTTAATCCTAAAAAATTAGTGGTTAATTTCTAATATATAATTATTTTCTCAAAATATGGAAACAACTAGAACATAGAATCACAATTATTTTCTAAGTATTTTTCATATTAAAAATGCATAAAAAATAGAAATTGAAAAAGGAATTAAAACAATTAAAGAAAATAAAATAAAAAATATGAAAAGAAGCATAAAGAGATAGGGTGCAACGCTGAATTGTGGTGTGTATTGAGAAAATCCAAGTTGGGCCTAAGATGAGGCCCAAAGTGCTTCAGCAAAGTTTAGAAGGGAGGTGCAACTTAGAATACTGAGGGTAAAGTAAGTAATTGACTCCATTGGCTTGGGGATTGGCTACCGCGCTTAGCCAGGTGAAGGGAAGGAAAGAGCCTCAACAAACTTCGCTCATTTGTCATGTTCATCTCACGTTACATTTTCACTTCATCACTTTAGGCTTAGGTCTCCACCGCGCCGGAAATCACCTCCATTGGCGACGGAGGTGCAAACGCGTTCAAACAAGCACTAATCCACTCGTCTTGGCCTCGTTTTCCATTATAACAACATGATTTTCTCTAATTCTTACTCTGAACTCCAAAACGGAGGCCAAATGGAAGAAGAGCGAAGAGATCCTACCTACGAGGATGAGAAGTTCCCCGGTCAAGGTTGAATTCGAAGCAGATGAAGATGAAGATGGAAAAGCTACACTCAGGTAAACGCGAACTCCTTCTCTCTTCGATCCTTTCTTCTTCCTCTTTTACACCTTATTTAGTCTTGTAGGGATTGTGTGATATTCTTGCGTGTAAGCAGAGAGAGTTGTAAGGAAGATGCTTCAGTGAGGTTTAGAGAGAGTGACGGAGAGTGAATTTGAGAGGATGAAGATGATGATGTGGTTGAGCTCTACTCCATTGAGGCTTCAATGCGAAACTTTGATGGAGTATTTCTGAGGAGATTTTGTGAGGGCTTGGTGGGAAATTTAGAGGTAATTGTGGTAAATTCTGGAATTGTGATTCGCTGTGATTGAATAATGAAGGAACTGATTCATATGAGTGTGAGAGTGTAACAGAATAGGGCAATTAAGGTAGTTCTGTTAGGTCAGTTAACACATGTTATATTTTCAGGTTGAATGGTGGTTAGAAGTTATCAACTCTATTAGTTAACACTGTTAAAAACCAGTTTAGTTAGCTGTTAGTTAGTTAGTTAGTTAGTTAGAAGTTAGGGATTGTTAGCTGTTAAGACTCTGTTAGTTTTTTTTTCTAATGACAGTTAAAGTTAGTTTAGTTATGTTAGTTATTGAACAGAGTTAATGATATGTTAGCATGAAGTCGGTTGGTTAGGATTTGGATAGTGTTAATTTTATGTTTAAACCTTGTTAGAGGTTATAGGTTAGCCGCAGTTAGTAAGGAATTTGCTTTGAAAGTGAAAATCAGTGATTGTTATGAAATGTATGCTGATTGAAAGTGCAGGTCCTTTGGATTGAATGTTATGTTATGTATGATGTAAATTGGTTTTTTGGTGTTGAACCTATGGTTAATTGATATTTTAATTGGAATTGTTGTGACTGTAGGATGCTTTGGATTGGGAATGAGCTAGCTAATGTTCGGGTGGTTGTCCAATTTGCAGTGGTGAAGTGAGGTATTTGCAATCCATCTAGCAGGGCTATCAAGATGAACCTGGCCTGAGTTGTGAATAATGCAATTGGTCTAAACTGCAGTAGGTTTTTATGGTTAGTTTTGTTAAGTCAATTAGTTATGAATTGGGATGCTAGTTGAGCTTGAAGTTAAAATGTGAGTTGGGTTAGTAACATGAATGTAGGTTTATTAGTAGTGAATTGGCTCTATTCTAGCTTCTATGTATGCTATGTGGACCATTGAACTATTGAATTATTTGTAAGATTTTATTCCTACTGCTAGTGTATTAGGTTAGTGAACAAATTTGTGAATGGGCTACTCTTTATTGAACTATTATGGTTGCTTGAACTTGATTGTTGATATTTTAGAGTTAATCTTGTATTGTTTGAAGTTTTGAATGTTGGTGAATTAGTGAATGATTCATTGCTTGAGCTGTTGAATTGTCATGGCTCTTGGTTGGAAACTGTTTGGACAATTAGTGTAGGATGTTAGCATTAGGATTAACTGTTATGGCAATTGGTCAACTATTTCATGCTTTGGATTGAATATTATTCAACCTGAAAATAATATTGTCAAGTGTAACATGGCATTGGTTTAAAAAGAAATTGCTGTGTAAATTGGTTGGAATTGAGTTGAACTTCAACTGTCAGTAGTTTAACTAGAAACATGTTAGTGAAGTTAATGAAATCGAAGCTTAGTGTTAGTCTTAACATAAATCTGAATTAGATTAGTTAGGTTGCTTTTGAGTGGAAAATGTTAGTATAACTTGTTTGAAGGTGGTGTGATGTTTAACAAGATGTGGGCTATGCTGAATGAATATAGAGTGAAGTGAATTGGTTCTATTTTGGAATTAGAAGTGGCTTGGACTAATCTGAAACTGAATTGTTTTGAAATGAACTTGAATTGGCTTGCAAGTTAGATAGTGACATGTGCTAGCATGCTTTGATGAATTCACTTGGTTATTTGAATTTAGGCTTAAGTTATGTTAAACCTATTATGTGTGTGTGAATTTTATGCTACATGTTATATACACATGAATGCACGTTGGTTATGCATGTTTGTTTGGCTTTGATGTTGTAGGTATGCACATAGGATGGCTTGGCATGCAAAGCTTGATCAAGATGTGGAATCAAAACATGGAACTCACCAAAGGTCATGCAAAGGTTTGAAGAACAAGATGAGATGGCTCATGCATGAAGGAAAAAGTAGAATTAGGGTTTTATAATAGTTAGTTGACTTTGGTCAATTCTAGGTCAAAACATGTAAATTTGCATGGATTTGATTCTTGACTTCTTTTGTAATAAGAAACAGATTTCCCTCCAAATCACCTTTTAAAAGTTTGAACTTGAATTGTACTTGAATTACCATGAAATGAATTGAATGTGTTTCCCCCTCCAAAATCTAAACATTGAACATTTGAAAACGAATGAACCTTGACCAAAAATGGAGCTTAAAACTTAATCCATGGATCACCTAAATGAAATGTCATACCATGATCCAAACAAAACCAACCAGGGGACTAGTCTATTGAAAAAGGCCCATGAAGAGATTAATCGGTCAAGATACAATCTTTCATATATTTAGTGTGTGTAGTGAATATCATATATTTATTAATTCTAGAATGGTTAAACATTTCTCATGCCATACATTATTGAGAAAAATCAAAACATCACTCCTATTATATACGAGGAACAAATGTTAGATTTATCTAACTTTTTGTAGGTTATGGTTGATTGTTGTTTAGTTTGTGAAAAACGAGTGACTCGTGATTTTGATGGGGGGCATAAATAAGTTTTTTTATTGGTTAAGCGATCTTTTTAATTAAAGACTAAGTATCTGAAACTTGATTGATGTGAACAAAAGTGTGGGTTTTAATCCTGGACCGACAATGGTTATCTATATATAGTTAGGTCTTCTCCGTAATCACAAGAATCATAAATACTACCTCCGTTCCTATTTGTAAGAGACAAACATAAGAAATCACACAAACCAAGGAATATTTTTTTTAATTAATTTTTCTGAAAAATAAACTTGTACTTCCAAAAATACCCCTAAGTTAAACATTTAGTAGTATTAATGTTATAATTAAGCCAAATGTTGATACAATAAAAATTGGTCAGCATTTATTCTATCCAAAAATAATTACAACAAAAAAATAGGCTTTCCACATTCTCATCGTGAAAAATTAGATGCAAATTAAATTTCCCTTTATTTTTTTTATACATCTTCCCACCAAATTTTAAAAACCAAAATAATCTTCCCACCAATTTTGGTAGTATATTTGTCTTTTTTATATAAAGAGAGTTGGTGTTTCATTTCAATCATACTAGAAATTTAGTTTTCATCTACTAGAATTAAGTCCATGGCAGATGAAAATGGTGAGCAATCTCTTTATATATTGATTACTGTGTGACACGTTAATATACTTGGCTAACATATATAGTTATATGCATGGTAATATACATGATGATATCCATTAATATATTTATACACTACCATTTTTCTTTTAGTTTTTTATTAATTTGATTGAGCAACACATATATGAAAGTCCACTGTGTGTTTTGATTATACGTTTTGATGATTTATTGCAGAGTCGGTGATAAGTGAAAGTTCTAAAAAACGGGGTTTCCTGAATAACGAAGATAGAAAGGCTATATGTCAAATTTCACTTTTCTTTCATGAGATTTTTCAATCTTACTTTCATAGGTGTGATGAGAGTTCATACTCATGGTTTTCTTTGAAATATGAGTAAGATGTTCGTAGTAGTTCCCTCCTTTATAACCAGTGGGAATTTTTTTCCCTCCAAATCATTAATATCAATGGAAACTGAATAGGTTTGGCTTTAGATACCCATTATGTGTATGGGGAATATACATAGCACGTTCTTTTCAAAACATTAATGCCCAATGAATAATAAATATTGCATTTTGTTTACTAAGGGTATAAATGAGATTTCTCAATTAATAAAATTTAATTTTATAATGTGTCTCTTATAAAAAGGACCAAAAGAAAGTTACAATTTGTCTCTTACAAATAGGAACAGAGGTAGTATAACTTAAGAGTTCAAAACTTATCTCAATGAGAGTCATTTATCTTTTCAGGAATTCGAATCATGACTTCAATAACTAAGTATTAATGTTCTAATTTCATATAATCGATCAATAAATATTTCTGCTTATCAAAACATAAATTATATGAATTAGGACTCATTTATTATATATTAAAGGTTCCAATCATCTTGATCTAATTCTAATAATTATCGTAATTCTAATAACTATCTAATCAATTTGTAAAAATCAATTAAAATTATACTAGTCATATAATGTGTGATATGATGATTGATTAATCAATTAGATCCAAATAACAATTATATAATACACTTGCATGTCCTATCTTTTTCTTTTGTTCCACTTCTGAATTGTGTTTATGGTTTTGGCTAAGTAGAACAATATTTGACAGTATAATATTGATTAAACTAATTGAATTCAGTAATGAATATATAAGTAACTAACGTATAAGTCTTGTAACTAATTTGGGCATGAGTTTAGGTTACACAATTTTGATTATATCTCCACATATCCTCTTATAATCTAAGTTGTCTAACACGAACTTAGTCACAGTCGATTTGAATTATTCAAAAAAAAAATTCAAAGTTAAGTATTTGTCGATCTTCAGTTCTTTGATGAGAATGTCGGTCACTTGAGCAAATATCTCACTTTAAGTTCACACTTGTTTACCTTCTCCCTTAGAAAATGAAACTTAGTCTCAATGTGCTTACTTCTCTCATGCAAAATTGAATTTTTTGCAAGATTATTGATTGACTTATTATCGATCTGCAACACCAGAGGTTTCTTCACTTCGACCTCCATCTCTTCCCGTACAAATTTGATCCAAATTTCTTGACACACATTATAGGATCCTGCTATATATTCAACCTCATGATGATAATGCCAACACAGGTTGATTTCTCGAGCACCATGAGATTGGGCACCAAATACTTGAAAGAAATAACTAGTTGTGCTTTTTTAATTTTCCTTATCTCCACACCAATCGGTATCTGAATAGTAAGTAATCTCCACTTCTTTGCTTTCAGAATCTCGTGGAAATAGAATTCTATATTTTGTTGATGCTTTAAAGTGTCTTAGGATTCTTCTTACAGCCTTCATGTGTGACACCTTTGATTCGCTCACGTATCTGCTCACTAATCTGACTGAGAAACATATATTAGTTCAACTAAGAAAAAATTGTAGGATTATAATTTAGTATGATATGATATTGCTCACGTATGTAAATACAAGATAATTGTAATAGGTGGAATAATCAAGATAATTGTAATGGATGAGATATTTTGGGAGATGTCCCTAGAAGGAATTTCAAAAGTAATTTGGCAATGAGTAAGGTAAAATACAATGTTTGTCATGAATGGGATGGATTCCCTTAGTCTTCTTATTTTCACATTTATAGTCTTCACTTTCTTCACTTAATAGGACTCTCTTTGAATGTATGTTCCTATTTGTTTTCACAAGTAAAATCCATTAGTCTTCTTATTTTTACATTTATAATCTTCACTTTCTTAACCCAATGGGACTCTCTATGTATGTTCCTATTAGGTTTCACATCTAAGATCCATGAAACTCGTCACTATAGGGTGCATGAAGTTGAGCATGTATTGAAGTTGCCCTCAAGCGCTTTATAGAATATTTTGTTGTTTTGAAACTTTGTGTATTAAATTTTATCATAATTTTTGAATTTTTCATTGAATCTCTCATCACAACAAATAATAAGTTTTATATCCATAAATAAAAAATTGATTAAAGTCAACCTTGAATGAATTAATTCAAGATGATGCATGATCCAATTCAAGATGGTGTCAGATTAATGGAATCGATACAAGCAACAATTGAAATCGATTTAAAATGATGTTTTTCAAATTTGTAATTTGATTCTATTTGTTGGAATCGATTCATATATCACTTGAAATCAATTCAATTAGATTTATCCAAACAAATATTTTTCTTATGTTTGCTGGAATCGATTCATATACTTATTTGAATCAATTCAATTTACAGTCTTTGTAGGAATCGATTCACAAGTTAGAAGGATCTTATTCTAATGAAATAAATTCCACTACCTTTTGATCTTGATCATTTAAAATAAATTTTCAACATTTGAATTGAATCATTACAAACTTTGATCCGATCCATTTAAGATTTTTTTAAGGCTTAAATAGTCTTTTGATCCCTGTAAGTTAGCGAATTTTTGATTTTGGTCCTTGTACATTTATTTTTTTGGTACGGGTCTCTATACGTTGAATATGGTTTGGTATTAATCTCTTACGTTAATTCTCCGTTACAAAAAAGTTGTTGTGGCTAACGTTGCTGATGTGGCATATTTTTTTTTATTTTTTTAATTCTACGTAGACTAATTGTCATACGGTGAACTGACTTGGGGTATTTTGCTTTTTATCGCAATGTCGCGGATAGCAAGAGTCGCCACCGACTTTTCTTTTATCCAATAAGGAAAGGTGGAAAAGAACAGGAAATACCTCAATAGATTTTGGGTTCGGGAGGTACATTATACAAAGGGAAGGTATTAGCACCCTTTGTATCCATGGTTATCCATGGGCTCTTAATTGCTGGATCACTTATATTTTTGTTTGAAAAGTGTTGGTGAATTGTTTAAAAATGTTTCGAAAAGAGAGTTTAACTTTGTAATGATTCTCGTATGAATGTATACAAAGTATTTATCTCGTATGATTTTGAAAAACAGTTTAGAAAAATATAACTTGGTAATGATTCTAGTATGAACGTATACCAAGTGGTGATTTTCTAGGACTTGCAAAGTGTGAGGGGTGGAAAATGTTTTAGGTTATGATCCAGTAATTGAGAGTTATACCTTCCTAAGATCGTTATGGGCATTTCCTATCCTTATGAGGGTAAAACTGTCCTTACTATTGAGAAGTAAGTAGTTTTATCCTTTGGATGTAAAAGGGTCATTGTAGGGTCATCGATAGGTCATTGAAGGCAACAGTTGTAAGGATACCTTAGCATTCGAAGGGACGATCATCATTTAACCGTAGGCTACACCGAAGGGTCATCGAGGGACAAAATCGTATTTTCGAAGGCAACATCCGAGGGACCATGATTTATTTTATGATGATTTAACCGAAGGGTCTTTGCTAAGTGTATCCCTACATTCGCGGGACACGACCGTTATACCGTAATACCGTAGGGCAGCAAAGAGAGGTCCAAGATCACATATTTAAAGGCCGTATTTTACAATCAATTAGGCAATTAGGATGAATCTCCACATTAAAATCAATACATTAAAATCAGCTAAGTAATTAAGGGTGGATCTCCACATTAAAATTAATACATTAAAATTAATTAGGTAATTTAGGGTGAAACTCCACAAAGGGCATCCCACAAATAAAGTGGAATACCTATCTAGCTAGCTTTCCCGGCGATGTGTGAACCTTTGCAAAACTCAGCAAACATGTCAGAATACCAAATCAGGGTGCAATCGAGAATTACACCACAAAAGAAACCAGAACAGCAGTAGGGTCAGATAAACAATGCATGGCTATGATAAAAACATGACAGGTGGGCAAAAGTCAGAACAGAAAAGTCGGCTGCTGTCGCGTTCGCTCCTGCTTCGCCTAGCGAAGTCTTAGCGAACACTCGTTGCATGCTCGCTTAGCGATGTGCTAGCGAGCGGCTGCGGATTCCGGTTTTAATAACGATATAATGGCAGCAAGCTTCACACCTTATAGCATTCATTACAGAGATTATGTGGTTAGACATTCAGATGTTCATGCATACTTAAATTCATATGTAAAACTTAAGATAGTTTCATAAATTCAATCATGATACCATGTGCAAATTAAGAACATAAGGTAGTAATCGCAAGGCCAACCTGTTTGTAATCGAATTGTAACCTTGAATTGGCCGATCGGATCGAATTGAGCGGAAGTGACCTTGCTGCCGCCGGCTTTTCCTTCAGGGTTTCCTTTAGGGTTACTCGGAATTCTCAGGGTTAGCCTCCAGGGTTTTCCGTCTGTGAGCGCTAGGGTTTGCTTGCTAGGGTTCTCCTTTCGTCCTTTTTCGTCCTCTTTCGTCCTCCCTTTTTCTGACTGGAGTTGTGGTATTTATAATGCCTTTTTTTCATGACCTAATGGGCTCAGAGTGAAGCCCAGAATTTTCTGTTATCTGCCAGCTTCGCTAGGCGAGCGTGTAGCGAACGTTCGCTAGGCGAGCGTGCAGCGAACGTTCGCTAGGCGAAGGATTTGCTCGCCTAGCGAGCAGGCCAGTTTGGGTCATTTTCTGGATTGGGCCACTCGTGAGCTGGGCCTTTGTTCCTTTAAGATCAGTGTCATAAAAATGAGTCGGAGTGCCCTGAAAAATGTCTTGAAATATTAATGGGCAAATTTTGGGGTATGACACTAATTATTTATCATTTAATTTTTTGGGGTGTTAATGATAAAAGCCAATTTTTTTTTTTAAAATGGTCACAAAAGGGGTCAAACCATGAACCTTGTATTTACAACAAAGATGCTTCGACACTAAGCCACTTATGTTTCTTATTTCATATTTGCAACACATGTATATATTACATAATGCGAAGGACTAAATCCAAAAATGAATTGATTTTGCAATTTGAACTTCTTCTCATTTCTCTCCTATACTTCCTCTTCACCTTCATCCATTTTATGCTCTGTTTCATTTAATTTTGTTATTGTTTCTAATGATGAGATATGGATTTGTAAGCTTTAGCACCTAATAGAATTGATGGTGGATTTTTATTATACATTGGTAGTCTCTGGTCTTGATAGAAGTGTGAGAAACCATTTTTATGAAAATGGGAAATAAGGAATAAAGAAGAAATAATTTTGGATTTGAAAAAATGCAGGGTTTGTATGATGGTTAGGTATGAAGATATGAACACAAACCCAAATTTTTTGATTAAATATTCTTTTCATCCCTATAAATTGGCGTGTTTTTGGCTTTAGTCCCTGTAACCTAATTTTTTTTGGTTTTATTCCCTAATTATATATTTGAATTCATATCTTCATGTCCAACCTTCATACAAAGAATTTTTTACCCAAATACCCCTAATTTTCAAAAAAAATCCCAAAATAACCCTGATTTCAAAAAAAACCCAAACTACCCCACTTTTAGGAGGATGCGTCAATCCAATTGGCGACTCCTCTTAAAATTAGAGAGGAGACGCCAATTGGATTGGTTAGGGCACATGGTGCAGCCAATTCAATTGACGCCCATGTGTATGGTTTGAAAGGAGGCGTCAATTGGTTTGTCACCTCAGTGCAAAGTGCAATTTTTTTTGTTAGAAATAGAGGTGTTGTGTGAATCATTTTTTCACATCTTATTTCATCATTTTGCAATCATGTTTGGTGTTCTTCGCCTCTATGGAAAGGTAATTTATTCGAGAGACAAACCTCAGATGTTGATGCTCTTCTGGAACATCACTACTTTCGATCAACTGAAGAGGGAGTTGGTTCGTTGGTTAGATGAGAAAATACCAGAAGGGGAAAAATTAGAACTATTGAGAGACTCGACAGTATCTTTGGTTGGATGCGAATGAAAACCGATAAGGATGTGTCGCAACCTGAAAAATACAGTGTGCGAAAAAAACAACCGGCGAAAGAGAATGACAGAAGAGTCGCCACCGTGCGTTATTCATCCCAAAGGAGGGAAAGGAAACGCTCGAAGTAAACCTGAAAAAGGAAAGGACAAGACGGGGTCTCGCAACCAAATCTTGGGTTCGGGAGTCGGTTATGCGAAGGGAAGGTATTAGCACCCCTACGCATCCATAGTACTCTACGGGATCCACTTTTGTAGTTTTTGTCTAAAGGGTGTGGGTTTACCTAACGTGTTTATTTACTAAAAAGGTTAAGAGAAATGACTCGCGCGGATGTCGCATCCACTGCATACGTATCTCATCTGAATATGAGAATCAGAGTCTTCGTAGCTCGGCTGACCTATGAGTTGGGGGGATGTGTGCTCGCTAAGACATCGCGTCTTATGCCTACGTATCTCATCTAGAATGAGAATCAGAGCAAGCCGTAGTTCGGCTAACTACGGGGTTATGGATTGGGTTTTGGACGAACAACGTTACTACGCAATCTACCGGATGCTCGACCTTTGGAGACTTACTCGCCTGTAGTAGAAGGAGTAAACGTGTTGCTTTGGGTTTTAGGGTTTGGGATGCTCGAGGGCAAAAAGGCAGTCCTTGACGAAGGAACCGCGCTACCTGCAGGGATATGAATACAAAACACAAAACATGTATCTCAAAGTAAAATGCCACCAAGGGGCTCAAACATTGCCTCCTATCGAGGTCTTCCAGCTAAGAAAGCGATAAAGTATGAGAAAGGGAAAAAATTACCACACGGATAAAGATCCGAAGCTATAGCAGTTAAAGGGGCAAGAAACCCTGAAATGTCTCCAGCTGGACCGTCAAAGGAAATCAGTCAACACGAATAATCAGAATAAAACTCCAGGGGGTATCCCACAAATAAAATGGGAAACCACGCGAGTGTCTCTGCGAAAGCCATGTGAGCCCTCACAAAACTCGACAAAGGGTTAGAGTAGTAGGATGAAATCAAGAGAAAACAATGCCATGGAAACACAAGACAGGTTAGAATAAACAAAATAGGGTAACCCAGAGTTGCCCCTAAATCAAAATGCAACCACATGAATAATTCCATCAAAATTCACAAAAGGCTCACAAAAAGGTATCAAATTCACCCATAATACCTCATACATTTAGAGCATTCAAATAAAAGGCATAAAGATGATGGATATAGGGCAAACCTGATTGGAGAGCTTGATTGAGTTGCGCCCGTGAGGTTTACAAGTTGAGTTCCTTTCAGGGTTTGGAGGTTGCTCTGAACTCTGTTGGCTTTTCTCTCACTATCTTTTCCTCAGGGTTTTGCTTCTCTTCCTTCTTTCTCCAGTGAATCTCCCAGTGTAACTCCAAGTGTGTTTTCCTCTACTGAAACTTCAGTATTTATAAACTGATTTTCGTGGGTAATGGGCTCAAATGAGGGAGACCCAAGTCCAAAATAATTTGTTATATTTTATTTATTTATTTATTTTATTTATTTAATTAATTAATTAATTAATTTTTTTTTTTTTTTTTTTTTTTTTTTTTTTTTTTTTTTTTTTTTTTTTTTTTTTCGTTTTTTTTTTTCCAGGAAAAATGAAGGGTAAATTTTGGGGTATTACAGGATGTTAGGAAAACGATGTTTAGACGAGATGACATCACTTTGATTGTTGTAATCAGTTAGAAATATGATGTTTTCAGTTTTCTTATGTTGTAGTGATATTTGTTGTGAACCTCGTTGTAACAAAAACTTAATGATATATAAACATTGAAGGTTACAAAAATCCAATGTTACAAAAAGATTATGACTCAGATGATGCTCCTCGATTAGGACAGTTGTTCTTATTGTGTCCTGTTGACGATGGGACGATCATCATTTAACCGTAGGCTACACCGAAGGGTCATCGAGGGACAAAATCGTATTTTCGAAGGCAACATCCGAGGGACCATGATTTATTTTATGATGATTTAACCGAAGGGTCTTTGCTAAGTGTATCCCTACATTCGCGGGACACGACCGTTATACCGTAATACCGTAGGGCAGCAAAGAGAGGTCCAAGATCACATATTTAAAGGCTGTATTTTACAATCAATTAGGCAATTAGGATGAATCTCCACATTAAAATCAGCTAAGTAATTAAGGGTGGATCTCCACATTAAAATTAATACATTAAAATTAATTAGGTAATTTAGGGTGAAACTCCACAAAGGGCATCCCACAAATAAAGTGGAATACCTATCTAGCTAACTTTCCCGGCGATGTGTGAACCTTTGCAAAACTCAGCAAACATGTCAGAATACCAAATCAGGGTGCAATCGAGAATTACACCACAAAAGAAACCAGAACAGCAGTAGGGTCAGATAAACAATGCATGGCTATGATAAAAACATGACAGGTGGGCAAAAGTCAGAACAGAAAAGTCGGCTGCTGTCGCGTTCGCTCCTGCTTCGCCTAGCGAAGTCTTAGCGAACACTCGTTGCATGCTTAGCGATGTGCTAGCGAGCGGCTGCGGATTCCGGTTTTAATAACGATATAATGGCAGCAAGCTTCACACCTTATAGCATTCATTACAGAGATTATGTGGTTAGACATTCAGATGTTCATGCATACTTAAATTCATATGTAAAACTTAAGATAGTTTCATAAATTCAATCATGATACCATGTGCAAATTAAGAACATAAGGTAGTAATCGCAAGGCCAACTTGTTTGTAATCGAATTGTAACCTTGAATTGGCCGATCGGATCGAATTGAGCGGAAGTGACCTTGCTGCCGCCGGCTTTTCCTTCAGGGTTTCCTTTAGGGTTACTCGGAATTCTCAGGGTTAGCCTCCAGGGTTTTCCGTCTGTGAGCGCTAGGGTTTGCTTGCTAGGGTTCTCCTTTCGTCCTTTTTCGTCCTCTTTCGTCCTCCCTTTTTCTGACTGGAGTTGTGGTATTTATAATGCCTTTTTTTCATGACCTAATGGGCTCAGAGTGAAGCCCAGAATTTTCTGTTATCTGCCAGCTTCGCTACGCGAGCGTGTAGCGAACGTTCGCTAGGTGAGCGTGCAGCGAACGTTCGCTAGGCGAAGGATTTGCTCGCCTAGCGAGCAGGCCAGTTTGGGCCATTTTCTGGATTGGGCCACTCGTGAGCTGGGCCTTTGTTCCTTTAAGATCAGTGTCATAAAAATGAGTCGGAGTGCCCTGAAAAATGTCTTGAAATATTAATGGACAAATTTTGGGGTATGACAGCTGCCCCTGTTCAATATTCTTGAACCGAGAGAGTCAGAATGGTATGTACGCCATTCGTGGTCTGGAGGTGGAAGATTATTGAACACTTAGGATGCCCCAAAAATTTGCACTTGTCAATTAGTTAGTCTTGATGGAGATGGGTTTAAAGATGCCATCTAGGAAGTTTGATGATGAGAGCTTCAGAGTACGTCGTACGTTAGAAGATATCTGAAGTCATGGGTGTCACTGGGTCATACGCTAGACCGTATAGTGAGTCATTCATTAGGCCGTCGACTTCACTGGGGAGTTAGAATGGGTCATACGCCGCTGGGGATAACAGATCAGAATGGATCATACGCTAGATCGTATCTGAGTTGCAGAATGGGCCGTCTGTTAGGCTGTATCTGACGAAAAGTAGTCGTACGCTAGACTACACCTCGGGATGTACCGTACGCTAGGTAGTATCTGAGGAATGAAGATCCGAATGGGTCGTACGCTAGACCGTATTGTTGGAGGAGTAATATGTTGTGCCGAATCAAAACGAGATAAGAATCCGAATGAGTCATACAGTGCTGGGGATAAAGGATCAGAATGGATCGTACGCTAGATCGTATCTGAGTTGCGGAACGAGCCGTCCGTTAGGCTGTATCGTTACTGGGGGTGAAGGATCAGAATGGATCGTATGCTAGATCGTATCTGAGTTGTAGACTGAGCCGTCCGTTAGGCTGTACCTGATGATGAAGGGGGTAGTCATACGCCAGACTACAGTTCAGAATGTACCGTACGCTAGGTAGCATTTGAGGCCTTGAAGGTCCAAATGGGTCGTATGCTAGACCGTATTGGAGTTGTTGAAGGTCGGAATGGATCGTACGTTAGATCGCATCTGAGTTGAAAGAGTCATATGTTGAGCTGAATCAGAATGAACCGTACGCTAGGCTATATCTGATAGTATTTGTATATGTTGTATTTGCAATAAATGTCTGGGATGGGCTTATAGATGCCATCGTTAGGAGGATGTCAGAATGAATGTTGACATGGAGTATATTTGAAAGATGTAGTTGAATCCTGAACGTAATTGATGAGGATGTCCGTCTGAATGGACCTTTGTTTTGACTGTATCAGGGGAATAATTAACCTAAAAAATAAAGTTAGCTTCATGCCATGTCATGATGCATGAGATGTTTTATGCTTTCGAAAATAACTGCGAACGATGTATGCATGCGTATGCTGTGAAATGATGTAATGAATGAATTATGCATCTGAAAAGTTCTTCCAGAGGACTCTACTGGGGAAAACAAATCTCAATCTTCTGGTCGGGAGATACTGGTATCGATGACCCTTTCTTAGCCGGGGATGCTTGATTTCTGTCTGATGGTAGAAATGTTCAACAGAAGCCTGACTGGGGGTGGAAGAGATGACCCATTTGTCTAGTAATGCCACTCTCTTCTGGGAATGATTGGCTTTGCCGGGGGATAGGATTAGCAACGGATTCATTGGAAAGCATGATTAGACCTTCTCCTCGATCCTGAAGTCTAGTAGTAATCGCTATTTCTATTTTATGCACGCATTTTTGGTAAACATCGTTCATATCCAAATGCATATATTAATTCGAATTAAATCAATGGACGCTTATGCAAACAAAACAGAGAAAGTAAAACAAAAGCATTTTTTTTTGAAACTAAAATTATATTGATTTCGAAAGAGGGCCTATAAACAGGCAATTTGTGTACAAGGAGACAGAAATCCTAGTAAGAGGAAATTGTCAAGAAAACAAAGAGAAAGCTATGCCGAAAACGTCCTATTGACTTTAATTCCCCTACTGCCATTATGTCTTCAAGCCTCTCATCTCCTGCTGTCGGATAGAAGTGATTAGCTTGTTCAGTCCTTTGAACTTGGATGAAGCTGTCTGAGAACGGGACATAGTCATACGCTTTGATCCCTAATTTTTTGCCTGGACCGCCTTTTCAGGTTTTCAATCCACCAGGATACCCCTTTTTGCCCAAGCCGCCTTTTCAGGTTTTCGACTTGCCGGGTGCACATTTTTTTATGTTTATCCCTAATTTTTGCCCGAACCTTTTTGGTTTGCCGGGATGCCCTTACTTTTGCCTAGGTACGTCGACCTAGCAGGTCTCTTTTATGCGTAGTATTTTTTGACTATGTCTGCGTTCACGGGATGCGGGAAGTCTTCGCCGTCCATTGTAGCTAGTATCATGGCTCCACCAGAGAATACCTTCTTAACTACAAACGGCCCTTCGTACGTGGGAATCCATTTGCCTCTAGGATCACCCTGTGGTAGAATGATACGCTTTATTACCAAATCGCCAATTCGATATACCTGTCTCTTGACTCTTTTGTTAAATGCCTGGGTCATGCGCTTCTGATATATCTGTCCATGACACATAGCCGCAAGTCTCTTCTCATCGATCAAGTTTATCTGGTCGAGTCGAGTCTGAATCCATTCATCTTCATCTAAGCCCGCCTCTTTTATGATTCTTAGAGAGGGAATCTGGACTTCCACTGGTAAAACGGCTTCCATTCCGTAGACTAAAGAGAAAGGAGTTGCTCCTGTCGAAGTGCGTACTGAAGTGCGATAACCGTGAAGAGCAAACGGTAACATCTCATGCCAGTCTTTGTACGTCACCGTCATCTTTTGTATGATCTTCTTGATATTCTTATTAGCAGCCTCCACGATACCGTTCATCTTTGGCCGGTACGGAGAAGAGTTATGGTGTTTTATTTTGAACTGCGTGCAGAGTTCAGTAATCATCTTGTTGTTCAAATTAGTACCATTGTCAGTAATAATTCTTTCAGGGATGCCATATCGACAAATGAGATTATTCTTGATGAATCGTGCCACCACATTCTTGGTGACAGAAGCGAATGAGGCGGCCTCTACCCACTTTGTAAAGTAATCAATAGCAACAAGGATGAAACGATGCCCGTTAGAAGCAGTAGGTTTAATCTCTCCAATCATATCAATGCCCCACATTGCAAAGGGCCAAGGTGCTGTCAACACGTTCAATGGAGCAGGAGGCACATGTACTTTATCCGCATATATCTGGCACTTGTGACAGGTTCTGGAGTGATGATGGCAATCAGCTTCCATGGTAGACCAATAATACCCTGATCTCAGAATCTTCTTGGCCATCGTATGCCCACTAGAATGAGTCCCAAAAATACCATCATGCATGTCTTCCATAATCTTTTCTGCTTCCTTTTTATCCATACAGCGAAGCAAAGTCGAATCATGATTACGTTTGTATAATAATCCATTACTCAAAAAGAATTTAGCGGAGAACTTCCTCAGAAATTTTCTGTCATTGATAGATGCCTCTTCAGGGTATTCCTGAGTTTCCAAATATCTTTTTACTTCGTGGAACCAAGGTTTCTCCTCTACTCCATCAGCGTTAAGTTCATAACAATACGCTGGTTCATCTAACCGTTCAATGGTGATCATGGGAGCTTCGCTGCCCCATCTGACTCTGAACATAGATGACATGGTAGCCAATGTGTCTGCCAACTGATTCTCTTCTCGTGGAATGTGTTCGAATGTAATCTCTTCGAAGTATGGGATTAATGTTAACACCCGCTCTCGATAAGGGATGAGATTCGGATGTTTAGTGTCCCATTCTCCTTTGATCTGACTGACTACTAGGGCCGAGTCTCCATACACCCTCAAAAACTTGATTCTCAGGTCTATAGCAGCCTTAAGTCCCAAAATACATGCTTCATACTCAGCCATATTGTTGGTGCAATCAAAGCATAGTCTGGCAGTGAAGGGCGTATGGCAACCCCGGGGAGATATAATTACAACACCAACACCGTTGCCCAATGCATTAGAAGATCCATCGAAAACCATAGTCCATCGGGATCCAAGTTCGGGTCTTTCATCCGGTCCATGTTCTTCCTGATCAGTAACAAGCATGACATCTTCATCCGGGAACTCAAAATTCATAGATTGGTAATCATTCACCGCTTGATGAGCCAAATGATCGGCTAGCACGCTTCCTTTGATTGCTTTCTGGGTAGTATACTGGATGTCATACTCTGTTAAAATCATCTGCCATCTTGCTATTTTTCCGGAGAGGGCAGGTTTCTCAAATATGTATTTGATAGGATCCATCTTAGAAATCAATAAAGTGGTATGATTCAACATGTATTGTCTTAGTCGGTGAGCAGCCCAGGCCAAAGCACAACAAGTTTTCTCGAGCAGTGAGTATCTTGTTTCACAGTCGGTAAACTTTTTGCTAAGGTAGTATATGGCATGCTCTTTTCGGCCAGACTCGTCATGTTGTCCCAACACACACCCCATTGAATTTTCTAACACGGTCAAATACATGATTAAAGGTCTTCCTTCAACTGGTGGCATCAGAATTGGAGGTTTTTGAAGATACTCCTTGATTTTGTCGAAAGCTTCTTGACATTCATCATTCCATCTCATCTCTTGATTTTTCCTCAGTAGTTTGAAGAGGGGTTTGCAGGTAGCAGTCAAGTGGGAGATAAATCGGGCAATATAATTCAAACGTCCCAAGAAACCTCTGACCTCTTTATCTGTACGGGGAACTGGCATTTCTTGAATAGCCCTCACCTTAGCCGGGTCAACCTCAATCCCTTTACCACTGACAATAAAGCCCAAGAGTTTGCCGGATCTTACTCCAAAGGTGCATTTGTTCGGGTTCAACCTCAACTTGTATTTCTTCAACCTCTCGAACAGTTTGTATAAATGATCGAGATGCTCTCCCTCAGTATGAGATCTGGCTATCATGTCATCCACATACACTTCTATTTCATGATGGATCATATCATGGAACAAAACCACCATAGCACGCTGGTACGTTGCCCCTGCATTCTTTAAACCAAATGGCATTACTTTATAACAGAACGTGCCCCATTGCGTTACAAACGTAGTTTTCTCCATGTCCTCAGGCGCCATCTTAATCTGGTTATAACCTGAGAATCCATCCATGAATGAGAATACCTTGTGTTGAGCGGTGTTATCTACCAGAACATCAATGTACGGAAGTGGAAAGTCGTCTTTGGGACTCGCTTTATTCAAATCTCTGTAGTCTACACACATTCGCACCTTGCCATCCTTCTTCGGCACTGGTACCACATTAGCAACCCATTGAGGATAAGAAGTAACAGCCAGAAAACCTGCATCAAATTGTTTCATAACCTCGGCTTTGATTTTCTCAGACATTTCAGGACGCATGCGACGAACCTTTTGCTTAACAGGACGACAATCTTCCCTCGTTGGCAGCCGATGTACTACTATATCAGTATCCAGTCCTGGCATGTCGTCATAAGACCAAGCAAAAATCTCTACATAGTCATGTAACATCTGAATCAACCTTCTTTTGACACTGTTTTCCAAGCCTGCTCCTATTTTGACTTCTTTCTTGTCTACTTCGGTACCCAGATTTACAATCTCAACTGACTCCTCGTGCGGCTGTATAGTCCTCTCTTCCTGCAGTAACAGTCTGGCAAGTTCTCCAGGTACTTCACAATCTTCCACACTTCCATCCTCGGCTTGGTAGATCGGATTTTCAAAGTCATAATGAACAGTAGTAGAACTATTATCAACAGGATCCAGAGTGGGTATGGATCTGCAATTCGTTACATGAGTGTGTGTAAGAAAACATAGCTTGTTTGGAAGATGACAGAAAAGACAAAGAGCGCAATATTTGAATGCAAAAAGTCCATTGATTTATTGAATATGAATATGCTTATGAAAATGACAAAACCCTTAACAAATTAGCTATTGTGCCCCGGGCATAGACACAACGCTTGGAGAAGTTCAATTGTAAAAAAACAAAAATTTGCAACACCAAAATAGACAATAACAATTACTCCTGACTAAAGGAAATCGGGATAGTGTCTTCAGCCTTCCAATTATTGAGTCCGTCGCCAATTGTTGGGAAAATCCAGCTATCCAGGTCGCAATCGCTGTCAGCGTCTTCTACAGCATTAATTTGACTCTCGGCTACCTTCTCAGAGCTAAACCCCAGGCCAAATTTGTCAGACTTGTACGGTACGTCGATCAGTTGACCCCAGCCAGTACAGCCACCATCTTCAACCACAGCTTGAGCGTCCTTCAGGGAAATCATAGCAGGAGGAGTCCGAATAACCTTGGGCACACCGGAAGTTGGCTTAAGGACAGGATTGGTCGGAGGAACTACTTCAAATGACTGACAAGGAGTCTCAATGAATTCACCATCCATCTCGACGTATCTGAAGGCATGCACACTACTGACAATGTACTCTTCTTCTCCACACACGGTGACAATTTTGCCCTCTGTGGGATACCTCAGCTTTTGATGGAGAGACGAAGCTACAGCACCTGACCCATGAATCCAAGGGCGTCCCAGTAAGCAGGAATAGGCAGGACGAATGTTCATTACATGGAAGGTAGTATTGAAGACTTGAGGTCCTATCTTGATAGGGAGGACTACTTCGCCATGGACAACACTCTTCGCACCATCGTAAGCACGTACCACAATGTCACTAGGTTTCAGTTCGATGCTTTTACAGTCCAGCTTATCCAGCACAGTTGTTGGCAGCACATTCAAGGAAGAGCCATTATCGATCAACACATGAGACAAAGTGATTCCCCTACACTCAATGGAGATATGCAGGGCTTTATTGTGATTCTTTCCCGCTGGTGTCAGGTCAGCATCGGAAAAGCCTAGGCCATTGTCAACAGCCAAGTGAGCAACATAATTTTCGAACTGATCGACAGATGTTTCCTGAGGCACATGAGCAGTCTTCAAGAATTTTATCAATGCATTGGCATGAGATTCAGAAGATAACAGCAAGGATAACATCGAGATCTTAGACGGGGTATGCCCCAACTGTTCTACCACATCGAAATCACTCTTGCGGATGATTTTCAGCACTTCTTCCATTTCCTGTTTGGCAACATCTTCGGGAGTAACTTCGACCGGTGTCTCTGACTGAGAAGGATTGACTGGTTCCTTTCCTCGAGTTTCAAGGACAGGAGGTGAGATTTCTGGAGAGAAGATCCTTCCACTTCGAGTAATTTTACTAGTCCCAACGATGCCATTAGGATTAGTAGAATTGTCAATTTGCTTTACGCCATGGACGTAAACATCACCGCCATAATTCCACGGAATAGCTTTGCTTGAGGAATACGGGATCGGGCCAGGTGCAGTAATGATTAGGGGAGCTACCCTGGGCTCAACAGTAATCTTCACAGGCGCCCTAGTAACGGTAATCTTCACTGGAACTTTGGACCTAGCAATCACAGATATTTCTTCATTAGGGTTTTCCGCCTTAGGAATCTTTTCGAAGAGAACTGTACGATCATCCATCAGCCGTTGAATACCATTCTTCAATTCCCAACAATCATCTGGTTGGAATATACAGAGATTGCAATCTTCAGCACAACCTGGAAATAAACCAGCTTGCAATAAATTCCTCTTTATGATCGGGAGAGGAGATGTTAAGTCCGCCACATTGGAAACGTGATCGTCGTCATCCACGGCATTAACCGTCTTGTCATGATTAGGCATAGGAGCAGTGATGACATTAGGGGTCTCCGGAGGCTCAAACTCAATTTCTCCAGCTTCGATCATATCCTGAATCTTATTCTTCAATGACCAGCAATCGTTTGTATCATGCCCGGGGCTATCGGAGTGATATGCACACCTGGCATTAGGGTTATAACGAGAAGAAGTAGTGTTGGGATTCGTAGGAGGATCTCTGAGGGTGATCAAATTTGCCTTTAGCATTCCCTGCAGTGCCTGTGCCAAGGTCATATTGATCCTGGTAAACTGCCTTCTTGGCCTGTCTTGTTTGGGCTGGAAGTTTTGAGATGGTGCTGCTGCAATCGTAACTGCTCCGATGTCATGGTCACGGTTTTTCTTGTTACGACCCTTTTGACCGTACACAGCATTTGATTCATTCCTCCCCTGATAAGACCTTTTGGTGCTTGCAGAGGCAGCCGCCTGTATCTTTCCACTTCGGATGCCGCTTTCAACACGTTCACCTGTCAATATAAGTTCAGTGAAACCTGATGAAGAACTTCCCAATAGATGGCTGTAGAATGGGCCGGTCAGTGTGCCCATGAACATATCCACCAATTCTCTGTCAGTCATAAGGGGTTTGACTCTGCCAGCCAAATCTCTCCACTTTTGAGCATATTCTTTAAAGCTTTCTTTAGATCCCATAGTCATATTCTGCAGCTGTAGCCGGGTAGGCGCTAGTTCAGAGTTATACTGGTACTGTTTATAGAAAGCTGTTGCTAAATCAGTCCAGGTGCGGATGTCAGAGCTCTCGAGCTGATAATACCATTCCAACTGTGTGCCAGACAGGCTCTCTTGGAAGAAATGGATCCATAGCTTCCTGTCAGTGGTATGCGGCTGAATCTTTCTCACATAAGCTCTCAGATGCATCTGAGGACAGGACACACCATCGTACTTAGTGAAAGTGGGGATTTTGAATTTGCGAGGAATGGTCACATCGGAGACCAGACCCAAACTTTCGAAATCCAGACCGGGCGCCTTCTGACCCTCCATAGCTAGCATACGTTCTTCCAGCAACTTGTACTTATCATCTCTTGGAGAGTACTGTTCATTTTCATAATCTTCATCGTCGTCCTCAGGGTTGAAGAGATCGACATTCTCCTCTTCTGAATCATTCTCTGTCTCCTCTTCTGGACCATTCGGGATCCCAAACTTGACTCCTGTGGCCTGTCCTTTACGCCTTCTTCCCGGGTTAATGAAACTCACAGCTTTCTTGTCTTTCTTCTTTTCGAGCAAAAGAGCCTTCAGTTCCTCCTGCCCCTTGGATAAGCTTAGCATCATCTCCTTGAATTGAGCATTCTGAGTCTGGAGATCTTTGACAGTTTGTTTGAGATCCATTTTTCTATCTAGAAGGAAGACCGTGAGAACATTGAACTTGTAGAATACCTGTTATGCAGTGTTATGTTATGCTATGCAATGTATGAAATGTTTTCAAGGACTTTTGGAATTTAACTTTGCGTAAATCACCAACAAGAGAGAAATGTTTATTGCTAATTTCTTTGACCAATGTTCATTACAAAAGGAATAATAATAAAAATACAATGAAAGCTCAAGTCTCCCAGGGGCGGCTTCTTTTTGGGCGAAGATACGCATTGAGTCTTCGTTCCTCATTAAGCTGACTGGTAAGTTCTAACACTTTCTTCCTTTCTGCGACGAACTGAGTCTCGAAAGTATCCCTTTCTTCTCTCAACTGGATCCAGGATCTCTTTAGTTCCTCAACATTGGTAGGCATATCTGGATAAGGAATGATCTGAGGAGCACCTCCTTCAGCTTCAGGTTCGACAATCTGAGGTCCGATTGCAAGATATGGCATGACAAGTTCACGAGCTCTGGCGCGTACCCATCTGAGATAAGGTTCCATAGGAATAGAATTTTTCTGTCCTAACGTACCTCTCTTCACCATGCCCCAAGCTCGTACAAATCTTTGACGGAGGCCTTGGGAATCGTTGTCATAGTCGAACACAATGCCTTCGATGATCATTTCATGTGGACCATCTCTTCAAGCACAACCAAACTGTCGCAGAGCTAAAGCAGGATTATAAGTAATACCTCCTCTTATTCCTAGGAGTGGTACATTAGGGAACTCGCCACAACGGTCAATGATGGTAACATTTTCCTTGAACTGAGGACACCAACAGATGTCTGGGTGGGAGAGCGACATTATCCTTTGAGACCATTTCAAATTCTGCTCGTTCTTCAAGACCGATTGAGGAAGGTGCGAAATAAACCACCTAGACAACAAAGGTATGCAGCACATGAGAGTCCCTTGCTTCTTCATGGTACGAGTGTGGAGGGAATGCAAAATGTCTCCCAGCAAGGTAGGTACAGGGTTATGAGTGAGAAATATCTTAATAGCATTCATGTCTATGAATTGGTCTGGATTAGGGAATAACACCAAGCCATAGATTAGCAATGCCAGGATGTCTTCGAAAGCACGGACATTCATAACTTTTAAGAATTCTCGGGCCTTATTTGTCAGGAATTTGGCAAGTAAACCCTTAACTCCACTCCTTGTTACCCAATTAGCTTCAATGTCGGACTTCGTCATGTGTAACGCTGCGGCAACTTCTTCAGACTTCGGAACCTTTTCTAAACCACTGAACGGTAGTTGATCAAGGATAGGTATCCCAAGCAGTCTGGAGAATTCTTCCAATGTGGGTACCAACTGATAATCTGGGAATGTGAAACAATGATGTTTAGGGTCGAAGAACTGGAATAAAACTCTCATCATATCTTCTTTGAACCCAGTGGTAACTAAATTGAGAAGAGAACCATGTCTCTTGATGAACTGCGCATGATCGGAAAGTTCTGACACTAAGTTCTTGAGTTGAGGAGAGGTTGCTACAAGATTAATCCGGATGGTCTTCCTGGGAGCCATAGCTTTACAAAACAGAGCAAAGTTAAATCCCTAAGTCCTTGAAATGGTTATAATGTCATGATATTATGATGTTATGATGTTATTATGTTATGATGTTATGTAAACAAACACAAGCAAGTCACACAACAATCACTCCTAAGTTTTAAGGCTTGCATGAGTTCCATAGGTAAGTACCCTCCCTACTGAAGTTTGGTTGGTTCAACCTGTCCTAGAATAGTAACCGGGTTCTAAAAGGATCTCCAATCATTGACCTTCCTTCAAGTCCACTTCAGTGCAACACCAAGTGGTTGACCGAAGCTTCCCTAAAGTCCAATCTCAAGGAGTGTAGTATCGAGTCTCAACCAACCCCAGTTGGAACCGAAGTCAGTTATCTCACTACTTTCTAATGGCCAGGATGAGTCAATTAGGGTTCTAAAGGTCTGGTTAATGCTTTAATGACACCACGCAGATGCCAAATTTTTCCTCAAGTAAACATGAGGAACATCAGGACATCCAAAGTGTCACATTAACCGTAGCCATCATTTTAACCATTCCAGTATACGCCGGATAGTCGCGATGATCTATCGCTACTTACCTAAGGTACACTAGATCCGGGTGTAGGATCTTTCACTCAAGAATACCCAAGCAATCCCTTAAAAGTAAATCAGACAATTTTAAATAAGTGATCTTGTTTTTTAAGGTAACCTCTCTTGTAATCGTCCCCAGCAGAGTCGCCAGTTCTGTCATACGGTGAACTGACTTGGGGTATTTTGCTTTTTATCGCAATGTCGCGGATAGCAAGAGTTGCCACCGACTTTTCTTTTATCCAATAAGGAAAGGTGGAAAAGAACAGGAAATACCTCAATAGATTTTGGGTTCGGGAGGTACATTATACAAAGGGAAGGTATTAGCACCCTTTGTATCCATGGTTATCCATGGGCTCTTAATTGCTGGATCACTTATATTTTTGTTTGAAAAGTGTTGGTGAATTGTTTAAAAATGTTTCGAAAAGAGAGTTTAACTTTGTAATGATTCTCGTATGAATGTATACAAAGTATTTATCTCGTATGATTTTGAAAAACAGTTTAGAAAAATATAACTTGGTAATGATTCTAGTATGAA